>NW_026000169.1:5583768-5739233 GCF_001458135.2 Marmota marmota marmota
GAATATATATATATATATATATATATATATATATATATATATGACTAAATATTACTGTCAGTTGGATAAAATGTTTATATAAATATATTCATATACGTATTATTTACTATACACAAGGAACTATTCTAAAATGCATACATGTGTGTGTGTGTGTGTGTGTGTGTGTGTATTTTTTCATTCATATTCATGTGTTCTCTGGAACAGGTGGGGGCAGGAGAGACAAACAGTGTGTGGAGGTAAAACTGCATAATTCCAGAAAACTTTAGGATGTGATTAGGTCATGAGGATAGAGTTACCAGAAATGGGATTAGTCTCTTATGAATCCAGCCCCAGAGAGTTGCCTACCCATTTCTTCCATGTGAGGACCCAGCTAGAAAGCACCATCTGTGAACCAGAAAATGGCCGTCACCAGATTGCACGTCTCAGCACCTTCATGTTGGACTTCCAAGCCTCTAAAACTATGAAAGGTTCCCACTATTTCTAACTTACCCAATCTATGGCATTTTGTTTTAGCCACCCAAAAGATCTAAAATATCAGCATATTGAGGAAGATAATCCACTGTGACTAATGACTGTGAAACTTGAACTTTGTTTTCCTTTCCCCAGTCCTAACTCTACTTAGAAATAAGATAAATGACTCCTCAGGTCTTTAACCCACTGTACTGGGAGGCCTGTGAGGATCTGAATTAACTTTTAGTTCATAGAGATTGATTAAGACAATCCAAGAGCATCTATAGCAGTTGAAAGTGTTTATACAAAGGACATTTTAGTACTACAATATGTATATCTGGTAGGTTGAGATCAAATCAGAATATCACATTTACTTCATGGAAGTTGTTCTATCATAAACCCATAATATTACATCTGGGAAAATGGGGATATTCATATTTTAGTATTAATTTAATTGGGTAGCACATATTTCCACATGTGATAATTACTTTAAAAATAAGCACTAATGAAAAGTGTATGACTTCTAATTTCTTAAATATGTCTAGAAAGTATAGTTAAAATTACCTGTTGGTACTAGAATTCAAGACTGAATCAAGCATAGATTTTTTTTTCTTTTAAAATATTTGTGTTTGCATATCTCTAACTATACTTATGTTGTTTAATATTTTCCTTGCCATTTATTGCTCATAAAAAGAGAATTTTTAAAAAATTTACAAAAATCACAATTTCATTAAATGAGATTATTATAGTCATTCTAATTTGAAAAACTCTTTTTCTTTGGATATCTTCAGTGCTTGGAAACTTTTGTATCTATTGAGTTATATGACCACTCATGTTTTCTCCCGATTAGAAACAGCACAGTTCTATTTTTGTGACAAGACCTATCGATATCATTTATACTCAAATTTAATTTATTCAACCATTTTATTATAAATATTTATTGAGTATTATTTATCTCCTGACTGTTATTTTAGGTACCAGTGATGAATAATACAAAGTGTGAAGGAGGATATAAAATGTAGACAAATAACTTATTTCATTTCAGATAGAATTTAAAACATCTAACAAGAGATAATAGGAACATATATGTTATGAAGAAAATGAGACAGTGTATTGGGTCCTAGAGATTATATAATATTGTCAGAAGAATGGATATATATATACACACCATATATATATTATGGACATATCTAATATATAGAGAGAGATGGATGAGTATCTAATATATATATACATTATGTATAGGGGGAAGAAAGATTACAAATAGTGGTCTGCAAGAGCATTTGTATAAGTGATATTGTCATAGGCATGTATGAGAAATAGAAATGAATCATAGAAAGGATGAGACATGAAAAGCTTTTATGGGAGAAAAGTATTTTAGGTAAGACCAAAAAAAAAAAATCCTTGGGAATAAAAGAAGGGAATAGTTGTTATGGCTGGCATGTTCATGTCTTCCATATTTATATTGGACTCTAATCACCAATGTTATAGAAATTGGAGGTGGGGCCTGTGGCCTTGACTAGCCATGAGGGCTCTGCTATCATTAATGGGGTTAATCTTTTTTATAAACTATAACCAGAGAGCTGTCTAAGCCCTTCCACCTTGTGAGGACATAGCTAGAAGTCATGAGCCAGAAAATGGCCCTCATTAGGCATTGCTTTTCCCAGCACCTTCATCTTGGACTTCCCAGCCTCCAAAACTATGACAGCTTCCTGTTGTTTCTACCTTATCCAGTCTACCCAATATACATAAGATAATAGCATATGTAGGCAAAATATTTTACTATGACTAATGACTGGTGAGGAACAGAAAGAATAGTAGGGTCAAAGCAGATTTTACATGAGAAAATATAAAAGAAAAATTTGATGACAAGATAATTCAGATAGGACCTCATATTCATACTTTTGGGAAAAAAATTGAACTTTATTCTAAAATCATAGGAAACCATTTAAGAGTTTTATTTGGGGGAGTGATATGAGTCCATTTATTTTGGTAGCTATGTAGAAATAGGGACAGGGATTATGAGTAGAATCAGGAAGACCAGTTCATATTTCTATATACAAATAATTAGAAATAGAGTATATGTTTAATAGTAACTAATAAAAAGTGTTAGTAGATTTTTGGTGAGATCTAGGACAGAAATGGAAATTAGAATGATGTAAAAATTTTTGGTCTATGGGAGATTAGTGAGGTCTGTTTTAGTATTGTTATGCCACAGACACTTCTCAGAAGAAGAAATACAATTGATCAACAAATATATGAAAAAGTGTTCAACATCTCTAGCAATTAGAGAAATGCAAATCAAAACTACTCCAAGATTTCATCTCACTCCTGTCAGATTGACAATCATCAAGAATACAGGCAACAACAAATGTTGGTGAGGATATGGTGAAAAAGGTATACTCACACATTGCTGGTGGGACTGCACATGGTTGCAACCACTATGGAAAACAGTATGGAGATTCCTCAGAAAATTGGGAATGGAACCACCATTTGACTCAGCTATCACACTCCTTGGTTTATACGCAAAGGACTTAAAATCAGCATACTATAGTGATGCAGCCACACCAATGTTTATAGCAGATTTTATTACTGTATGTATACATGTGATTGCATGACAAATATGATTCTGCAACATGTATACTCAGAAAAATGAGAAATTATATCCCATCTATGTATGATATATCAAAATGCATAAATGCATTCTACAGTCATGAAAACTAATGGAAATAAATAAAAATAAAGAGAGATTTCTAAAAGGAGAAATCTCTAAGTAGCATTTAATAATGATTTAGAACAACAGTGGTTGAAATCAAAGCATATGTTTTCTGATAATATAACATAAAACCAGCTATTTACACACTGAACTAATTCCTGCAGGTCATCTTCTCTCTCTGATTCATGTTCTAAAGGAAATTCATATTGTAACAATAAAATTAATGACAGAAACTCCAAATAAAATTATTTATTCTCTCATCTGTTTCTCAGTTGTTTTCTGAACTTGGAGTTTCCCAAGATATAGAGAAGCACAAATCTATGTAAACAAGAACAATAAGCAGGGCTGGTTGCTGCATGCCTTAATCTCATGGACTGGAGGCTTAGGCAGGGGGATCACAAGTTCAAAGCCAGATTCTGCAATTTAGCAAAATAAAAAATAAAAAGGGTTGGGAATGTGTCTCAGTGGTTAAATGCCCCTAGGATTAATCCTTAGTAACAAAAGGGGGGGAAAAGTAGGGCAATAATACCAAAGAAAATCATCTTTGCAAAGAAATTGAAGAAAGAATTGTAGACAAATTATAAATTAAGATTTGAATAGAAAAGAATTTTTGAGCTACAATAACTCATTATATCACTTCGACGTGGTGTTCAGGTTACCTTTAAGCATGAGATACATTTCTATTTTTTTAATTTATATATGACAGCAGAATGCATTATAATTCTTTACAATGAGCACAATTTTTCATATCTCTGGTTTTATATAAAGTATATTCACACCAATTCATGTCTTCATACATGTCCTTTTTATAATAATGTCCATCACATTCCACCATCATTTCTAACCCCATGAACCCTCCCTTACTCTCCCATCCTTCTGCCCTACCTAGAGTTCATCTATTTCTTCCATGCTCCCTGTCCCTACCCCACTATGAATCAGCCTCCTTATATCAGAGAAAACATTTGGCATTTGATTTTTTGGGACTGGCTAATTTCACTTAACATTATCTTACTTAACTCCATCCATTTACCTGCAAATGCCATGATTTTATTCTCTTTAATTTCAGAGTAATATTTTATTGTGTACTTATGACACTTTTTTATTCATTCATCTACTGAAGGGCTTCTAGGTTGGTTCCATAGTTTAACTATTGTGAATTGTGCAGCTATATATATTGATGTGTTATAAAGCTATAAACATGGCTGTGTCCCTGTAGTATGATGTTTTTAAGTCCTTTGGGTATAGACCGAGGAGAGGGATAGTTGGGTCAAATGGTGGGTCCTATCCTAATTTTCCAAGAAATCTCCATATTCCTTTCCATATTGGCTGCACCAATTTGCAGTCCCACCAGCAATGTATAAGCGTACATTTTCCCCCACATCCTTGTCAATAATTATTGTTGTTTGTATTTATAATAGCTGTCATTCTGACTGGAGTGAGATGAAATCTTAGAGTAGTTTTGATTTGCATTTCTCTAATTGCTAGTGATAATAAATATTTTTTCATATATTTGTTGATTGATTGTATATCATCTTCTGAGAAGTATCTGTTCAGGTCCTTGGCCCATTTATTGATTGGGTTATTTGTTTTTTTTGGTGCTTCACTTTTTGAGTTCTTTATATATCCTAGAGATTAGTGCTCTATCTGATGAATGAGTGGTAAAGATTTGCTCCCAGGATATAGGCTCTCTATTCACCTCACAGATTGTTTCTTTTACTGAGAAGCAACTTTTTAGTTTGAGTCCATCCCATTTATTGATACTGGATTTTAATTCTTGTGCTATAGGAGTCTTATTAAGGAAGTTGGGTCCTAATCCCACATTATAGAGATTAGGGCCTACTTTTTCTTCTATTAAACACAGGGTCTCTGGTATTATTCCTGAGTCCTCGATCCATTTTGAATTGAGTTTTGTGCATGGTGAGAGATAGGGGTTTAATTTCATTTTGTTGCATATGGATTTCCAGTTTTCCCAGCACCATTTGTTGAAGAGGCTATCTTTTCTCCAGTGCATGTTCTTGGCAACTTTGTCTAATAAAAGATAATTGTAGTTTTGTGGATTAGTCTCTGTGTCCTCTATTCTGTATCATTGGTCTACCAATCTGTTTTGGTGCCAATAACATGTTTTTTATGTTACTATTGTTCTGTAGTATAGTTTAAGCTTTGGTATAGTGACGCCACCTGATTCACTCTTCCTGCTTTAGCTATTCTGGGTCTCTTATTTTTCCAGATGAATTTCATGATTGTGTTTTCTGTTTCTATGAGAAATGCCTTTGGGATTTTGATTGGAATTGCATTAAATCTGTACAATGATTTTTGGAAGTATGGTCATTTTGATAATATTAATTCTGCCTATCCAAGGACAATGTAGATCTTTCCATCTTCTAAAGTCTACTTTGATTTCTTTCTTTTGGGTTCTGTAATTTCCACTTTATAGATATTTCACCTCTTTTGTTAAGTTGATTCCCAAGTATTTTATTTTATTTTATTGAGGCTATTGAAAATGGGGTAGTTTTCCTAATTTCCCCCTGAGGATTTGCCACTGATATACAAAAATGCCTTTGATTTATGGGTGTTGATTTTATATCCTGCTACTTTGCTGAATTCATTTACTAGTTCTAGATGTTTTCTGGTGGAACTTTCAGGGTGTTCTTATATAGATTCATATCATCAGCAAATAGTGCCAATTTGAGTACTTCTTTTCCTATGTGTATCCCTTTAATTTCTTTCATCTAATTTCTCTGGCCAGTGTTTCAAGAACTATGTTAAATAGAAGTGATGAAAGAGGGCATCCCTGTCTTGTTTCAGGTTTTAGAGGGAATGCCTTCAATTTTTTTCCATTTAGAATGATGTTGGCCTGGGGCTTAGCGTAGACAGCCTTTACGATGTTGAGATACGTTCCTGTTATCCCTAGTTCTTCTAGTGTTTTGAACATAAAGGGGTACTGTATTTTGTCAAATGTTTTTTCTGCATCTATTGAGATGATCATATGATTCTTATCTTTAAGTTTATTGATGTGATGAATTACATTTATTGATTTTCATATGTTGAACCAAACTTGCATCCCTGGGATGAATCCCACTTGATCATGCATGATATTTTTGATATGTTTTTGTATTTGATTTGCCAGAATTTTATTGAAAAATTTCATTATAGATATTGGTCTGAAGTTTTCTTTTTTGAAGTGTCTTTGTCTAGTTTTGGAATCAGGGTAATATTGGCCTCATAGAATGAGTTTGGAAGTGCTGCCTCTTTTTCTATTTCCTGAAATAAATTGAAAAGTATTGGTATTAGTTCTTCTTTAGAGGTCTTGTAGAACTTGACTGTGTATCTATCTGGTCCTGGGCTTTTCTTAGTTCATAGACTTTTTATGGTGTCTGCTATTTCGTCACTTGAAATTGATCTGTTTCAATTATGTATATCATCCTGATTCAATTTGGGCAAATTATATGATTCTAGAAATTTGTTGATGCCTTCAATATTTTCCATTTTATTATAGTAAAGGTTTTCAAAATAATTTCTCTCTTCTATATTTCTGTAGTATCTGCTGAAATGTTTCCCTTTTCATCACATATGTTGGTGATTTGAGTTTTCTCTCTCCTTCTCTTCGTTAGCATGGCTAAGAGTCTGTCAATTTTATTTATTTTTTTCAAAGAACCAACTTTTTGTTCTGTCAATTTTTTCAAATGTTTCTTTTGTTTCAATTTCATTGATTTCAGCTCTGATTTTAATTATTTCCTGTCTTCTACTACTTTTGGTGTTGATTTGTTTTTCTTTTTCTAGGACTTTGGTCCTAGATGTTGGTCATTTATTTGTTGACTTTTTCTTCTTTTAAGGAATGAACTTCGTGCAGTGAACTTTCCTCTTAAAATTGCTTTCATAGTGTCCCAGAGATTTTGATATGTTGTATCTGTGTTCTCATTCACCTCTAAAAACTTTCTATTCTCCTCCTTGATGTCTTCTGTAACCCATTATTCATTCAGTAGCATATTATTTAGTCTCCAGGTGTTGGAGTGGATTTTATTTCTTATTTTATCATTGATTTCTAATTTCATTCCATTATGATCTGACCGAATGCAGGGTAGTATCTCTACTTTTTTATATTTGCTAAGAGTTGCTTTGTGGCGTAGTATATGGTTTATTTTAGAGAGTGATCCATGTGCTGCTGAGAAGAAAGTGTATTCTCTCATTGAAGGATGAAACACTCTATATATGTCAGTTAAGTCTAAGTTATTGATTGTATTATTGAGTTCTATAGTTTCTTTGTTTAGCTTTTGTTTGGAAGATCTATCTAGTGATGAAAGAGCTCTATTAAAGTTACCCAAGATTATTGTGGTCTATCTATTTGACTCTTGAAATTAAGAAGAATTTGTTTGATGAACATAGATGCTCCATTGTTTGGGCCATATATATTTATAATTTTTCAGTCTTGTTGGTGTATGGTTCCCTTGAGCAGTATGTAGTATCCTTCTTTATCCTTTTTGATTGATTTTAATTTGAAGTCTACTTTATTTGATATGAGGATGGAAACCCCTGCTTTATTTCACAGTCCATGTGAGTGGTAAGCTTTTTCCCCAACCCCTCACCTTCACTCTGGGATGGCTTTTCTATGAGATGAGTTTCTTGTAGGAAGCATATTTTTGTGTCTTTTTTTTTTTTGGTGGGGGGGGAATCCAATATACTAATCTATGTCTGTTGATTGGTGAGTTTAGTCCGTTAATATTCAGGGTTATTATTGAGACATGATTTGTATTCCCAGCCATTTTTGTTTATTTTTTTGTATTTAATGTGACTTAGTCTCTCCTCTGATCAGACTTTCCTTTAGTGTAATCCCTCCCTCTGCTGAATTTCATCATTGTGTTTTCATTTTCTCTTCTTGGAATATTTTACTGAGGATGTTCTCTAGTGCAGGCTTTCTAGTTGTAAATTATTTTAACTTTTGTTTATCATGAAAATTTTTATTTCATCATCAAATCTAAAGCTTAGTTTTTCTGGATATAGGATCCTTGGTTGGCATCCATTTTCTTTCAGAGCTTGGTATATGTTGTTCCATGATTTCCTGGCATTGAAGGTCTGGGTTGAAAAATCTGCTGAGATACAAATTGGTCTCCCCCTATATGTGACCTGATTCCTCTCTCTTGCAGCTTTTAAAATTCTATCCATATTATGTATGCTAGGCATTTTTATTATACTGTGCCTTAGTATAGTAATTTTGTACATTTGATGTCCTGTAAGCTTCTTGTATTTGTTTTTCCAATTTGTTCTTTATACTGGGGAAATTTTATGATATTATCTCATTGAAGAGATTGTGCATTCCTTTGGTTTGCAACGCTGTGCCTTCCTCTTTCCCAATAACTTTTAGATTTGGTCTTCTGATGCTGCCCCATAATTCTTGGATGTTCTGTTCATGGTTTCTTACTATCTTCAGTGTGTGATCAACTTTATTTTCCAGATTGTATACTTTGTCTTCATTATCTGACGTTCTCTCTTCCAAGTGATCTAGTCTGTTGGTAATGCTTTCTACTGAGTTTTATTTAATTTATTGTATCCTTAATTTCAAGGATTTCTGATTTTTTTTCAGAGTATCTCTCTCTTGAAGTAATTTTTGCTACCTGTATTTGCTCTCTTATCTCATTATTGGAGTGATCAATTTTTGCCTGAATTTGCTCATTTAGGTATTTCTTTAATTCACAGATCCTTTTTAATTATGAACCTTCTGAACTCTTTCTCTGACATTTCATCAACTTCGCTGTTCATGGGTTCTGTAATTATAGTGTCCTGGTTTGTTTGGGGCACTTTCCTCCCTTGTTCTTTCATGTTGTCTATGTGTCTTCCTTTCTTGCAGTGTGAATCTGAGATACTACAGTTTCTTCTCTGTATTCTGCTAGTACCCATGCAGATTGTCTGTACCTCACCTTGATGTTGGGCTTTCAGACCCTGCTGGTGTCCCTCAATGAATGCTATTGCATCCTGGATCTGGGTCCTGTGCAAGTTGGTTTGGTTGGATCTGGGCCACTGGGCTTGACCTCTTTCTGTGGTCTGCTGGTCGGAAATGGGTGTCCTGCACCAGAGGGTTTGCTCTGGCTGGTGTCTGCCCCACAGTGGGAGGGATGAATTGGGCCTACTGAGAGCTTGATTCCTGTGAGGGCTGGTGAGGGAGGTCTGGGCTTGATCTTGGTTCCCACAGTAGTCTGCTGGTCCTGAAATACATTTCTTTTAAGAATAAAAGTGGTAGTGTGCTGTGCAAGTCTTGAGATTATGATGTTAAAATATAGTCTAAGTAAAGTCATGAGGATTGAGTAATAACAATTTAAGAGCATAATTGGACAATTTATAGTGATGAGTTTCCTTTAGATTTTTCAAAACTAAAATGTGGGAAGCAAGTTACATCTGTGTTCTAGGTACAAACTATCCCTCCAGATAGTTTTACATTCTTTATATCTATAACAGTCACTCAAGATGCTGCCATTATGCTCCTTCCCTTCAGTAGACTGTAGCATAAAGACCCAGCTATGTACTGAGATTTTATGCTCTTAAATATTTGACAGAGTAGGTCTAGAAAAATGTCAGCCCAACCGGGCATGGTGGCACAAACCTGTAATCTCAGTGGCTTGAGAGGCTGAGGCAGGAGGATTGCAAGTTCAAAACCAGCCTCAGCAGAAGTGATACACTAAGCAACGCAGTGAGATCCTGTCTAAATAAAATACAAAACAGGGGTGGGGGTGTGACTCAGTGGTCGAGTGTTCCTGAGTTCAATCCCTAGTATGAACAAAAAAAGAAAAAGAAGTCAGACCATGCATTCTGCTCTGGACACTGTCTCTACATTCTTTTATTTTGCACCACCACCTTGGCAACTACTGACCTCATCTTACCAAGACTTACCTAGTGTTGAAGTGTATGGATAATCATGTATGCTTCCCTTTGTCAGTTATGTTAGAATAACTAAGGAATATGTAAAAATTGAGGGTTTTTTTATTTGTTATTTGAATCTGACCTTTAAATTCTGTTAATACATTATACATTTCGTTTCCCATTTAAAAAAAAAACATCTGGTGAAATAATCAATTCAATAATTATCTTCTTATGGCAACAAAGCTGAATAAACATGTCATATATTTGCTAAAAACTAAACATGATTTTGTTTTAATTTTTAATGTCATACCTGTCCTTGGGAAGAAATATTTCCAATTTAGGATAGAGAAGTGACTTGGGTTAATTTTATGCAGACCATTTCTTCCTTTTCCCCTATATATCAATCCTAAATTAATACAATAGGTGCTCTGCATCCAGCATGGTTGCACATTGATCCTGGCCAGCTTGTTTACAGTGTTTTGGCAAGTTGCTGATGTACTTCTCCCTAGGGATAGAGCAGGGGTTAATTGCTGTTAAACTCTCAGTGCCAAGTAATGGTTCAGCCTCTCTGCTACATTAAAGATGACACTAATAAGGAAAGAGTGCAGTGGATTGCTCTATGTTGAAAATTGGACTAGTGGTGACAGAAACTTGGAGCAGAGCTGATGTAATAGGAAGACCATAATGTAATTATAACTGCTGAACATGTGTCATACCAAGTTAAATGATACATTAATGAATCAAAACAGGTGATGAAGTGTTGCTCTTTCTGCAGATAGAGGTGCTTTCAAGGTTAGATTGCCATTAATTTAATAATCTGTAATATGGATATTCTTCAAATCACAAATGAAATCAACCTTAATGCTTTCATACAACATCGCTTCTTGAGTTTCAAATAGATAAGATAAAAGAAACAAAGCAAAAGTGTGCAGAGTTCAATGCAACTCATTCTGTGTTTAATTTTATAAGAACAGGTTTTACATTGTAAGGTGAGTGGTTGCCCAAGGCCGCCTTCTTGTCCCCGTGGACTACTTGATCATTTTAATCCACAGCCAGCCTGCCAGTAACTCACAAGGGAGCATAGACCTTTAAAAGCAACAATCACTTCTTTTAAAACAGATCATAATATATTACCCAGACATAAAATTTTAGTAAGGTTTATCTTAAGTTCACAAAAGCTAGAATACAATAATATCCCTGAAATTTATTTTGCTCTAACTGGTTTATTTGTCTAAGTATTTGAAAAGCTCTCTAACCTATTTTCCTTCTAATTTTTTTTCATTAAATTAAAAATTCATATATAATAATGGATGTATGATTTAGTATCCATACTCTTAAATTTTTCTCTCATATTTTCAATAATGCCACTATTGTGATTGTTTCCTTTTTGTTTAGAGTTGTTTATAGTTCAATAAGATAATATTTTGATTTGTATTTGGCATTTATTTTATCTATTTCAGAAACCTATTTTAGAAAACAAATCTATTTTGGAAAACTAATTGAATTTATCTTCCTTTATGAAGATCATAGAACTTGGGTATACTATTTATTGGAACTTATAATAAATGTGAAAAAATTTACTAAAAAGATGATTTCCAGGTGTTGGACTTATAATAAATGTGAAAAAATTTACTAAAAAGATGATTTCCAGGTGTTGGACGTGCTCTGTTAATTTTCATTATCTGATAGCAATTTAATTTTAGCTTTCCCATATATTATATTCTGTTCTTGACAATTAGTTATCAATGGCATTATTTTACAAAATTAGGGAAACCAGTTACAAGGGTAAACGGTTGATTATTTCTGACAAAGCACTACTATTGTAAGATATTAGAATATAGATTAATAAATTGAAAAATAAAATACCTGTATTGTGAATGACAGTAACCATATAATTTGCCTTTCTACTAGAGTCCACTTATAATTTGATAATTGTGTATGGTCTCAAGAGAATTAAGCAGTTTGGGATATCACCTGTTTTATTATCTTGATGACATTAATAAAAATATATGCTGTCACTTATAACACAGTTCATTATTTAGAAAAAGACTTTTTCCTCAAAAAATCATTTTAATAGTTGGCCAGGCTGTAACTTCCATGGGAATCTAGAACTCAAGAAATAGATCAAACTAAAACAAAACCTACTTTCTTTCATGTAGGCATTGGATTTTATCTGTTCACACCTTTCCTATTCAGAAGAGAAAGGAAAGCAGTATTTGTAACCTCTAGATTTACTTCTCAAGATTTCATACTTCTTGTAGAAGACTGCTCTGTTTAGTCTTGGGGGTGATCTTGTGGGGTGGGGCTCTATGGCAGCTAATCTTGAAATTGAGGGAGGGGTTCTATGGAAAGAATTCCTGAGCATCAGCAATGGATGACTTATATTTTATTGCTTGGGTTGGAATGCTTGCATGCTGCCCCTGGGGAGCTGTTCATTCATGCATAATATTCAGTGTAGGCAAAAGCTTGTACCCAATCTTTATATTAATAAAGCACAGGCAATCTCTTTGGTTCATAGGGATTGGAAAACAAAAATATCAGCCATGACCCATGTGAAATGGGAACCGAATATCGATTTCCTTGAATTTACCAGAAAGTACAAGACCCTCAAATATTTTGCACTAACTTATGGCAAGATAATATCCCCTTTTAAAAGTGTCTTGAGCTTAAAGTTCTTATTAGCTGGGTAAGTGATAACTCAGGGAAAAGTCACCTGATTTAGCAAATATAAATAGTACATATTGTACAACTGAAGTTGAGAGATGAAACCCACTCCCTCTATATATTGAGTTCTTATATAGTATAAGTTATTTTTGTAAGGGCTGAATATACATTATTTAATCACTAAAGTTGACAACAATATTAAAAGCTCCAACATTCAATAATATGAAAATCTGTAGATAAGTGAATGGAGAAAATACAGAATATTATGAAAATCACATGAGTGAGGCTGATGTATAAGCAATGCATGAAGTGAAAATTTATTTCTTCACTGTGGGGTTTGGTTTGATAGGAATGACCATAGGGGAATAAAGAAAGAGAAAGTTATAGAGACAGGGATGGAAACAGAGATAAAAGTAAAGGGAAAAATATTTAAAGAAAGTAAATATTGAACTTCTTTTGAAAGACTGAGCTAAATGAGAAACAGTAGGAGAAAACATAAGTGTGGTAATATTTGATTAACATAAACAACACTGATGGAATTAGGATGCTTAAGGGTAGATGGAAAAAATCTGAGTTTAGAGAAGAAGGGGACCCATCATTACAAACTTTATTTTATCTAAGGCAGAAGGAAGTCAATTAAAGATTAATTGTAAAAGAAGGTCATGATCAAATTTGAATCTTACAGATACCAGTAAAGACCACTTACATAATAGTGCTAAAAGAATATGAGGGAAGACTAGAAGAGTCAAGGGGGTACAAAAATAAAATTTATGGAGAATGAACTAAGGCATCAGCTTGGATCTGGAGGAGAGGAAGTTGCCTGAAGTCGTTAAAAATTTATAACCTATGTGACGTGTTTAATTATTTGTGGGGGATAAGAAAAAAATCAATTTTAACTCACATTCATAGGCAATTTAATGTTCTTTCTCAGGGACAGGGAACTGTAAGAATGGGGAGGCACCTAGGGAGGGAATAGGGAAAAGACATAGGACATTCACAATATCTTGTTGGTGGAACTCAAAGCAAGGTTTATCTGGTATTTAGAATTTTGACTTTCCCATGGGTGTAAGACCACAGGACCAAAGTCTGAGGTTACCACTGTTCAACAGATAAGATCACTGAAAATGCCAGTACATAGGAAGCAGAGATAAGTCAGTAACCTTAAATGATAGAGAACAAGTAATATATTACTTAAAAAAATGCCATTGACTTTAATGACAAAAAGGCCATTAATGACTAACAAAAGAAGTATAGTGTTAGAAACCACTCTAAAATAAGTACAGGAAAGAATGGGAGATGAAGTACTTTGCTTGGTTACTAAGAGGGCCTGTATATTTTCCTCAATAAAAGGGGGATTTTTAAAAAACTAATTTGAGAGTAATATGGCATTGAGAGGGCATTTTAACTTTATTGAGGAAGTGTGTACTTCTTTATATGTACAAGTGTAAGAATCAGTTAAGAGGGAGAGGCAAAGATATAGTACAGGGTAAATCAGCTCTTTGATAGTGGAAGATGAGAGGTGAATGAGGTTAAAAGTAAATCCAAGCCATAGCAGAAAAGTTAGCTTTCATACACAAGAAAGCCAATTCTTTCATGAAAAGTAGGTGTTCTGGATATTGATGGTTTGAGATGAGATATTTTTCTACCTGTTGACCTTTATTATTTACTTGTTTGTTTGTTGCTTTGTGTTGTGAGTTAGCAGATGGGTGCTGTTCTGTGAGGTATTGAAAGATATGGAACAGCAGATTTGAGAAAACTGATATACTAATTGAGAGAGCTGAGGTTATGTGAGAAGCCTTTAGCTGAGAACTTACAGAAAGCTCACAAGAAGCATTGAGGGGATAGCTGTGCAGCCCTGGTCAATGTCAACCATCTCCAGGGGGATAGGTTCCAGGACCCCTACAGATACCAGAACCTGCAGATGCTCAAGTCCCTGTATAAAATAGCATAGTGCTTGTAAAGATGTAACCTTATGAACATCCTTCTGTATGCTTTAAATCTTCTCTAAATTACTTATAATACGTATTGCAATGTAAGCTCTATATAAATAATTGTTATACTGTATTGCTTAGGGAATCATGACAAGAAAAAAATATATCTGTATGTGTTCCATACAGTCATAGTTTTTTCCAAATATTTGCAGTCTGATGTTGGTTGAATGTGTGGACACAGAGAATGGTACTATATTTTAATTTCAGAGGAGAGGTGGAAAAAACTACCTCAGTAACAATAGGCCACATTACTTCCAAGAAAGTCAGTGCAAATTTGATTGTTTCATCTTTTTCATTTTTGAAACTCAATTTCACATTTTCTCCTATTTAGTTAGCATTTGGTCATGAAAGGATGATTCGTTAGTATCCATGCATTTCAAGAACAATGGATAAAGCTAAACATAAAGCTCTGAGAAACTAAAACAAATGAAACGAGAGTATTCTTGTGCTGTTTAGGGGCTATCCAAAGTCAACATGTAGGTTTATATAAGTGGGCTTTAGCTTATAAAGATCACTCCAAAATTAATTGAGTAGGTACAATAATTCACTGAAAATTGTTCCTGAGTTATTGCATGCTCCTGCTGACCACAAAGGAAAACAAAACAAAACCCCCCAAAACCCTCAAGTCAGCAACTTGCAGTTAATGTCCCCTTGCTTTATGTTCTCTAACTATTTAATTTTTTTTCCTGGATGGCACTCAGAGTGATATTAAGGTTTTATGACTTTTTTCCCAGATGATTCATGTATTCAGTTTATCAACTGGTTGTTTTTTGACATTATTGTTTAAACAAGAAATTAAAAGATGCTTGAGAAAGTCTGTGTATATGCACTATGAATGGGGACAACACCACAATCTAAAATTTATAGTTGCTATCACTTTTTGTTTATGTAACACCTTTCCCAAATATTTTATTTTGATTGAATCTTTTTAAGGCCTTAACTATTCTGTCTGGTTGCTTTGTTTATTTGTTTTTTTTTTCTTTTTACTATTTCAAGTTATATAATGGTTTTATTTTGTGATAATGCTTGTGAATAGGAATATGAGATACATGATTGGCCAAAGGAATTTTTAAAACAATGGTTAAAACTTTACACTAAAGAGTTAGAATGACTTTCTCTGACAAGCACTAACATGATGATATTCAACTAATCAAGTACTTCATAATTAAGGGAGTTATAATTTGCTAGCAGGACTCACAACAGCTGCCTGTGGAATAAGACAATATGCTTTTCCTCTCCCTACTGGGCCTAATTCCCCTGTAACCTTATTGAAAATGTGCATGGGCTACAAAACTAAAGATTAACTGTCCAGGGACCTGCTTCCTGGAGCTTATTTGAAGATTAAATCAAATGGCAGGCAATATATATTTGGTAATACGGCTTTGTTGCAGTCTTTCCCCATGTAGTGTAAGTGTAATAGAAGGTGATGACACTTTATAGCTGTTTAAAAAAAATAAAAGATTTTTCTAAATGTGAAATAGTTTTGTACTCATGCTGAAATTGAAATGAATAATTTATTTCTTCATAACCAAGAGCATCTTCTGCTTTTTGAAAATATAATAAAGGATCTCTAATTACAAATTTTCCATAATTACAAATTGTTCAGCCTTTTAAAAGGTGATTATTATTCATTATCTATTTATTTCATAACAAATGCCACAAAAGGTGTTAAAGATGAGTTTAAAATGCCAACTGAGATTTTGCAACATTTTAATTAAATAGAAAGCAGTTCAAATATATATTTAACAACATAGCTTTTAGACTACACATTAGTAAATGGATTTCTATTTAACAAATCAGAGAAAGATGGATGAAGATGTTCTGCTTTTTAAAATACTATATTTAGAATGCCTATGCAGAGACAGTGAAGTGTGATTTGTCCTCATAGCAGACATCTGAAGAACAAGTGACATTCTTACACAAAATCCATATTGGTGATGTATTTAATTGCAGAGCTGATTGAAATTGACAGCTTTAGTGACCTGCATTTGCACTTGTGGTGATTGATGCATGCTTCAACTCTGGCTACTTTGAAACCAATTCACATATTGCTCAATACTATAATATCATCCTGTCAAATTGCAAACTACATTTTTATAAGTGTGGGGACTGGAGAGAGTGCATGTTTAATTAAAATGAGATAGAGATGAATTGTTTAAAAACACCTATACAACTGTTAAACTGGGACCTCTGCTATTTGGAAGCAGAGTGAAAGAAAATTCAATACACTTACTCAGACATTTATGTTCCCAGAGTCATCTTTACTCTTAGAAAATATATACTTCACTGCATTCATAGGAAGAAGGAGTCTCAAAATTTTAGATTGCTGTCTCTAAAACCTTGCTATTTGTTATGACATCAGCCCTTAAAAATAATAAGTAAAATTAGTGCTGTAGATCAGAGGGATCTTAATGGTCTCCAATCTCTAATCCTCTCCTTGCTTTTGTTTGCTTGTTTCATTGTTGCTCAGACTAGGTAGCTGCTACCCTACCAAGTAACTTATGTGTACAAGAGCACAAAGTTGTACTTTTAAACACATAAACATCTTTTACTTCTTAATTCACTTTGTTGTGAGTAGACACATTAAGGTTATCACCTTTATTATCAAGTGGCACACTGAGACACTTTCAACTATATCTTTAATAACAATATTACTAAATGTTACAGCACCCATTGATCAAACCTTGCTATATGCCACATTCTGAAATATATCATTAAGGTAAATTATTGCTAACAGCATATATAAAAGTTAAGTGATACTACGGCCCATTTATTGATGTATGGTGAGATTAAGGGAGGTTTATCTAAATTTTCAGAGGACCTCATGCAATAAATAGATGATATTTGAAACAGCTATATTGAATCTAATTTGCACAACCTTTTTTTTTTACTATATAACACTGTTTTCTAATACCCAAAATACCCTTTTGTTTTAAATTAAAATATATTTTGATGTTGTTATTGTTCTGGGGCTTGAGTTCATGGCCTTGTGCATGTTAAGCATGCACTCTTCCACTAAGCTATACCTCCAGCCCCCTAGATTGACTTCTTGACTCATAGTGATGAAAAAAAAAAACAAAAAACTTGTTTTTTAAAGAAGGTAGTTGAACTGTTAAGAATAGAAATCCACAAAACTTGAATGCTTTAGAAATTCATCTTCCTTAAAAAAGGTAAATGGATAGGATGATGTCTAGTGTAGATCTCTTACCTGGAGATTAAATATTTATGCCAGGATTTGTTATTTCATTGAATGATACTGGTTTTAAAATTTTAAGGTTCACTTGAACTTCTTTGAAATATAATAATAGAATAGCTTAAATCACCATCCCAAGTACTCAGGGAACTCAGTTCTGTCTGTGACATTCTTTGTTTCCTTAAGAATAAATTTCCTTCCTGTCGCTAACCACCTCAAAAATGTCCACACCCTCACATCTCAAAAATGCCCACACCCTCTCATGGCAGCTCTGCTTTCACAACAGTGATCCCCTTCATCCAACTTATGCACTTATGCTTTCTGATTTAGTCCATAAAATGTCAAGGAAAGAAATTACAACAGTGTCTACATAAAGAGAGAACTAAATTTTGTATATTAAAGTTGCTGTATATTTTGGTCTTCCCTGTACCAGGTTCAAATCCCACTCCCTATTTTCATTAAATACTCTGTTGTGTTCTCCTCCTCTTTCACTATGGAACCATTTTTTTTTCCTATAAAGGGAATACTGTACAAAAAAAAAAAAACAAGAATTCAATAGAATGTACTTTATATGTATAAAGAAGCTACTCATTTTGTTACATACATCTCCCATTAATTTACTGATTTCTTATCAAAATGTAATTCATGTATAAATTTTATTTAAATTGTAGACTAGATAAAATGTATATTTCCAATTCTTCCTCAAACTTCTCTCTTTCTCAAAAATATTTAAGTAATAAGAATGGTATAAACCTAATGGACAAAAGAAAACTGGGTAGAAAAAGTCAGCATATGACAGATTTCAGCAAATTTTTATAAAATGGAAAGAAAAATAAAAGCCAATACAACTCAAACTGAAGAATGGACAAGAATTAAGAAACCAACAGAAGCTATGAAGATGTATAATGAAGATGTATTTCACAGATATCTAAACAGTTAAAGATTGAAGGTTTTAAATTCTCTTGAAGGTAGATGGGTAGATAGAACAAGTAAGGATCCACTCAGAAAATGAGGCATTTTATGCAAGAAAGGACTTAGTACAGAAAATTAATTTCTTACACAATTACTAGATGGACTGGTAGATCAGATTCTGGATCAACCTTCTAGAAAGACTATCAGAGAAATACAGAACAGAAACCCTTAGCAAATTACCTGAACAGTGGCTCAGGAGTTAGGGGTTAAGGAATGTACCCATATTTGATATTTATAACCCTGCTACCCTGCTTCTTCTTGTAGAAGAAAACTGCTATCCTGCTTCTTAAGAATTTGGAGAGTAGATAATGAAATGGGGCTTCACAGAACTCTTCCTTTTCCAAAACTTAACTTGTTAATAGAAATTGCTAAAAAAAAAAAAAAAAAAAAAAAAAGGACCAAAAAATGGTCTCTATATCTCTTCATTTTTTCTAAGCCACACATATCTAGTTTGTGTAGATTCATTAACAGAGAAGCCTGGCAGGAGACTGTAATGAGATTAAGTAGTCAATGCACACTGTCTCCCTTGGTAAGCATGAAGCACAGGATTAAAAACACTGAAAACATGGCAGATCTTAGATGGACATTAAAATCACAAATGTCCCTTTCTTGTCTTATGCAGCCAGGCAATTACCCTATGAAAATTTAAACAAAGGAAGGGATATTTGTTTTTCTGAAAAAACAGGAGATTTGAGACCATCAGGTAAAATAAATGGCAACAATGATGGTAGGGAGGTAGGGAAAACAAAAAGAAAGAGAAAAATAAAAAGAAAGGGATAAATTACCCGATGTGATATAGAGTATTAAGTTTGGTTCTATAAATCTCTAAGCATATTAGCAAGAATTTAATCAGAGACACTTAGGAAATACATGAAAAATTCAAGGCTGATTTTTGATTTCAGAAAAACTCAATATATCTGTGATAATACCCTGTGTCTGAAAAAAAAAATAGTTAATGGTCTATGTAAATTCTACATATTGATAAAAATAGTGACTTTTTTAATATTGAGAAGACACAGATAAACTATGCATGTACTTATATAGAGATGCAGTAATATCATTTGATTCTGTATTCATTGGGTATTATTTCAAGACATCCAAGATTACAAAGTTTCAAGGAGCATAGCTGTGTTATTTATACATGTAAATATAAACTTACAGAATAAAAACAAAAGATTGAAGAGTACTGTTTCTGGGAGTGGTTGTGGCTTGGAAGTGTCTTAGAAGGAATGGTGTTTGGTCACAAGTGTTTAGAAAGAGTTGAATTTTCAGAATACATGAACAGACTGCTTAGATTACTTTTAATCATGTAGAAGTAATATACATTCATTAAAGAACAGCTGGAAATGCAGAAGTTGATATAGGAGTTAATGAAAAATAAAAAATAGCACTAAGTGTTCTGCTGATGGATATTTTAAGACTTATTTATGTCCACATCTATAATGTGTATACATATTTCTAAATTTTGTTTATAATATCTCTAATTATCATTTAATAAAATCATTTTTTTACGTATCACAAGTATTGTACACAAATAGGTTCACTTCTTTTGGGTTTAGGCTATTTATACTTCTAATTGTCATTGGTAAGGCAGAAATCATTACCTCTTTACAAAAATAGCCACTTGAAAATATTTAATTAAAATTTCCACATATCATTTATGTTATCTTTTTAAATTAAATATCTCATTTTTATTTAATTAAATATCTGATATTTATTTTCCTTTTTATTACAAGGTGAGGCAATTATTCCACACATTTATAAATGATTAAGTAAGACTTGAGATGTTCACACTTTTCTAATTTAAAATTTTTCCCTTATAAATGTTTAAATATTTGAGTATGTAAATGGTTATAATACCTGGATATATGTACTTGGTTACACTCTGAGATCTTTTTCAAAATTTTCTTCTTAAAACTCTTTTATCATTTATCTATCTACCTGCCTATCTATCCTTTATCTAATTTTTCTTTGTTTATTTATTCATTTTATGTTGGCTAATAATCCAAGGGGTCCTCCAAAAAATGTTGAAATAGTTACAATTAGCATACATGAACTTTCTTGACTTCATATAAAAATTTATATTTTACCATTAAGTACAATGTTACAGAACTTTATAGATAAAATAGATCTGATTAATGAGATTTTAATCTCTCTTTTGCTGTAAATATTTATTAAAGATGATAATATTTTTAATTGTATTTTCAGTAGCACATTAGATAATCTGGACCTTTTATTTTGTCTTTATAGTTAAGGTAATTGTTAAGTCAAACTTGCATTCCTGAAATAAACTCAACTTGGTCAAAGTAAGTTATCTATTTTGTAAGTCATTAGATGGATTTGCTAATATTGTGGTTATATTAAATTTTCTTTCCCTAATGTCTTTACCAGGTTTTGGTATCAAGATCATCATGCTTTTATAAATGAGTTTCCAAGTGTTTCTTCTTTGTCTATTCTCTAGAAGAATTTATCTTATATTGGTGTAATTTCTTCATTACGTATTTAAGAGTCAATTGGGTCTACAAATTACAGAAGTGAAAAATTATACTTTTATCATTAATTTTCTTTAATATTCTTTTATAGGAAAATGTACATATCTTCTTTTGTTAGAATTCTTAGTTGTTTTACCCAGAATTTTTTAAATGCTATCTAAATTTTCAAATTCATCAAATATTCATGATTTTTTTTATTACTTATTCAATGTCTAGGATTTGTATTTGTTTCTCTATTTGTGATGCTATGTTTCTCCCTCATATTTCTTTTTTTTAAATATTTATTTTTTAGTTTTAGGTGGACACAATATCTTTATTTATTTATTTATTTTTTTATGTGGTGTTGAGGATCAAACCCAGCGCCCTGCGCATGCTAGCCGAGAGCGTTACCGCTTTAGCCACATCCCCAGCCCTCCCTCATATTTCTTTATCTCTTTTTCTTTGAGAAGGATTTGCTCAGGTTTATTAGCTTTAAGAAGTATTTCTATTGATTTTATCTGTTATATCTTTCATAATTCCTTAGTAGAATATACTTGTTATTTCCATCATCTTGTTTTTGTTTAGAATGTTATTCCATTTCTAAACTTTGGGAAGATACTTAATTTTATTTTGAATACAATTTTAAATTTATTTTTTAATTTCTTAAAACATTTTCTAAAGTTTTTGAGACTATGAATTTTTAAAGCAGTGTCACTGTTTTACCTGATAAATGTTTACACACCAAGATGTTTCCATATTAGGTTCAAAATATCTTGAGTTCCATTTTAATTTCTCTTTGATGTATGAATTACTTAGTTTATATACTTAACATCTAGGTATTTAGGACATTTTTCATTTTTTTTTACTTATTAACTTCTAGTTTAAATTTAATGCAAGCAGTAAATATTAATAAAGTCATATTTGATTTTAAGGATTTTAGTCTTTAAAATGTTGTGCTTGCATTCTACAAATAAACTATTTGGCAAATATTTGTCTTATATTTCAAAAGATATATATTTGCCTTTTAATTTGATAGTTTCCCCACATACCAACTTTTTAAATTGAGGTGCTGAAATCATTAATATTTTTAACTATTTGCTGACAGAAATATATTGTTGTACAACTATATTTAATTATAAATTAGCCTATTTTCTCTTTTAGGAATTAACTTTATAAACTGAGGCTATACTATAAAAATTCTAAGATTTTTCAAAAATTTTTATACTTTTTTGGTGGATTAGCAGTTTTTTTCCATAATGCATTTTCCTCTTAATTGGTAGTAATGCTTTTATCTTTAAAGTCAACCTAATGTTTTGTCAAATGTGTTTATGTTATATTCCTTTACTTGGTATGTAATTGTATGAACATTTCTTATCATTTTCTTTTTCAATATTTTTTGTCTTTCATTTTACAATGGTAATAAAATAATTATAAAAAACACAGTAGCATTTGATCTTTAAATTTAGTAAGATTTTTTTCTTAAATTGCCTTATTCTATTTTATTTTCCTTGAAATTTATCATCTTCCTATAATTTTTTTATTTGTTGCAACTCTTCTGAATTTTATTTTTATTTCTTTCTGGCTTTCTTTAATTTTAGCATTTTGAGTTTTATCATTCTCTTTCTGTTGCCATGACATTTGTCAATTTTTTTTATTATATTTTACTATTATTCTAGATATTATGTTTCTTTAGGCTTTTAACATTTAATGCAATTCTGTTTGTATTATATTTTAGAAATTTCTGGAACTTTTATACTCTAAATTAATTTATCCATGCCTTTAAATTATCTTCCAATTTTATATTTACTTTAATTCTCTCTGTGTTTTATTATTTTTCTTTAGTATATTTAAAGTCCTTGATATTTAACCATGTGGTTACACTTCCGGTTGATTTTCATTCTTTGTTTTATCTACAGAATTTTTTTAGATTCCTTTATCTCTGACTAAAAGATCTTTTAGCTTTTCTCTCGATCTGAGCTTTCTCTCTCTCTCTTTCTCTCTCTCATCTCAATATATCTTTTGTTTCCCTATTACTATTAAATACGTTTTCACTTGAAATGCCATTTTGTGGTGCTTATCTTTAAATACATTGAATATATTATTTTCCATCAACTCTGGCTTCTATTATTGTTATTGAAAGCAAGTTGTCAGTGTTACTTTTGCCACTTTGAATATAATGCATCCTTTTTGCTGGATTATCTTAAGAATTTTGACTTGAAGAATGGTAGTTTGTCAAGTTGTTTGCAGACTACAGAACTTTCTAAATATGTTTTGATATCTTTCATTGCCACAATAATGTACAGCCATTGGGATGCAAGCACCACAGAACAGTGATCACTAGAAGGAGTAAACATATGAGGAATGGTCTATTACTGTCCAAGCTTACAGCCTGAAAGATATTGCAAGCCAAAGTGAGTGCAAAGGATACCAAAATGATCTACTTTATTATTCTGATGCTACTGAGATCAGGGAAGGATTTACAAAAATTAGGTGGAAAAATCCTGTTCATCCCAGGCCAGAAATATTTTTATGTTCTTATAATTGAGAGCATAAAAACATTCTAAAATGCAGAGTGCCCAGTGAAGATCATATTAAAAGTTTTTACAAATCATATTAATAAGGTTTAAAATTGAGCAGTTTTTCAAGATAGGGGAGTAGAGCAAGTCACTTTCCTGGCTGCTCTGTAGCATGAAACTAAGACAGTGGAAAGGAAGCTTCTCAGCAAGTGAGGTACTAAAAACCTTCATGGACAGTATATGTCCACAGGGTAGAAACTCTATGGCCTCAGATCCATAATGATTGATAGGTAGACAAAGAAAAAAAAATGAAAAAAGCAAGGAAACAAATCTCTTTCAAACAAACCAAGATACTCTGATAAGATAATTTATTAACACCACAGTGAAAGAAATATCAGAGAAAGAGTTTAGAACGTACATTTTTAAACTGATCCGCAAAGTAAAAGATAGTAGAAGTAGTGAAATCAGAGTGAAAATTCAGGCAGCAAAAGATCACTTTAATAAGAGTTAGAGGTTCTGAAAAATAAACAAGCAGACATTCTCAAAATGAAGGAATCAATAAACCAAATTAAAAATTTAATTGAAAGCATCACTAATGTTCTAGATCACTTGGAATAGATGGTTTTAGGCAATGAAGACAAGATACATAATGTTGAAAACAAAGTTGACCTTGGATAAAAGATGTTAAAAGCCATGAACAGAACTTCCAAGAAATATGAGATAACCTGAAAAGACCAATTTTAAGATTTATTGGGATAGATGAAGGCTTGGATATACAAACCAAACCAATGCACAATCTTTTCAATGAAACAATACCACAACATTTTCAAGCCAAAAGAATAAAATGAAAAATCAAATACAGGAGGATTACATGACCCCCAAATTTACAAAATTACAACAAACCCACACCAAGGCACATAATTATGAAAATGGCTAGCATACAGAATAATGATAGAATTTTAAAGCCTTCCATTGAAAACCAACACATAATATTTAGGGGGAAACCCATCCGGATGTCAGCTGATTTCTTAACCAATACCCTAAAAGCTAGGAGGTCTTGGAATAATATATACCAAGCTCTGAAAGAAAATAGATGCCATCCAAGAATAGTACAGCTAGCAAAATTAAGTTTCAGAACTGAAATGAAATAAAATCCTCTCATGATAAACAAAAGTTAAAAGAATTTAGAACTAGTAATCTTGTACTATAAAACATATTCAATATTTTATGAAGGATAAATAAAAAATAAAAGTGAAAACCAGCAAAGGGAGGAACTACACTCAAGAAATAGTCAATCAAAGGAGAAACTAATTCAAATTACAAACCAAAAATAAACCAAAATGACAAAGAATAAAATTCATATCTTAATTATAACTTTGAATTTAAAAGGTCTAAACTCATCAATTAAAAGACAGACTGGCAGGTTGGAGAAAGAAAGAGATACAAATAAAAAAAGAAGAATTCAAACTATCACTATGTGCTGATGATATGATTCTATAATTACAGGATCCAAAAACTCCATAGGATAAAACTTTTAGAACTCATAAATGAATTAAGGAAAGTAGCAGGATATAAAATTAAAACCAACAAATCAATTGTGCTCCTATACATCAGTGATAAATCAACTGAAAAAGAAATTAGGAAAACTATCCCATTCACAATTGCCTCAAAGAAAAGAAAAGAAAATATTTGTGTATAAGTCTAAAAGAGGTAAAAGACTTCTATAATATAAGCTACACATAGTGAAGAAAGAAACTGAAGAAGATCTCAGATGATGGAAAGATATCCCATGTCCTTGACTAGTCAGAATTAATATTACCAAAATGGCTATACTAACAAATGCACTATACAGATTAATGAAATTCCTAGAAATATTCTGATGACATTCTTCATAGAAATAGACAAAACAGTCCCTAAATTCATTTGGAAAAATAAGAGACTCATAGTAGCCAAAGCAATCCTTATGAAGAAAGTGAAACAGGAGGCAATAGAATACCAGACCTTAAATTATATTATAACAAAAATGGCATGGTATTGGCACCAAAACAGACATGAACATCAGTGGTACAGAATAGATGACACAGAGACAAACCCACATAAACACAGTTATTGTATACTAGAAAAAGGGGCCTAAAATATACATTGGTGAAAAGATAGCCTCTTTGGTGGTGCTGGGAAAACTAGAAATCCATATGTAGTAGATTGAAATTGAAATCTTATGTCTCACCCTGCAAAAAACTCAACTCTAAGTGGCTCATGACTGAGGCATTAGACCAGAGACCCTACACCTAATAAGAAAAAAAAAAGTAGGTCCAAATCTCCATCATATCAGATTAGGAACTAAATTCCTCAATGAGACTCCTAAAGTATAAGGAGTAAAATCAAGAATTAATAATGGGATTGTATCAAACTAAAAAGCTTCTTCTCAGCAAAAGACACAATATAACATGAAGAGAGAGTGTACAGAATGGAAGAAAAATCTTTGTCACCTGAATCTCAGATACAGCATTCATCTCCAAGAAATATAAAGATCTCAAATAACTTAACACCAAATAATAATAATAATAATTATAATAATAATAACAACAACAACAACCCAATCAATAAATGGGCAAAGAAACTGAACAGATATTTCACAGAAGAAGAAATAAGGATGGCCAACAAATACACAAAAAAAAAAATGTTTACATCACTAGCAATTAGAGAAATGCAAATTAAAGATACACTAATATTTTATCTCACTACATCAAGAATACAAGTAACAATAAATGTTGGTGAAAATGTAAGAAAAAAGGTACACTCATACATTGCTGGTGGGACTACAAATTGGTGGAACCAATCAGTATGCAGATTCCTCAGAAAACTTTAAGTGGAAGCACAATTTGAGCATATACCCAAAGAACTTAAAATCAGAATACTATAGGAACACGGCCACATCAATGTTCATAGCAGCTTAATTCATAATAGTTAAGCTATGGAACCAACCTAGGTGCCCTTCAATAGATGAATGAATAAAGAAAATGTAGTACTCATACACAATGAAGTATTACTCAACCATAAAGCAGAATGAAATTAGGTCATTTACTGGTAAATGGATGGAACTGGAGGTTATCATGCTAGCTGAAATATGCCAGTCTCAAGAAAGCAAATGCTGAATGTTCTCTTTATTATGCAGATGTTGACTCACAATAGGTGAAGTGCAGGGAGGGAGGAGTGGAGGTTTACTAGATTGGACAGGAAGGAATGAGGAGAGAGAGGGGAGATGAAAATGGGAAAGACAGTAGAATGAATTAGACATAACTTTCTTAAGTTCATGTATGAATACACAACAAGTGTAACTCCACATCATGTACAAGCACAAGTTATGCAAGTATGTATGATATGTCAAAATCTATTTTCATATATAACTAAAAAGAACAAATTAAAAAAAAACAGAAAAAAGAAAATCCATAAAGCAAAACAAAAAAGTTTAAAGCTATGTTCCAAAAGAAAAAAAAAAAAAACTGTTCAACAATTCAGCTGTCTCATAATAAGCATTAAACTATTTAAATAAATTTTGGATTTAATGAAATTTAGTATTCAGAAAGATAATAATGACAGTTCCTAGCATCTAACCAAAGTTTACCAAGAAAACAGGAAAATATAAAATGTAATATAGGAAAAATAATCATTATTAGAAATAGACCCAAAAGTATCATAGATAAAAGAATTAGAAGAAGATATGTTAAAACAATGATTACAAACATAACCACGAATTTTCTGTGTAATGTGGTAAACATATATATTTACAGTTATTGCCTATGTTTTAAAAGATGGAAGAAACCATGAGTATCATGATTAAGTTAATGTAATTTATGATGTAAGAAGATCGCATCCAGATGATGAGCACACACACAAAAAATCTTGGAATACTAGGAGCTCTAGTATCATCTACTCAAGTTTATACTCATGTATAATGTCTGTTGTCAACATTTTTTTCTGAATTCAACTACTTATTTAACAGTTGTTAAATGCTGTTATGAAAGCTTTCCTTCATGCATTAACAAACTTATTATAGCGGTAAACTGTCAAATATGAAAATACAATATGAGCGATCCATGTTGTAAGTATGCACAACATATTCTTGCAGCATGTAAGAGGTTCATTTTGGGTAAGTCATAGAAATCTTCCTAGAAGGTAATGTACTGTAGCAGAATACTGTGGGTTGCCACCCATGAATTGTTTGAACTTATTTGAGCATCTTCACTTCACATTGAGCCAGGGAGATTTAAATTTAACAAACTATTTTGTGGCTCCTCCCACTCAACGGATTGTGCAATGCACTTGACCTCTGTCTTTGCTCTGCTAGAGAGACCGCTTTCATAGCTCCAAAGTTGAGCATAATGCATGGGAAACTGCACAGCCCACCTTCAACCTTATTTGACAAAGAACATTTCATGGAAAACTTTTGATGCTTCCTTCCCCCATATAAATAAAGCAAACGCAGGATCTCTCACTCTTTCCAATGTGGAAGCTTGATCCTTAAATCAAAGAGCCATCCCAACCCTCCCACCACCCACTTTTCAAAAATTACTTCCTGTGTCCTATGGTTTCTATGCCTTTTCCTCTTTCTTAGCATTTATTTCACAGGCAGCCCTCTTCACGCAGAGGAAACCCAAATTCCACTACTGGGTGCAGGACAAGGGCAAGAGAATACTGAAGACAAAATTAGAATTTTTAGGTAACATTGCGGAAAGGGTGATTATAGGTAGATCAAGAAAGAGTAATAGTAGTTTTGGAAACTGTTAGAATTTTAGCATGACTGAACTTCACGAAGGTCTTACAGGGTTCTGATGAGAGATGTTATTAGAATAAGGTTATTAGAAAAGAAGGTTTTCTTTTATGCTATTCCAAGAAGCTTAAATTTTACTGTGAAGTAATGGGAATAAATGAAAAGTTATTTTGTAGTTTTTTGTTAACTGAAGTACATGACATGGTAAAATATGCATTTTTAAAAACATAGTTCTGGAATTAATGTGAAGAATGTATATTCTATCAGTGAGCAAGAAAGAAGGGACAAGAAGTCTGAAAACTATTGTTACATGAGACTTAAATATTTGTTAAAATGCCTAAAGTGTCCTCTGATTCAATTTCCAGAAAGATATCTACTTTATTCCTTTTACTGGGTATTTATGGGAGTTTTCCATAGTACAGATATTTTAGGGACTTAACTCAGGTTATATCCTGCTTCTATTCCTGCCAATTAATGTATCTTTGCCAGCCACAGGTTGAGATGACTTTTCATGGTATGAGAGAATATATATTCTCTTATGTTCTTATAATTGCTTAATCAACAGCATTCAATAACAAAAGAAGTTTGGCTGCATTTGCTATTTTTAGTAAATTTTTATTGTTTGCAAATATCAGTTTTTTCCCAGCATTCTCACATTAGTAACATAGTCAGGACAGATAGCCTTTGTATTAATCCTTTTTTGTTATTCTTTTTCATAACACACCTACACTATAGCATCATTGTTACTCTTTCTACACAATTTATCCATTTCTTCCATTTTTTTCTTCACTTTATAAATATATTAAAGAATTTCCACTTAAAATTATACATCTATTGTTCATTTATGTGATTTTTTTTTTGTTACCACCCAATAGACAAGTTTCCCTTGATTACTAAAGAAAATAAATTATCACTATCTTCTCTCTCTAACCCATTTACCTTGTGATTTCTGCCATGGACATTGAATTAAAACTGCTTTGCTTATGATAAAAACAATTTAAATGTAAATTTCGTTATGTAATTTTTAACTTTTGTTCAATTCAATTTTTAGTCACTGTTTTAATCAGCTTTTTCACTGATGTGACCAAAAGTCCTAACAAGAACAATTTTAAAGGAAGAGAAGTTTCATTTGGGGGCTTATAGTTTCAGAGGTCTTATTCCATAGACAGCTAGTTCCAACCCTCAGGTTGAAGGTGAGGCAGAACATCATGGCAAAAGAATATAGAGGAGAGAAGCAGTTCACATGAGGATCAGAAAGCAGAGAGAGACTCCTCTCACCAGATACAGAATATATACCCCAAAGGCATGCCCCCAAAGAACCACCTTCTATAGCCACATCCTATCTGCCTTCACTTACCACTCAGGAAGTCCTTAGAAGGGGATTAATTCACTGATTGAGTTAAAGCTCCCTTAATCCAATCTTGCATTTTTTCACACATGAGCTTTGGGGGGACAACCATAACAATCACTTAAACTGCAACATCTTTAAATACATATTTTTAAAAAATATATCAGTTGTGGCTATTTTTTTACCTCTTTTACTGGTTTTGCTGCTTTTTGATTACTAGTTTGTCTTTCCTAAACTATTCAGAAATGTTACTGTCTCCAAGGGTTATTCATAATCCACCATCTTAATTATCCCATCTTCCACTTCTTAGTTATACATTAGTAAAATAGCTTAATTCCTTGAGCTTTATGTCCACAAAACACATATATTAGAGTACCTCAGAGGAAAAAAAAATATATTCTAAGCAGTTTGGTAAAGTTAGAGTATTTGAAGAGTAAGAAGTAATAGATATGACTGAACCAAAAAATAGAAGCCAGATTATACCCATTCTGGGCTATAAATTATGAGCTACTAAGTTGATAGAGAGAAAAATTATAATAGGAAAATTTAGAAAAAAAAATTAGAACAAGACTAACTAAACAGTAAACATAGTATTATATAATATGCCATTTGGTTGCAAGGTACAGATTGTAGGAACAATAATTTCTTCTTATGCATAGCATATCAAATTACAGGCATTGAGACCACAGGCTGGTCAACCATCACACAGGGTAGGATAGTTATTGAATAAAAACTTCCAGTCATTACTGTATTATTGGTCAAGTATATGCTCTTATACAGGCTACTGGGTCTATTTAGATTTATATTCCTTATATTCATCTGTCAGCTAACTTCTATTGTACTTCCATAATCATATCTACATCTTGCAGCTCACACTCAAAGTACTTTGAGAATTTCATCCAGTTATTTGCTTTTATTGGAACTCTCATCTTCCCTGTGGATCTGGAATAAAGTTCATTAATTTAGAGCAGGCATAGGGTAGGAAGGGAATGGTTATAAAACCATATGTACATATTTTTCAGATATGTGAAGTTTTGTAGGGCATAGCTAAGTCAGTGTTATATAAAGCAAAGCTAAGCTAGGAGAGAGGTAGGCACTTTGTAGAAACCAAGACCAAACTGAGATAATTGACTCTATCTTCAGGATACAGAAATGTCAGCTCCATCAGCCATATTGTATTACTGAATTTGTCTCAGTCAGAGTTCCCATATATTAGATGACTGGGGTCCAGCACATTCACTTTTTTATATTAACATTGTTTAAAAGTTTTTCTAATTAGTTATACGTTACAGCAGAATGCATTTCATTTCATTGTACACAAATGGAGTACAACTTTTCATTTCACTGATTGTACACAATGTAGAGTTGCATCAATTGTGCAATCTAGGGTACAATGTACCTAGGATAATGATGTCCATCTCAATCCACCATCTTAATTATTCCATGCCCCTCCAATTCTCCCCTCCCATTTGCCCAATTCAAGTTTCTCCATTCTTCCCATGCCCCTCCCCCCAATAGGGATCAGCATCCACTTATCAGAGACAATATTCAGCCTTTATTTTTTTTGTGACTGGTTTACTTCAATTAGTATGATATTCTCCAACTCCCTTTACCTGCAAATGCCATAATTTTATTCTCTTTTAATGCTCAGTAATATTTCATTGTGTATATATACCACATTTTGTTTATCCATTCATCTGTCTAAGGGCATCTGGTTTGGTTCCACAGTTCAGTTATTGTGAATTGAGCTGCGATAAATATTGATGTGGCTGCAACACTATAGTATATCCAATCAATAAATGGACTAAGGAACTGAACAGACACTTCTTGGAAGAAGATATACAATTGATCACCAAATACATGAAAAAGTGTTCATCATCTCTTGTAATTAGGGAAATGCAAGTCAAAACTATAGTATGTAGTTTTTAAGTTCTTTGGGTATAGACCAAGGAATGGGATAGCTGGGTCTATTCCAAGTTTTCTAAGGAATCTCCCTCCCTTCCAGAGTTGTTGCCCCAATTTGCAGTGCCACCAGCAATGTATTAGTGTACATTTTCCTCCCTCATCCTGGCCAACAATTATCATTGCTTGTATTCATGATAATTGCCATTCTGACTGGAGTAAGATGAAATATTAGTGTAGTTTTAATTTGCATTTCTCTAATTACTAGAAATAATGAACATTTTTTCATGTATTTGGTGATCTATTGTATATCTTCTTTGAAGAAGTGTCAGTTCAGTTTTTTAGTCTATTTATTGATTGAGGTTTTTTGTTTTGTTTTGTTTTAAGTTTCTTGAGTTCTTTATATATCCTGAAAATTAGTTCTCTCTCTGATGTGTGTGTAGTAAAGATGTTCTCCCCCTCTGTGGGCCCTCTCTTCACCTCATAGATTGTTTCTTTTACTGAGAAGAAGCTTTTTATTTTGAATGCATTCCATTTATTCATTCTTGATTTTATTTCTTTTGCTTTAAGGGTCTGGTTAAGAAAGTCAGGACCTAAGCTGACATGATGAATATTTAGGCTTACTTCTACTTCTATTAGGCACAGGGTCTTATCTACTTCCTAGGCCCTTGATTCACTTTGAGTTGAGTTTTGTGCATGGTGAGAGATAGTGATTTAATTTCACTTTGCTGCGTATGGACTTCCAGTTTTCCCAGCACCATTTGTTGAATGAGCTATTTTTTCTCCAATGTATGTGTTTGGCACCTTTGTCTAATATGAGATAACTGTATGTATGTGGGTTTGTCTCTGTATCTTCTATTCTATACCATTGATCTACAGTCTATTTTGGTGCCAATACCATGCCATTTTTATTACTATAGTTTTGTAGTATAGTTTATGCCTGGTATTGTGATGCCTTTAGCTTAACTTTTCTTGCTAAGGATTGCTTTTATTATTCTGGGTCTCTTATTTTTCCAAATGAATTTTATTATTGCGTTTTCTATTTCTATTAGGAATGTTGTTAAGATTTTAATTGGAATTGCATTAAATCTATATAATACTTTAGGTAGTATGTCCATTCTGACAATATCAATTCTTCCTATCCAAGAACATGAAAGGGTTTTTTCATCTTCTAAGACCTTCTTCAATTTTTTTCTTTAGTGTTCTGTAGTTTTCATTGTATAGGTTTTTTCACCTCTTTTGATAGACGATTCCCTAGGTTTCTTGTTGTTTTGTTTTGTTTTGTTTGTTTGAGGCTATTGTGAAGGAATAGTTTTCCTAATTTATCTCTCAGAAGTTTTAGCACTGAGGTATATAAATACATTTACTTATTAGTATTGATTTTTATATCATGCTACATTACTGAATTCATTTATTAATTCCAGAAATTTTCTGGTGGGGTTTTTTGGATCCCCTAAGTATGCAATCATGTTGACAGCAAATAGTGATAATTTGAGTTTTTCTTTTCCTATTCATTTCCCTTTAATTTCTTTCATCTGTCTAATTACTCTGACTAGAGTTTCATGGAATATGTTGATTAGGAGTGGTAAAAGAGGGCATCCCTGTCTTCTTCCAGTTCCTAGAGGGAATACATCCAATGTATCTCCATTTAGAATGATGTTGGCCTTGGTTTAGCATTTCATAATGTTGAGGTATTTTCTGACTATCCCTAGATTTCCTAGTGTTTTTGAACATACAAGGGTGTTATATTTTGTCAAATACTTTTCCTATATCTATTGAAATGATCATATGATTTTTAAGTCTATTGGTATAATGAATCATGTTTATTGATTTCCATATTTTGAACCTGGGATAAACCCTACTTGATCATGGTGCACTATCTTTTTAATATGTTTTTGCATGCAATTAGCCAGAATTTTATTGAAAATTTTTGTATATGTGTTCATCAGGGATATTGGTCTGAAGTTTTCTTAGTGTGTCTTTGTCTGGCTTAGGTATTAGAGTGATACTAGCCTCATAGAATGAGTTTGGAATGGTCCTCTCCTTTTATATTTCATGGAATAATTTGAGGAATATTGGTATTAATACTTCCTTGAAGTTCTTATAGAACTCTGCTAAGAATCCCTCTGGTCCTGGGTTTTTCTTGGTTGGCAGGCTTTTGATGGTGTCTTCTATTTCATTGCTTAAAAGTGGTCTGTTTAAATTGTTTATGTCCTCCTGATTCAGTTTGAGCAGATCATACATCTGTAGAAATTTGTTGGGGTCATCAAGACTTACTATTTTATTGGAGTATAAATTTTCAAAATAATTTCTTATTATCTTCTGTATTTCAATAGTATCTGTCATGATATTTCCTTTTCATCATGAATTTAATAATTTGAGTTTTCTCTCCTTTTCATTAGGGTGGCTAAGAGTTTATCAATTTTATTTATTTTTTCAAAAAAACAGCTTTTTGTTTTGTCAATATTTTGAATTATTATTTTTTCGTTTGTTTGTTTCCATTTCATTAATTACAGCACTGATTTTAATTATTTCTTGTTTTCTCCCACTTTTGGTGTTGATTTGTTCTTCTTTTTCTAGTGCTTTGAGATGTAATGTCAGGTCTTTTATTGGTTGAATTTTTATTCTTTTAAAGAATGGGCTCAATGCAATTAACTTTCCTTTTAGCACTGCCTTCATAGTGTCCCAGAGATCTTGATATGTTGTATCCGAGTTCTCATTTACCAACAAGAATTTTTTTTTTTTATCTTCTCTCTGATGTCTTACGTTATCCATGCTTCATTCAATAGTGTATTATTTAGTCTCCAGGTGTTGGAGTAGCTTCTATTTTTTTTTACTTTATCATTGATTTCTACTTTCATTCCCTTATGGTTTGATAGAATGAAGGTAGTACTTTATTTTTTGTAGCTGCAAAAGGTGATTTGTGGCATAACATATGGAATATTTTAGATAAGGATCCATGTGCTGCTGAGAAAAAAATGTGTGTTTGCTTGTTGATTGATGAAATATTCTATATATGTCTGTTAAGTCTAAATTATTGATCATATTTGCCTTGGTGTGAATTGGTTGTAATTTTGTATATTTGGTGTCCTGTAAGTCTCTTTCTTGTATTTGACTTTCTAATCCAGTCTTCAGGTTTTGGAAATTTCTGATATCATTTCTTTAAAAAGATTGTGCATTCCTTTGGTTAGAATCTCTGTTCCTTCCTCTATACCAATAAGTCTGAAATTTGATCTTTTCATGCTATCCCATAATTTTTTGAGGTTCTGTTCATGGTTTCTTACCATCTTTTCTGTGTGGTCAACTTTATTTTCAAGATTATATATTTGTGTCTTCATTGTCTGAGGTTCTGTCTTCCAAGTGATCTAGTCTGGTAGTGATGCTTTCTATTGAATTTTTAATTTGGTTTACTGTTTCTGTAATTTCAAGGATTTCTGGGTTTTTTTATTTTTATTTTTCAGAATCTCTATCTCTTTCTTGAGGTAATCTTTTGCTACCTGTATTTGTTCTCTTATCTCTTTGTTGGAGTGATCAATTGTTGCCTGTATTTGCTGTCTATGTCATTCTTTGATTTGCAGATCATTTTAATTATGTATGTTGTGAACTCCTTCTCTGACATTTCTTCTACTGTGCTGAAAAGGATTCTATTATTGTATCATCTTGGTTTGTTTGAGGCACTTTCTTCCCTTGTCTTTTCATGTGTTTAGTGTGTCTTCACCTCTAGCAGTGTGGATTCAATATGTTACAGTTTTTACCCTATAATCTAATAGCATCCTTGCAGGTTTCTGATGTCTCACCTTGGTGTTGGGCTTTCAGAGACTCCCTTCTGGAGTCTCAAGAGGGAAGCTGCCTCAACTAAAGACCTTGGTGGCAGTGGCTGAAGTAACCCCAAATGGCAATGGAGGTGTTCCAAATAAAGGCGACCACTTTCAGAGATGGGGTTGAAAGGGTTGGCCGTGAGATGGCCTTGGGCAACCTGTTCAGAGATGCAGTGCTGTAGCATGTGGTGCTGTGGCAGTAGCTGCCTCTAGGCCCTGTTCTTTGTCCCAAGAGGGAGGTTACTACATTGGGGAGGGCTATGGTGATGGCTGCAGTGTTCCAAGATGTTGTTCCAAGTGTTCGGGTGTGGCAGGGGCTTGCATTGGTAAATGGGGAGCCTCAGCAGAAACTCTGTGCAGGTTGGTGGGGTTGTCCTGTTTCCACCTGGGTTTAAGGAGGGGGGGGCATTGCAGGCCTGTCTTGCAACTGCCTGGGTTCATGCACAGGCACAGGTCAGCAGGGCTCTTCTGCACATTCACTTTTGAGTTTGGAAAGATGAAAAGTATTCTCCTTATGACATGATGACTTTAATTATCACTGTATTATTACTATAATTTTGTCATAATGGCATAATCAGTGCTAGTTTCATCACTAGTTCTTAAGCAGAACTTTATTTATTTTCCTCTATATTTATATCTGCTGCCTTACTCTGTGACATGTTAAGCAGTACTTGATGGGTTATTAAGTAAAAGAATAATTAAATAACTGAATATTAGGTATTTTACCAGTGCTTTAACTCAGGAAACTACATCCATGATATAGGTATTAGTTTGTAAATAATCCTTAAATAAAATGCAAATGAAAATTATAAAGATCTTCATGATAAAAAGGATCATAGTGGTCAGCATTCCAAATCTTTATTTCATTTTTTTACTAAGAAATATGAGTTTAGCATAAACACTAGCCATTCCAAAATCCCTTAGGGTCTTTTTTTTTTTTTTTTTTGACGTGTTTAAAATTTTCCTGACACCAGAAAAACAACAGTTGAATGATGACCAGATGGCAGGAGAGCTGTGGTAATTTGGCTGGAAGTAAGACGAGCATTGAAGCATAATGAGCAAATTAGAGATTTAAATATTTTCTACAAGCAGATCAACCTAATGGGGTGGACAAGATCACCCAATGACTTTTTATTCATTTTATTTATTTCCTTTTAAAAAGTTACTGATTCATTAGAATGGTGATTTTTGGGGAGATGTGACTGGTAGAATAAATGGAAATATTTTTCAGGTATTATCTTCTTAGAACTACCTAGTGTGAATCCTTCCTAATCTTAGAGTATGAGGGCAGGAATGATATCATCGAGGTGCGTAGCTAAAACCTGGGAAGCAATCTTGTACTCTCTATTCAGGAGAGTAAAAGAGGATGAAAATCCCCCAATTGTTCCTTACCTTGTCATCTTTTTAAGGATTATGGGATCAAGGGAGTTTTCATGTCTTGAGACATAATTCTGGTCTTAAAAAATTCTGAAAAGACTCTTTGATGTTAGAGATAATTGCCACAATCAGGTTTTATAAGAATTGATATAAAATCTGTCAGCACCTGAGGCTTTTCCTGGGTTTATGGCTTGGATTTGGGGTTTTCTCACTTTTAATGATATTGTGTTGTCTGAATGATTGACTTAATGGAGGAAGTGAATTGAAAGCAAGCCCCATCATTTTTCCTGTATGGTATGGAATTGAATAATATGTTGACTAGATTCAAAAACGTTTTGAAAATATTGAATGTCTTTAGTTTGCCTCTCTGAATTATTGAAATAGAATAATCTGACATGTATTTAACTGGCATTTTTTGCAGTTTCCTAACCTAGAAATGACTGATGAGAAATATATATTGCATAAATTAATCAATATTAAAGGCATAAAAATGAGTATTCTATGTATGCTGTGATATTAATACAGATAGAAGAATGTATGTTTACAGCATATTTTCTACTCCATGTGAAATTCTAGAGATGATTTTTTTTAAATTAAATGAATAAACGAATATTTTCTTTTATGAAGTTATTGATTCATTGGTATGATGATTTGGCAGAGAAGTGACTGGTAGAATGGATGGAAATATTTTTCAGGTTTTATCTTCTTAGAACTCCCTACGGTGAATCCTTCCTAATCTGAATGTATGAGGGCAGGAATGGTATTATTGAAATGCTTAGCTAAAACTTTTCTTTTTTTTTTTTTAGATCAGAAAGAAGATGAACTGTAATACAACTAAATAATTTATTTATTTATTTTTTTTTTTGAATTTTTTTTTTTAATTTTTTATTGTTGGCTGTTAGCTAAAACTTTTCAAAGCAATTAAAATTAAACTATTTGTTTAAATTTTATTTCTAAAAATATGTTTCCTAGTTGAGAATCTTGAAAACTACAATGCAAATCTGCTTTATTATGTTCTACTAGTTGTTGTTATCACCAAAATATAAAAAAATAATAATACAAGAGTAAATATGGCCATTACATATGGGTATACATGAAATATAAAATTATTTATGTAATACCAGTTTTTATGTGCATCTGCTCAAGCATTCTGTAACTATTCTGCAACTATTCTGCAATTGATTTTTTATTAATTCAGTGCATAGATATATAATATGTTTATTTAAGAAGTAGAAAGGTGCCTTATTTAAACATAAAATCCTTCACCAAATTTAGTGAGATATGTATTTGGTGAAAGAAAGTGCAGCATTCAATTCACTTTTTTCTTATTTTCAGCATATTTTTTTCCATTTGGAAAATTTTTCATGTTAATTATATATACCTAATGAAACACAATATATAGCTGTTAGAATACTTTACTTGAATCACTGAGAAAAGCTTGAGAAAAGTCTGACTGTTCACTTAGCAATACCAATAAATCACAGGAATTCCTTTATATAATTTACTTTAATGATGCAAAGAGAGAAGACCCTTATTTCTGGTGTAAGAAAACAGCAAGACCTGTAATTCATTTTGGTGTTTTATATGTGTAAATGTCTAAAAACAAAGCCAAATATTGAAAAACAGTTTAAAAGATAAAAGTCAAAGTAGGCAATCAAGTTGGGGGCAGGGCTGAGAAAGGAACCACTGTTATTTTGTCATTTGTAGAATCAGTGTTATCACTTGATTTTCCTGTTACATTAACCAACAAATCCCATGTTTGCTTAAGATTATTAGTAGGATTTCTGCTCTTGCAACTAAACAAATCAGGACTAATACATTAGCTTAACACTGGAAATTGAAAAATAAAGAGTAATTAATTAAAGATGACCAAAAACTCTGTTTATTAAGAAAGACATGATGTAGGAATATCATGGTTTGGTGGGTGTAAACATTTTATTATTAAAACCAGTAAACAGTGGAATTAAATGTTCCCAAACTACCTTGAAAAGACACATTCTTTCTGAGTTTGCCCTCAGAATGTGAAAATGGCTTTAATCTAAAGACCTTTAATTCTGAAAATGAGACAAAAGAAAAGAAGCAGTTGCAATGAGTCTAAAATTCATCTTTCGATTCTACATATATATGTTAAAAAAGAACAATATAGTATTCTAGAAATATTTGGAAGTTAATTTAGTTGTAGAGGTTGAAAATATATTGTACTAGCACTGATGAATCTAGTCAATCTTTGAAGCACATTGAAGTATTGCAGTGTGAAGAATGAGCAGGATCTTACTGATGGAAATGGAAACTATCAGGCAACCACCAATATCTATTTTCACTGAATTGTGGGAGAAGTAGGAAACTTTTCTTCAACAAATATTTACTGAGTGCCTACTGTATACCAAGCACTAAGTGAACAAGGTAGAACTGTTCCCTTTACTCAAAGATTTTACAGCATAATAAGGAGACCCCTACAAATGGGAAAACTTAATATGGAATAATATAAACTCTGCTAGGGGAAGAATGAGGCTTTAAAACATATGTAAATAACATTTCACACTTATTTAAAGAGATTTATGGAAGTCTTTTTGGATAAATGGCTGTCAATATTGATTCCTGAAAGGCAAGTGGCAATTAATAATAATCATGAGAGTAATACAGACAATTAAAACAACTTTTACAATTGGCCAGAAGACAGCAGGGATGACACAGAGTGAGTAGTTCAGTATGGGTCAAACATGCATAAAACAATTGGGTAAAAATAAGAATAAAGAGGAATTCAGTAACCAGAACTAGGAGATAATTTGAACCATGCAGAGAGACTTCATTTCTGTCCCGAGGAAAAGGTACAGTTCATCATATGATAAAATTTCACATTTTAGAGATACCTGGCTGACGGTTGGTGAGTGAAGCCAAGAAAGCAGCACTAGAAACACCATGATAATACAATAACAGTGAAAATTTTGACTCCATAGTTAAAATCTGTTACCCACACAAAACTTGTACTTGGGTATTTATAACATTTTTATCTGTAATTGCCAAAATTTGGAGCAACCAAGATGTCTTTCAGTAGGTTAAGAGATAAATAGTAGGACACAGACAATAGAATATAAATCTGTGCTGAAAAAACAATAAACTATCATGGCATAGAAAGACCTGGAGGAATTTAAAATGTTATTTCTGAGTGAAAGTGGACAATCAGAATAAAACTTACTTATTATTAATACCAACTATATGTAATTGTGGAAAAGCCAAAATTATGGAGACAGTAAAGAATCAGTAGCTTCCAGAACTTAGGAGGGAAAGATGGCTGAATAGGAAGAACACAGAAGATTTAGGGCAGTCAAGTTTTCCTGTTTGATACTGCAATGATAGATGCATGCTATTTACATTTGTCAAAACCTATGTACTGGGCAACATCAAGAATGAATGCTACTGTAAACTATGGCAATGATACGTCAATGTAGATTCATCAGTTGTAATAAATATACAACTTATTGGGGAATGACAATATGGGGAGACTGTCCATGTATAGAAGCAAGGGATAGATGTGAACTTTTTGCTCTTTCTGTTCAATTTTGTTGTGATCCTAAAACTGCTCTAAAAATAATCTATTTATAAAATCATGCTATGTATACTAAGAAAATGATAGTTCCTATAATGAGGAAAATAGATTGTTTCAAAGAAACTTAGAGGAAATATTTGAGAATTTATTTAATGAACTTAATAAAGAAATAATAAGTCAGAGTAAATGAACAAGGATACTTCGATTCTCTTAATTCACATTATTTATATGAAAGGAATTTTCTTCTTGCTCTATTTCTTAAGGCAAGATGATGAGGTGAGGATTATAAGGGGGCTATTCCAGTCTTTTTGACTTGGGATAACACTTGTTTACAGTTTGTCTTCAATTACTAACTCTCTGTCACTTAGAGGTCTTGGAGTAAATAAGAATTTACAATCCATGTTTTCTAAGAAAGGAAATAACTGCCCTAATGAAAAGCTCTATAGAAGGACATTTTCTCCCACTTGCAGAAGAGTTTTTCCTCTCCTTTTCTGGGTATTCATTTTATTCCAATACATTTATTGAAGTGTACCAAGTATAGTTCTTGGAACTTAGATCTAAACTCACTCTTTTGATTAAGGAGTGAATGCCATGACATATGTCTCCTAGAAGTGTCTAAATATCTCTTTTAATATAAATAATTTTTAATGTAAATAGTTGACAACTCACTTAAACTGCCCCAAAGTGAACTCTTAGGAGGAGTAAAAGTAGAGTCAAAAAATTAGACTAGGACAGATCCCTGAAAGATGTCAACATCAAAGAAAATGTAAAAAATAAATAAATATACAGGAACCTGAATGGTGGAAGAAAAATTCTTTGTCTAACACCAGGATTCAGGATATATTAGTATTACACCAGGTGGGGTGGGGAATAAAGAGAAGAAGGGTGGTATTTCAAGATAAATGAAGAGATTATTTCACAGAGAAAGAGATGGCACACTCACTGACCCTGTATTCTGGCTTCCTCCCTCATCATTCAATTGAAAATACTCTCACCAGGCTCCCTAAAGATTTCTTTTGCTATATCCAATATATACATTTCAGTTTTTTTGCCCTTAATTTCATCTTTAGCCTTTTAAAATAGCAAGAGGTATGTTCCTTTCACAGGCCCATACTGTGAGAGAAGAGAGCAAAAGAATCCTTTCCTTCTGTCTCTGATGCTTGACCTAAGGACTTCCATCATCCCTAACACATCTTTAACACCTTCTGCCTGATTCAGCTGGACCAGTTTCCAGCCAATTCAGAGTGAGCACCCTCATAAGTTTTCAAACAGTTCTACTCATTGCATTACATTATAGGCTCTCAAAATAAAGGGAACGGACTTTAAATAAGAGAATTAAAATGAGAAATAGGTGAGAAAAATATTTAGAAAAAAATTAAAAAGGGAAAAATTAAGAAAAAAAATTTAAAAAGACAGAAAATATTTACCAAGACATAGTTAAACCTCGTTTTTTTTCTTCCCCCAAATCAAACCATCCATTTTGAAAATGGTTCACATGTAGTTCATAAAGTCTTTACTTTATCTTAAATGGATGTATTTTAACTCCAACTAACTGTTTATTCAAAATAACAGGTTATAAATATGGTTTAAGAATTCTAAATGGGTGTATTTAAAAGTTATTGCATATAAATTTCCTAACTAAAATTTTAAATATTTATTCCCAGAAAACAGCAAGCCCTTGCTAGAATTTCAAATTAAAATGCAAAGGAGGCATTTAACTTTGATATGGCTATAAATTTAAGCAAGCTAGGGAAAAAGATTTCTTCTCAGCCAGTTGGTGCCAATATATGTCACCTCTGTCACCATCTATAATTTTTCCCTCTTGCCACACTGTTTGTGAGAGCTAGTTTGACAAGAAAGCATGTTTCGAATTGGGCAAGTAGTAAGTTTCTCTCTAACTTGGTCTTTCAAACTTCATGGTGATCCTGCTACCAAGGAATTAAAGAGTTTCTGAGAGAGGTCAAAACACCTTAGTGGGTTTAGGTAATGTGATAAACTTGCCCAGAGGATGAAATTAACATTTGTGCTTGATTCTACCTTATGAGGCACATACAGTCTCACTTGATAAAGGAAAGAAAGCCCTTGGGAGAATAGCTGGAATCAAATATCAAAACTGAAAATCAGAAGAGATAAAATTGTGAAAATGTTCACTGATTAAATTATGATCATCTTTCCAAACACAAACTTTAAAAATGATATTATCACAGAAAGTGCCATATAACTTTCTGTATTTTTAACTCAGATTATAATCAAAAACTGTGTTTAAAACAAACATGAAGAATCTCTGAAGATAGAAGAAGATAGATGAACTGGACACTTCTGAACAAGGGAACAGCATGATGTTGTCTGGGTGTTTCCCTTGTTGCCTCATATATCCTAGTTTTGGAGCAGAAGAAGTTTTCTTACACACACACAAAATAATAACAACAAAAACTGATTTTTCTAACCAAAGAACAAGAAGCAGGAAAGCACAGCAAAAAAGAGAATTTTCAGACAGCAACTTCTCTGCTCCAGCCAACAGAATATAAACGATAACCCTATCCACAACCATGCTGTCCAAGGTCTTCTTCCTCAAGATGACCTTTCAAGGTACCCACAAACTCCCACTGTGGTGCTGTCAGAGAACAAGTAGGGAGATCCTGGTTCTTCCATGCAAACAGGTAGGAATGAGGTTCCCCTACTTTTAGCTCTGATGGAGTCCTGAGTAGCCTAGGGCAGAGTCTAAACCATCACCCAGCTATAAAAAGCCTTCCCCCAACACATTATCAGTAGAGATCTTCTGAAAAGTTAGATCTCTTATGCCAGCTCTGCATGGACAGGACTCTGCACCAAGATTATGCTAACAAAGACCTAGGGAACCTGGAAGGCTACCTGCACCTGGCAGAAATAAGATTATATCCTCTAACTCTTCCCCTACTAGAGCAGAGAAAACCTGGTAAAACAATATTTTATTTTTAAAAAATCTAGTATCTAATAACATAATTTGAAAATGTCTGGAGTTTACTAGAGAATCACTCATTACGTCAAGAACCAGGAAGTCTTTTAACCAAATGAGGAAAACAATAATTAGATGTCAATATCAAGATGACAGCAATACATGAAAATAATTACCTAGCATGACCAGCTGGGGCTTATTCCATAATGAAAGCTGGTTCAATATCCAAATATTGATCAATATAATCAATATTAATAGGCTTTGAAGGCATCACAGTGTTATTCCCAGTACCCCAAAATTAATCTCAGTACCCATGAATGGATGCATGGTTAATGAAAAAATCATATATATACACAACAGAAAATTTTACAGTGTTCAAGAAAGAAATCCTGATGTTTTCAACAATATCGATAGACCTAGAAGACTTTGTTGTGTGAAATAAGCCAGGCACATAAAAACATAAAATTCATGATCTCATTTATGTGTCGAATTCATAAAAGTTGAACTCATAGGGCTGTGGTTGTAGCACAGTAGTTGAGCACTTGCCTAGAATGTGTGAGGCATTGAGTTTAATTCTAGCACCTCATCTGAATAAATAAATAAATAAGTAAAAATAAAAACCCACTGACAACTAAAAAAAAAATATTTTAAAAAAGTTGAACTCAGAGAGGCAGAGGATAGAATAGCATTTACTAGAGGCTGAAGCATGGGGAGATTGTGGAGAAGGTTGGTAAAGAATGTTGACTATAGTTAATCATAATATATTGCATACTTAAAACGTGCTAAAAGTAGATTTTATGTACCATCAAAAAAGGATGTTTGTGAGACAGCACATATGTTGATTTACTTGATTTAGCCATTTCACAATGTGTGTGTGTGAGTGTATATAAACATTATGTTGTATAATATAAATATATATAATTTTGCCAATTAAAAATAAATAAATGCAAGCACAAATAAAATTTAAAACTTTTGCTCTGCAAAAGATCCTATTCAATAGTAAAATTAAACTATAGATTGTTATGGACCAGGTTATATGGGCAATGACCAAACAGACTCTGCATCATGTAAGAAATGCTTCTCTCAGGGGAAAGACCCACCTCTATACCCATTAATAGTTACCTAGCATAACATACTTGGCAACACAAAATAACAACAACAACTTAGCAATTCTTATACAATGTAAAATTGTTCTCTTTGGTTTCCATTTTTGTGGGCAATGTCAGAGATTGATCGTCTAGACATTAGGAACCATTCTCTAACTTGCACTGAACTAGGGTCATTTTGACCCACTTCCCTTCTGTTTGCTTGCTGCTATGCCAACCTGGAATGTCCGGTGGGAAATACCAATGTACCCAATGCATTGTCTCGCTAACTGCCTAATTCAGCTTCTGCACTTGCTTGCTTGCTCTGTTTTTTGCCTTTAAATATTCTAAAATGCTCAGGCTCAGGGCTGTTCCTTGCAGAGACAGTTATGGGTCCTATGATGGGCAGTTGCTGGCAGGCCAGCTAACTAAAGACTCTTCAATTTGGACAAAACTGGGACTTGATATATGTTCTGAGTGACCTGCCCCATAGCAAGACTAGGAGAAAATGTTTGAAAACCAAATATTTGATCAAATTAGTATCTGGAATATGTAAAGAGTTCTCATAACTCAATGATAAAAGAGCAAATAGGTTAATTAGAAAATGAGTAAAAATGAGTAAAATAAACATTTCACAGTAAAAGATAGTAAGAATGGGCTGGGATCCAAGCACCTTAGAGCATAATGCAGGAGGATCGCAAGTTCAAAGCCAGCCTCAGTAATTTAGTGAGACCATATGCAACTGAGTGAGAACCTGTCTCAAAATAAAAATAGTTTTTAAAAAGGACTGGGATGTGACTCAATGGTAAAGTGCCCCTGGGTTTAATTCCTGGTACCCCCTACCCACAAAAAAAATGGTCACATAAAAAGATATTCAACACCATAGCTATTAAATAAATGTAAATTAAAGCTACATTGAAATATCACTGCCCATCCACTACTGTGACTCAATTTAAAATATAATAATAATATTAAATGCTGGTAATAGTGTGGAGAAATGGAATTACTCATATTTCTGGTTGTAATATAAAATGGCACAGTCATTCTCAAAACAATTTGACAGCTTTTTAATAAACTGAACATAAAAACATTTACCACATAATTCAGAAATTAAACTTTAAGGTATTTATCGTGAATAGATGAAAATATGCTTATACAAAAACCTGTACATTATATGATAGATTTATTTGCAACAGCCCAAAATGTCCTTTGGCAAATGAAGAGTTTGATTTATTGGATCATGTATGTTCTATATGAAAATTTTAAGTATATTACTAACATTGAATAGAAAGTTGAACTTGTGCTAATAGGACTGAATTTTAAGACTCCATGAAAATCAGTTTTCTTTGGCTCATCAGTTAGTTTTTCGTAAAAAAATTAAATGAAAATCTAATAAACATTGTACATTTATAAGTATAGCATTTAGTGCAATTTGTGTCAAAAAGTACAAATGGAAGTAAAAAGAAAAACTTTGAATTTAAATAATGAAACACAAAATGCATGTTTTACATTGTCATCTGACAACTTTTCAGGTAGGTGACATGTGCACTGTAGGTGTAAAATCGTATTTTATTTGTAGACAATTGCCATCTGCTTACTGGTTAGTTGAGAAGCTGAGAATCATTTATCTTTTATTACTTTATGCTACTTTCTATTTGTGGGTCAGGCTGAGGTAACCTAGATAAAAGAGGATAAAGCTAAGATCTAGAAAGAGCATAAAAATAATAACTACTTATAATGTATAACAAATTTTCCTCAGTAGATATACATGAAGTTTTCAACATACATGGTACTTATACTTAGCAGATGTCAGTATTGGTAGTTTTTATTGTTATCATCATTATTTTTATGTTTGAACAGGTTGAGATGGCAGATAAGTGATGTCCCAGAGAATAACATCAACAGGGTAAAGAAGAGAAAAATCAGGTGTCTTGGTTCAGATTATTATATTCCAGAGGTTACCCAGTAAGTAGCTTCATTGGGCATAAAGTCAAGAAAAACAAACAAACAAACAAAATACACACTTACTTGTGGGTATATTAATAACTTCATTAATAAATTCAGTAAATAATGAAGTCTGAGGAATAAAAATGAAACATTGAATAATATTGTATACTGTAGGCTATAATATAAAATATAAAAATTATTTTTGCTAATTGAATTTTTTTTTGAAAATGATGATGAGGAAACATTTAGAATCTATTTAAAGAAATTTTAAATTACTATAAAATATCATAGATTATTTTTCCCCCATGAACCAGTATTGTAGGCTATTTATTTGGGGCTTGAGGGGTAGAGAAGAAATCTCCTTGTCAAAAAAAGAAACAGAAAACTGAGAAATAGAAAATGTAAACATATCTTTGATGTGTACTAATGGCAAAAGATTATTTAGAAGAAAACATTATACCTTAGAAAGACATGTGAGTGGTCAGCTATATAAATTCCTTAGTAAATTCTGAAAAGAAAATAAAGGAATTAAAAAAAAAAAAGAACTTGAAGAGGAAAAGCAAAGTGAAGATTCAAAATAGGAAAAAGTTTTGCTCCATCTTAGGAACCACTATGTGAATTTTATAGCAATCCTTAACAGAATATTAAAGGATTTCTATTTAGAGGTTCACAAGCACAAATCCCCCAGTGACTGAATTTATAGCTCTGTGGTTTTTGAATTTGGCTTCAATTGTGCTTTATGCTTGCTAGGTTAGTTCTGCATTAAATTCTAGCTAAAAGAATCTTTTCAATTCCATATTGTCATATAAGATACATTTCCTTCTTTTTAAAATGTTACCAAGTATGCTTTCAGATAAAATATTTGTCATGTATTTGGAGAAAATTATCACTTTAATTAAAAATGTATTTAGCCATTGGATGTACATAAACCAACTTATTTTTGTTATAATTTTTCTGCCTATAAGGCTGCCCTTTGGGTTGGGAGATAGAATTTTCTTCCAAATAATTGTTGTTATTGTTGTTTCAGTTCATTGTTATTGTTTTATCACTCATCTTTTTACTTTTTCTTTTTTTTATTATTTTTTTTTAACTGACATGAATTGCTATTGTTACATGTTACATTCACAACTGAGTGCCACCTAAACTCAGTCATTAAGATTAGACATTATCGGTCCTAGTTAGTCTGGGCTGCTATAGCGAAAAAACAAAACCAAACAAAACAAAAAATCCACAAATTTATTTTTCACAGTTCTGGAGGATAAAAAGTCCAAAATCAAAGTGTCAACAAATTAAATGACTGATGAGATTTTGTTTCCTCTTCTATAGCAGTCATCTCATTGTAAGCTCACATGGGAAAGGGCAAGGACACTCCCCTGGGCTGCTTTTACAAGGGCACTAATACCATTAATGAGGGCTCTGCCACTGGGACCTCCCTACTGTGCTTCCTCCTAAAACCATCACCTTGAGGATTAGCATTTCAATATCTGAATTTCAGGTTTACACAAACATTTATATCATAATCCTAAAAAAAATTATTAAAACAAAGCTCTTTATATATTGAAGTAAAAAAAAAATCTGACGTGTCCTTTTAAAGAAACAGAAACTATTGGTTAGTAATGAAAATATTGGCTAGTATTGAAAGTAAAATTGTTAAATGTTTTTGATGTTTTACCTACATTCCTTTACAAAATTACATTCTCTAGCCTTACCCATCTTTTCAACTAATGTCTTTTGAAATAAAACAATATTACATCTGTAAGTAAGTAGTTACTGATGAGGTATAAAGTTTTGAATGCTTAAATATTACCCATTGATTTTCCCTTTTTAAATAAAACATACATGGTGTGTTAAAGTATCAAAGTGGTTAGGTCAACCAGGAGGTTCTTGGTGATGATGGAAGTCAGTCTAGAGTAATGGCAGTGAAGGTAGAGGAAAATAGATTCATTTTGGAAATCATTAAGAAACATTCATAGGACTTGGTGTTGAGTTAGACATGTAGTCCAAGTCAAGAAGACCTACAGTTTTCTGACCTGAAAAATGTGGAGATGTTGTTATTTATTCTCATCAAACCAGAGAAAAACCTCATGAGAAAAAAAAATGGGAGGCTAATTTCTCATCTTGCAATTTGAAGCCAAAATCTATCAGTAAACTTATTGGTGTACAATATTAAATTAAAGACCCACAAGAGCTGAGCATCCTTGTCTTGGTCTCTGGCCAGATCAGCCTTAGAAATAGCTCCATTCTCTTGCAGTTATGGAGAAAAGTCACTGCTGCTAACTTATCACAAGACACAAAGAATTTCAAGAGATCCATAGTAGCTGCTGCTCCTAGTCCCTTATAGTCCTTGTGGGTTAAGCTGAAAGTACATTGACTCACTCTTGACCAAGATAAACGTTGACCTCTTTTCCTATTGCCCCAGAGGCATAAGACATTTAAAACACATGCCAAACTCAGAAATATAGGACTGTGGTTCTTCAAAGGCAAATTTTGACCATTTGAAAACAAAAATCACACAGATAAGTTGCTCTCTCCTCCAATTTTATTTCATTTAGAAATGTAATGCAATTGTAGTCTCCTTGTGAGACCAAGAAATCAGCTTGTCATACAATTGTGTATGACATTATAACTAACATCGTTGTGCTCCCTCTTCTTTCATTTTTCTTTCCCCATGTTCCTGCTTCCCTGAACAGGTTGACACATGATATGCAGCCAATGGTGCAATAAACTTATCATTTAAACTATTCATCAATTAGATTGAATGAATGTATTATACTTTCAAGGCTATATTAACTTTCTTGCTCTCTGCCAAACTCTGTTCCACAAGACCATTTATTAATTAAATTCCACAGAGTACCATACTGGTCCATTTTATTTGTGGCATGATGCTAGTTATGTCCAATAATCAAGACATGGAACATCTCTTACATATTCTAATGAGATACACAAGCTAAAAGGTAAAAGATATTTTAACAATTGGAAGTGGACTATTACAATATGATGGCCTTTCTAGAGTACTATTAAGAACATTTGTGAGAAGAAATTCACACAGTAGATCAAGCAATGAGTAGTACTTTTTTTTTTTTTTTTTTTTTTTACTTCATTAGGAAAGAGAAGTGACCAGAGGTATCAAGATACAGCTGGGCTGTGGTGAATTATTTGATTGGTTAAAGTCCTAAAAAGAAGGGGGAAAGGAAAATGGCACAGGGAAGGACCTATATGATTTTAAAATTAGACTGAGGATATATGGTCAGATTCAGATGAAGCCAGGAATATTAAACATGTAAATCTAACTATGTCTTCTTTGCCAGGAAAAACCATCAAACTATCCCTGCCTAAAAAATTTAATTCTTCTTTACCTAAAGAAATGGTAATACTTTTCCAAAAAGTATTTGCCTTGCAAGATACTGCTGATATTCCTCATCATCTATCCCCACCACCTCTCTTTGTTTCTCAAAGTGGTTAGCAACTTTATTTTTAATATCATTTTTAAAAATTTAGAATATTTTAAATTTTAGCAAAGAAAGTGAATATAGTGCAGAGTTCCATTATCCTCCATGTACAATTACCCTATTATTAATATATTACATTAGTCACAATTAAATTGTTATCATTGGAAAATTAATTTCCTACATTAGTCACAACTCAATGAAACTATATTAATCCATAATTATTTACAAAAGATTTCCTTAGTTTTTATGTTGTTTTCCAGAGTCTCACTCACAGTACTACATTACCTTCCATTATAAGGACTTCTCAGGCTCTGCTAGGCTCTGACAATTTTTCAAACATCATTTTATTATTCGTGATCTTGAAAATTTTGAGTATTGATCAGGATTTTGGTAAAATGTCAGTTGGTGTTTATTTTATGGTTTTTATGGTGATTAGATGTGAGTTGTGAGTTCTAGAGAGGAAAATGACAAGAGAGGTAATACAATGTCATTCTCATAACATTTTACATATTAAACATGTAAATCTAACTATGTCTGTGTATGTGTGTGTGTGTGTGTTATGCACACCTAATCCAAAAATGCAAAATATTTTGCATACCTATGTAATTTCATGATGGAAAATTTTCTCACCTAATCTCATGTAACCAGTCTCAGTCAAAATTCAAGCACACTAAAAACATTGTATTAAAAAAAAAATAATAAATAAATAAATAAATAAATAAAAACATTGTATTAAATTACCTTCAATCCCTGTGGATATGCTATCCCCTGTGGATGGCATATTGTTGGATCATTAATATTATCATTTTCAACAAGGACAAAGAATCTTCCCTTTTGATTGGCTTGGAATTTTTTTCTAATTATATTCAACATTATTTCTTAATACACTTGTATTTAGGTCTGTCATTTTACTTTTTCTTTCCTCAGAGTATATAAGGTATATTTAAAACATAAATAAATTTTGTGTCTGATGCCCAAAATATTTCATTATGTATATGAAAATATTTCAAAATTAAAAAAATGTTTGATATCCAAAACATTTCCTGTCCCCAAGAATCATTTCAGATAAGGTATAATCAGTTTATGTTTTCAGTTAAAATTCAGTATCATTTTATTTATTGTTTTCTTAAATTGTTCCTATTTTGGAAGTATTATTTGGGAGTTCTTTTACTTGACTACTCATTTTTTTTACATAACCAAATCATAGTGTTTTTGTTGTTGTTGTTGTTGTTTCAGCATTTCTTTACTTTCAGGCACTACAAGATGCTAAAGTTTATTAAGTATGATTTTAGCTATAGGTGTATCATACAGAACTTTCACAAGGTTGGATAAGTTGCTTTATACTCATAGTTTATTGCATGTTTTGCTCTTGAAAAGATGTGTGATTTTTTTCAAATACTTTTATTGCACATTTGGAGATAATTGTTTAATTTTTACCATCTATATTATTAATCTGGTGTATTTCCTTCATGCATTCGGTATTCTTACATTAAGCACATAAATGTTCATAATTTCTAGGTCTCCCTCTTTTATTGATCTCTTTGTTCTTATAAAATGTCTCTCTTTATCTCTAGTAATACTTTCAAAGTCTATTTTGTCTGATAATTATATAAACACTTCCAGCTTTCTTGTTATCACTGTTTGCATGGTATATTTTTATTGTTTTACTTTCAGTATTTTTGTATGCTTAATCTAAGTTGTATCTCCTGTGGACAGCATATTATTGGATTTTGTTGTTTAAGCCCAAAGTAGCTCTGTCTTTTGATGGAATTGGATTATTTAATCTATTCCTATTCAATGTTATTGTTTATATACTTGAATTTAGGTCTGCTATTTTTCTTTTCCCTATGCCTCATAGAGTTTTCTTCCTTTCATATTCCTTTATTTATTTTTATATTGAATTAATACTTTTAAATGTAACATTTCATTTCATTAATTAGGTTGTGCTTAATGATGAATGATTAAATGTTTCCCCCAAACTAGGAAAAAAGCATGTATGATGTATGTTATTATAATTTCTATTCAACATTCTACTGGATGTTCTAGCTAGGACAATTTGGCAAGAATGGTTAAAAAATATCAAGATTACAAAGGGAAATTTAGTATTTTCTCTATATGTAAGTGATATGTTCAAGTTCTTGTTTAAAAAATGGGTTTATATCATCCACTAAAAATATCATAACAAATGAATTCAACACAGTCGAAGAATATAATTTTAGTACAATAGTCAAATTGTATTTCTATATACTCACAGTACACTAACTATTCAAAGATAAAACTAAGGCCACAATTACATTCAAATGAATTCAGAAGAATACATTTTTTTGAAGAAATAGGACAAACTATGTGCAGCACCTCACACTTGCAAACTACAAGTATGTTTGAAAAATATAAAATAAAGATTAAAATAAATGGAAAAACATGTTTATTTACATGAGGAATTATGTTGTTGAAATGGTAACATTTTGCAAACTGATCTATGGATTCATCATAATTCCCAATACAATATCAGTTTACTTCTGTGTAGAAATTCACAGCCTGATTCTAAAATTCACGTGAGTTTACCAGGGAACTATTATCGCCTAAATAATCCTGGAGAGAAAAAAAAAAAAAAAAAGAAGAAAGTGTTAGGGTAACTCACATTTTTTTTTTAATTTTAAAGCTTACTACAAAATAATAATAATTATATATGTGCCACAAAGGCAATCCCCTGATGACCTACTTCCTCCAGCCATGGTCTGCCTGCCTTCAGTTACTATCCAGTTAATCAATATCAGTGGAGATTCATTAGTTTGGATTAAGGATCTTATAATCCAATCCTTTCACCTCTAAATTTTCTTACATTGTCTCATACATGAGCTTTTGGAGGATACCTCATATTTATACATAGAAATATGGACTAATGAAATAGGATTTTGAGTTCAGAAATCAACCCATGATCTAATTTTCAACATGATGTCAAAACAATTCAAAGGACAAGGAATAGTCCCTTCATTAAATGCTTCTGGAACAAATAGCTACATGAAATGAAGCTGGACCCACAGTTTATAGCACCTGTGAACATTAACTCAAACCATGAGTATGGAACGTGCCTGCAATCTCAGCTATTCAGGAGGCTGAGACAGGAAGATGATAAATTCAAGCTGGCCTGGAAAATTTAGTGACACCCTGACTCAAAATGACAAATAAAAAGGGCTTGGGATACAGTGCAGTGGTAGAGAACTTTTGGATTTAATCCCCAGTTGTACTAAATAAATAAAAAGATAAATAAACTCAAAGCCATCCAATGATTTCAATTAAAAATTTATACCATAAAATTCTTAGGGGAAAATACAGAAATTAATCATTATGAAACTTGATTTTGAAATGGTTTCTTGAAATTGAAATAACACCCAGAAAAATGACCAACAAGAGAAAAAGTTAATAAATTGAACATTATCATAATTGAAAACTTTTAAGCATCAAAGAATATTATTAAGGAAGCAAAAAAATCTATATATTATAAGAAAATATGTGAAAATTACAAATATGATAAGGAACTAATATTCGGAGTATATAAAGTGCTCTTACACCTTATCAATGAAAAGACAAATAGCTCAATTTCAAAGTGGCAAAGGATTAGAATAGACATTTTTCCCAAAGATGTGCTGATGGCAGACAGCACTTGCCAAGAGTAGCAATATTATTGATTATTAGGCAAATGAAAATTGAACACAAAGGGTAACACTGCTATGTTAGCCATCATGTTTTTAATGGAAAAGAATATGTTTTAGTAAAGATATGAAAAACCGCAACCCTAATATAGTGCTGGTAGAAAGTGAAATGTATGCTAGTTTCATTGCTACTAAGGTGTCATTGCTTCTATGTCCTATCATCTGACAAAGCAATGTGATATATATATATACATATATGTATATATATCATACATATATATGCCAACTCATATTCTATCTATCTATCTATCTATCTATCTATCTATCTATCTATCTATCTATCATCTATCTAGATATAACCATTTGAGCCAAACAGGCTAAATGTGGCTTTAGATTGGTGCCTCCAACTCTAACCCATTACCACATGGATTATTCAAGCTTTATCCCTTTACTTGTATGCAACCTTTGAATTCAAAAGTGAAAAATGTAGCTCCCACAGTCTGCCATCCATTTACTTAATAATTCAAATTTACTACACATGTACAATTTTAGACTTGCATTCCCATGGAGGGAAAAATAATCCACTAGAATGCAGTGCTTCTGTATAATTCCTTTGCCCTTAGTCTCACTAACTTCACTTAATTCCAATTACTTCAGTCAGCATCATGTTTCCACCTCCTTCAGAAGATTGCTTCATCTAAATGTGATATAATTCTTGAATTCCTGGCACTGATATTTACTATTTGTGTTTTAGAGTTCTGTGCAATAATGTTCTAGGTTTTGTTTTTGTTTTTGTTTTACCACATTTGTGGTAAATTGCAACAACAATCTCAGAAAACAAAGTGATGTTTGAATTTTTTTTTTCAGAATGCCTTGCCTTTTCTTTTCCATGTACTCCACAAAGGATAAATATTTAATCTTCTTATTTTAATATTAATTCTACTGAAGCCCAATTTTATGATTCCTAATTTCACAGATTATACTTTTGTTGTCATATATCATCAACAAAAGTAAGTTCATTAAAATTTTCTCCCGTGATTTTTTTCCCTAGAAGTTTTATAGTTTTACATTTAAGTCTATGAACAACTTTGAGTTTATTTCTTTAGTTTACTTTTTGTAAAAGGTGTGAGGTCTTCCTCAATGTTCTCATTCTCTCTGCCTCTTCCTTCCCTCCTTTCTTTCTTTCTTTCTTCCTTCCCTCTCTCTCTCTCTCTTTCTCTCTCATACAAATATGTAATCATTCCAGAGCCATTTGATGAAATGACTTTCCTTTTTGTATTGTGTTTCCTGTGCTCCTTTGTCAGGTGGCTCTATTTTTTATGGGTCTTTCCTTCTAGGTGTTTAATCTATTTAGTTGATATATGTATCTATTCTTTCATGTATAGTATTCTATCTAGATTATTGTTAACTTTAGTATTTCTTGAATTTGGAGTAGCAGTATTCTAACTGTATTTTTTCTTCCTTGGTATTATATGTCTGTTTTATATCTGTTGTCTTTTCATATAAATTTTTAATCAGAGTGTTGATACATACAAACTTCCCTGTTAGAATCTTGGATGGGAATTTAAAGATCATGGAGGAATTAATTGATATCTTAAAAATATTAAGTGTTCCAACCTATGACCATGAAATCTCTTTCTACATATTTAGGTTTACTTTGATTTCTTTTGAATGTTTTATAGATTTCTGCTATAGTTCTATACATATTTTGTTTCACATACCTAAATATTGGCTATTTTATGCTATTATGATTTTTTTAAAAAAAGCTTCAAATTAAAATTATAATTATTACTTACAGAGGAAAGGAATGAGCTTTGGATATTAACTTTGTACCCTTTACTTGCTATCCTGAGAACTATACTTGGTTATTTTAATTTCTTATGCACTTTCTAGGATTTAAAAAAATGACTACCATATATAATTATTTCTCTTTTCTCATTTTATAGACATTTTTTCTTAGTTTAATGTGATATCTAGGAATTCCACTTATTGTGAAATACTGGTGAAAGTACATGCTTGCCATGTTCATGATCTTAAGATAAAGAAATATAAATAGCAATAGGGTTTTTGTGTGCATGTTTGTTTTTCTAGTCGAGAACATTTCTCACTGTTATTAATTTATTGAGAGACTTTATTTTAAAATCACAAATAATGTTATATTTTATCAAATGTTCTTTTTTGCATTAATTAATGATCATATGGTTTTTTCTTCCTAAGCCTGTTGTCTTATGTTGAATGTTTAATTTTCTATGTATCTTTAATAAATGCCACTCTTGAGTATAATTTTTTTCATGATCTTTGTTTTTAATTATCTTAAATCTTTTGGTGACATATTTTACAAATTTGTACTGAAGGGAATATCTCTTTTACCTTAATATTTCCATTTAATAAGTTGGCAAAAAGCACCATTACCAACCACCTAGATGTTCCATAGTGTTATTTCTGAATAGTTGTTTAAAGAGAATCCTGAATTATAACTTAGTCTGAGAAAGTAAAGAATTAAAAAGATTAAAAGTCCCACTTATTATTGTATTATGCTGATTTAAAAGCATCTGAACTTATAGATCAACTAAAAATGTGAGAAGATTTATATATTCTTTAATATTATACAGAAACCACATTAAAAGGCCTTTCCATAACGAAACAACAGTAGTTTAGATACAGGGAATTCTAATTAAATTGGCATGATCAACAAAAAATATAAAGTAGACACTGCTTCCTTATCTGTAACCATTGCCTTTAATAGGCTAATGACCACAAATTAAAACACATGTGGATCATGCTTGGTTATGAGAGAGTGAAGGTATTTCCCCCATAACTAAACATACTCACATAATCAGTTTTATAAACCTAAATATAAAACCAGTTTTGAGATGTCATTCACCATTTTTGTGAAATATTGAACTTTACTAAATAAGCCCAACCATAACTTAAAAAGGAGGAAACAGTGATAGAATTTAATGAAGTGGGAGTACTAACCAAAATATTAAATTAACTACAAGTCAATTTTACTTAAATCAGGATTGTCTGACAAAAATAATTTTGTCAGTCATTCATCATCTGATTTCTGGTGTATCACATCAACTAAATTATGGTGCACATACAAAAGCCATGAGACATTTCTGTTTGGTAATAAATAAGGCAGTACCTATTACTCATTAGTGGCTTTTTTGAGGTAAGCTAGAAAGTCTGCCCTTTATCCCATCTTCTTAATGCCAGCGAAGATCATTTTTGTGCCAGAAAGTACTTTTTGGGACTCTCTAAATACTACACCAGTGTATCCTCTCCCCAGGTGGTGCCTTTGTTCTTGTTGGCATCTGTATAAGAGAATCCAACAACCTGTCCTGTCTTCGGCCCAAACAGTCCATGGAGATTTGGCCCAGTCTTGTGCTTGCCTCCTTTTTCCACAGTGTGGCACTGGGCACACCACTTCTGAACAAAAATCTTCTTGCCTTTTTCACCATTACCCATTTTTAATTCTGCTGCAGTTTCTACTCCTTGTGCTCACCATTCTTTTGTTCTTTAGTCACTAGCGCAAAGATGATTCCCGCTCAGAAGCCGGATGTCCCATTCTCTGTTGAGTCTAATTTTTTTATACATTGCTGGATTTGATTTGCTAATATTTTGTTGAGAATTTTTGAATTGCTGTTTATCATAGATGTTGGTCTGTTATTTTTCTCATAATACCTTTATTTAGTTTTGTTTTTAAGTGAAGTTGCTGTGTGTTTCATGTACATTTATTTTCTGGAAGATAGTGTGGAGAATTTGTATTGTTTCTGCCCTAAATATTTCATATAATTCATTCATGAAAGCATTTGGACTCGGTGCTTTCTATTTTGGAAAATTGTTAGTTCAATTTTATTAATAGACATAAGGTTGTTCCGATTATCCCTTTCTACATATGTAATCTTTGTTAATTTGTCTTTCAACCAACTGTTTCATTTAATGCAGTTTTCTAAATATATGAGCATACAGTTGTACACGACATGTTTCATGGCTTAGAATGTGGTCTAGCTTGGTAAATGCTTTGTCTTATCTTGAAACCAATGTGCATTCTGTTGATATTGGCTAGAGTATTCTATAGATGGCTATTAAAGACTATATTATCAAAAGGCAATTATATCCATTTGATTGATGGTGTTTTCATTTCAGTTTTTGCCTGTTTGTCTATAAACTACTGAGAGAATGGTTTTAAAATCTTGAAATATAATAATGGATTTGGTGCTCAGTTCTTATGTATTTTGACATTTTGTTATTGGATGCATACACTTAGAATTTTTATGTTTTCTTGGAAAATTGTCAATTTTTTTTTTTTCTGTTTAACTCTCCTCTACATCCCCAGTCAACCTTCTTATCTTAAAGTCTGGTTTGTCGAAGATAAATACAGATATTTCAGTTTCATTTTGATTAGTGTTTGTATGTTCTATTTTTCCAGGCTTCATTTTAACCTATCCATGTCTTTAAATTTAAAGTGAACTTCTTGTTGACAACATATCATTGCATGCTCTTTCTTAATCCTCCTTGCCTTTTTAACTGGCATATGCAGAACTTTCACATTTAACATGATTACTAATATTGTTTAATTAATACCTACCCTATTTGTGACCTTTTTTATTTTTCATATTAGTGCATTTCATTCTGCCCTCATTTTCTATCCTTGCTAGTAGTAATTAAACATTCCTTGTTTAAGATATATTTTTATTTTATGTCACCTCAACACATTCATTTAGTGTTTTGAATTTACTCTAGTGTTGGTAGTATACATTTTAAACTAAAAATAATCTACTTTCAAGTCATATTGCACTGTGGGAGGATGCCCTGCCCATGAGCTGAGCATCCTCTCTCAGCCTTGAGTAAGTAGGTGTTTGGTGTGACATCTCATGCCACGCGCTGTGAGAAGCAAGTGGTCTCCACCTTCTCTTGGCAAAGAAGTTTGCTCTAGCCCTGGACTTTGGCGTTACCCAATGGTAATGGACAACCCCCCTTTGAAACCGTATCCCCTGCCTTATTTGGTGAAAAACATTCCATCGAAGCTTCTTTGTGTGTCCCCCTGTAAAAATAAAGTTATTCTGGGTGGACGCTCTCTTGCCTTCCAGAGTGGAAGAGGACCCTTTGGGTCACAGAGCAGTCCTGCCTTGATCTGAGAAACTCATCTCCATGTGTTGCGTGATTTCTTCACCGTTTTCTTGTTTAATGTTGCAATCAGCTCCTTTGAACCCAGTTCATCTTGTCAGCTCAGGTTGTTGGCGAGATTGTACAAGTTCATATATAGTACCTGCTTTTAGAGTATTTCCAGTATGTTCATACTGTTCCTCAGATATCCCTCTCATACTTCTCTGCAGTGATAACCCAAACTATTGTTACTATATTTGTTTCAATTATTTTATTTTAGATCAGTTAAATCAGTTATTTTGCCTTCTTTTATTTTTTTATATTATGCTCTTACAATTTTCATGAAGAGCTAAGTTTCTGATGTATATCATTGTCCTTTGGCCAGAATAATTTCTCTTAACAATTTATTTTTTGGCAGGTAAGGCCTGCTCATGATGAATTCTTCCAGTTCATGTGCCTGAAATAGTATTGATTTCTTCTTCACTTCTGAACGACAATTTTACTGAATATAAAATTCATAAGTTGAAGACTGTTTTCTTTCCACATTTAAATATTTACTTCTGTCCAGGCTTACATTATTTCAAATGATAAGTCCACTGAAGTTCTCATTCTTGTTTCTCTAAAGATGATGTTTTTTGTTTCTCCTCTGTCTTTGTTCAAGATACTTGCTATTTAATTTTCTGCAGTTTGATTATGATATGACTAAATGTAGATTACAAGGTATTTATTCTGTCTATTATTCTCTTCATTATTTTGTAAAGTTCTTGGTCATTATTATTTGACATATTTCTTCTGATGCCTTCCTTTTTCTCTTTCTTTTTGTACTTATGTTTTTGTTGTGCTTTTGAAATTTCCCTGCAGTTCCTGTACATTATTTTGTTTTATTCTTTCTTTTCTTCTCTTTTAAGTTGCTACTGACATATCCTCAACTGCATATAAACTTTGTGATGAGAAAAGAAGCCTAAAGAGGTTATGGTGGGGGAAAATGTCCTACCTGCTCTGGGAGAAGGTTGGGGCACAGACATTTTTCCCTGAGGATTAGGTCTTTCTATGAAAAGCATTTAAAGCATATTTCATAATATCTTCTCTTCATCTTCTGCCAGAACAATGAATGAACTTTTTGGATAGTCACAATGAGATGTTCATGGGACTCTTGAAGAGAAAGCCCATGAAAGTGGCCCCCAAAAGATTTTACACATTCCTCTAAGAGTTTCTTTTTCTCAAAATATTTAACCTTCAGGATCCATTAATTCCTCACATTTTCTGATCAAATATTTCTACCAGTTTGTGGTTCCAGTGTCTTCTGCTTTGGGCAAATACATTTTGTGAGGAGATTTCCAATTTGTAAAACTAAAACCTCTTCGATTTAAGAAAGTGCATGTACCTTTGAGAAAGGTCCTTGGGAAAGGAGAATAGAATCCTTATTCTCTGAAACCTCTGGAGGTCTTTTCTGTGCACACTCTTATTAGCATTCTAGTCTTCTGGCCTCCCAGCAGAATCACCCAGGAAGCTCCACTTAACAATAGTCTAAAACTTTTCTAGTTTGCATCGCTAAACTTTCCAAAATTCCTCCCCCAAATTCCAAAAAGCTCCAAAAGCTTCTGAAACACAGGGTCATGCTAGTCGCAGCAATGACCCCACTTCTCAATAGCAATTTCTGTTTCAGTCAGCTTTTATCTTGCTGTGACTAAAAGAGCTGGGAAGAACAATTTTAAGGAGGAAAAGTTGATTGGGGGCTCATAGTTTCAGAGGTCTCCATCCATAAAAGTCTGGCTCCATTCTTTGGGGCTTGAGATAAAGTAGCACTTGGAGCTAGAGGTAAGGTAGGAGGAAGAGTTGGCCGAGGAAAGAAGCTGAGGAAATCACATCAGGAAAGAGAGAGAGAATGAGAGAGAGATAGAGATGAGATAGAGATAGAGATAGAGGGGAGGGGGAGAAGGCAAAAGCAACAGACTCCTTGAACCAGGGCATGCCCCAATTACCTACCTCCTCCAGCCACACCCTACTTGCCTATCTTCACTCATTTAATGTCCTGGGATTAGCATACTTATTGGGTTAAGACTCTCGTAATTCAATTGTTTAACCTCTAAAACTTCTTGCATTTTCTCACATGAACTTTGGGGGAACATCTAACATATCAACCATAATAATCATTCTCTTCCATGCTCATTCATTTTGTCTGGACATGAGATTTCTATTATCAGTATATATACTTTCTTTTACATAAGACTTGTAGGAGAATCTATCAAATTGGCACAAAATAAAATGTAGGAATAAATAAATTAGACTTATGAAACACAGTTGTAATACTCAATTAAGCCAATCACAGAGAACACAATGTCAATTAGTTAGTTTTAATTTCCACCTAAGCTGTTTCATAGACCTGAAATTGGAAAGCATTTGATTTTCAACTAGTATAGATAGCTCAAGGCATAGCAAAAATGCTTTCCTCATCTTGCTAAGAGATCAAACTCTTTTTAAAATGTTAACCTCTATATCAATCATAACATAATCAGAAGTGCATGAATCTGTCTATACTGAGAGATATAAAAATATTTGTCAGCGCTTTAAACATTTTTCACAGCCAAATACATTATTTAATTCAAAGTTAAAGGGCTTATACTAAAGTTCAAATAATTTTAGTGGATTAGGTGTCATTATGTGAACATCTTTGTCAGCAATTACGGGGTATAAAAATATGAAAACAAGTACAATTTGTCTAAAATAGACATTTTTCCTTTGAAACGTAATATGAATGTTTCTTTAGTTACCCTCTTTTATGAAAAACTAGAAATTAGAATCAGCTAGGAGAGTGTCAAAAATTTACCTTCACTTTTCCAAAACTGAAGTTCAATTGAGCTCTAACATCAAATAAACAGTCTTTACCTTTAACGTTGATGCACCCCAAAGACAGTTTCTACTCATTTTGTATGATTAAAGCTACATTAGGAATATAAATGTATTAATTTATAGATACAGATACTAATTACTTAAATATTGAGTTAAAAACCAGGCACTAATATGTGTGGAATAATTGATTCTTGCTGTAAAAGAAAACCATAATAAAGGACTTGAAAGTGCTGTCACATTTCACGTAACTAGTAAAATCTCAGAATATTTAAAAAATATTCTGGAAGAAAATGTCTTGGGGCTTTCTTACTGAGAATGAATATGTTTGAAAAGATCAAATAATATTCACATATGTCAAATACAGGTTTTAATAACACTTAGAGATAATGAATAAAATTAAAGTAGGTCAATTTAAGTCATTTATTTTCCAAAAGGAGTTACACATCATAATCACTACTTGTTAAGACATAATTAAAAGCAAAAGATGATATTTACCAAAGAAAGCTCAGTTATGGAATGTAAAAAAAAATTCAACATGAGTTATTTTATGATCATTTAATTTTCACATTTATCTCTTTTATTAGCATTTCAGCATTTTGTAGTTAATGGCCATGTAAATATGATAATGTGATAATAATTGACATAAAGAGTAAAGATCAGTCATGAAAACACAGTGTCTTTGTTTAACCGCTGATGATGTAGCAGACTGCTATTTTTGTGATTGAAAAAATAAGTCAGATATTTTCTAGCAGATTAAAAAACAACAAAACTTCATGGCATTATATATCTTATCTGTGGGAACAAATTATTAAAAAAAAAAGGTGAAAAGCATTTCTTGGATTCACCAAAACTAATCCTAAATTTAAAACATGATTTTTACATATACATAGTTTTTGCCTTAGCAAAACTTTTATTCTGTGTAAGTCTCTAGCACTAAGTTTCTCAGATCATAATTTCAAAGAGATTGCTCTCATTAGAGAGCATAATTAGCTTAATAAAAGTATGTCATGGTTCAACATAAATATCTAATTTCGTTTTATACCCAAGAAACTATTTCTTTAAAAAAATGTGATTAAACTTCTAAAACTCTAGTGAGTACATTGCATGGATGGGTTTTCTATAATGGCCATCAGTTAAAGTGACTATTCTGAAAGAATTCTGGATAAGTAATATTCTTTCAAGAAATTAGTATATTTTCTTAATTTTCGAAAGAAGTAGAGGGTGAATGAACCAGAATCAACAGAGAAAATGATAGATTAAATAAACCAGGTAGTTTAATCTTTACTTTCTTGTAGACTTAGCAGATGACATTTTATTTTTTATTCTACATTTTGGAAGATTTCAGAGAATGTTTCACCTATCTATTATTTGTCTATTATTTTAAAAAATAACAGTTTTTTAACAATTATTGCTTTTTCCATCATATTATCTTGAATTAAAAAATACATACTTGATAAAATTTGTTTTAAGTCTAAATCTAGAAATATATTAACACTTTTCCTCTTCTAAATCTGAATTTATAATTAATGAGGCAGAGCTAATTAATACTCTATAAAATAAGATATTGCTGGTGGAATTATGTAAACATGGCTTTAAGTAAAATCTGGTTTCAAGAAAAAAGAACTACTAGTCTAAATTTTTTCACATTTCACACACATGCATATATATATATATATGTATATATATATATGCATGTGTGTGTGTGTGTGTGTGTGTGTATACACACATTTTTTAACATTTTTTCTTCATCGTCATCTCTTTCCTTTTTCTTTTTCTTTTTCAATTTGTTTTTGGTACTAGGATTTGAATCTTTGGATTCCTTGATATTTACCACTGAGCCACCTGTCCAGCCCTATTTATTGTATTTATTTACTTTTATTTTATTTTTTTTTTTATTTTGAGACAGTGTCTAAGTTGCTTAGGGACTCACTAAGTTGTTGCATCTGGCCTCAAACTTGTGAACCTTCTGCCTCAGCCTCTCCAGTTTCTGGGATTACAGGACTGTATCACCACACCCAATGTCTTTTTTCTTACTTTTTTCTAAAAGGAATATATAATTAGTATTTTTTGTGGCTGTTGTTTTTAATTTTTGTTCAATATTATATTCATGAGGTATATTTCTGGTACTACATTTCATCATTTTCATTGAATAATTTTATTACATCCCTTGAAATTATCATATACTTTTTCCTTAGTTTTATTTAATAAGTGGAGAATAACAAAACAGTCAAATGTTAAAACATCCTCATGTTCCTGAATTGAACCCAGAAACACAGACTGTTTTTTTAAATATGTAAGATATTGCTGATGGAATTATATAAACATGGCTTTCAGTAAAATCTGGTTTCAAGAAAAAAGAACTACTAGTTTAAATTAGGTGCATGGCAAATATGTCTTCTAGAAGTTGTCTATAAGTTTATTGTTTTGTAATTATCTTTTCAGGTAATATGAGGATTAGTTTATCTTGTGCGGTGAAACCCTTCCTTTTTGTATTCTTTGAAGGAGTTTACAAAAATGTGAATTATTTTTCTTAAATATTTAGTAAAATTCAAATTTTAGGTTTGTGGGAGGGGCTGGAGCTTCTTTTGTGAGAATTACTTTTCTTAATATATTTTTAAATGAATGAAAGAAAATTTCGATTTTTATTTTCTTTTTTTGTTTAGTTTCAGAAATGTTTCCAAAGTGTACTTCTTGATGAATTGATCTATTTCATTGAAATATTCGTATTTACTGGTGTAAAGTTGTTTATTACATCATTATTTCTTCACAAAATGCATTTTAATTATTACTTTTTATAATCGTAAATACACAGATTTTACTTGGATATATTTATGGAACACAAAGTGATGTCATGATTTATGAATGCAATGTAGATAATTAAATCAAGATGATTACCAAATCTATCATCTCAAGATTCATCATTTTTTGTGATGAAAACATTTTGAAATTTACCCTCTTAGCAATTTAAAAATGTATGTTTTTTATTAGTTTCATGCTGTGTGAGATATTTTAAAGTTAAAGAGAGCATCCTATTGTCTAATTGAAGCTTTGTATCCTTTGACCATCATCTCCCTACCCCAGCCCCCATCCACTCAACCTCTGTGACCACTTTACTTTCTGTTTCCCTAAGTTTGTTTCACATACTACATAATAGTGAGAACACACACAATATTTGTGTTTCTGTGCTTGGTAAATTTCATGTAGTATAATGTTCTCCAATTCCATCCATGTTGTTTCAAGTGAAAAAATTTCTCTTTTCAGGCTAAATAGAATCTCTGTGTGTGTGTGTGTGTGTGTGTGAGAGAGAGAGAGAGAGAGAGAGAGAGAGAGAGAGAGAGGTTTTCTTTATTCATTAATCTATCAGTGAATACTTAGGTTGCTCCATAATTTGGCTACTGTGAACAATGCTTTAATGAGCATGAAAGTGCAGACATTTTTTTGACAAAATGATCTCAAATCTTTGAGTAAATACCCAGAAGTGGGGTCATTGGGTCATATGTTAATTTTATTTACTTATTTTTATTTTTTGAGAAACCTCAGGACAGTTTTCTATAAGGTTTGTGCTAATTAAAATTCCCACCAACTGTAAAATGTTTCCTTTTGTATACTTTCTCACCAGCACATTTTATAACTTGTCTTTTTGTAATGTTTTTTTTCCTGATCACCAAAGAAAATGTTTGTATTTTCACTGTTAAGTATGATGTTAGCTATGGGCTTTTCATATGTGAGTTCTATTTTGTTGTCCTCTTTTTCTGGTTGGTTGAGAGTTTTTATCATACAAGATGTTTCATTTTATCTGTTGAGACGGTCATGTGATTTTTATCTTTAAATAAAAGATCATTCTTAATGTGGTACATCCCATTAATTGATTTTCTGAAATTGGAACAACTTTGCATCTCAAATGTCATATTGATAAGAGTGTAAAACAATATACAAAAAGGAAAGAATAGTCTATTCAATAAGTGGAGCTGGGCAAACTGATTGCTCACTTGAAAAAGAATGAGACTTAACCCTTATCTAACAATACCATTTACAAAAAATAAACTCAAAATGAATAGGACTTAACTGTAACATCTAAAATGTACTGGAATGAAAACTTTTATGGCATTGATCTTGACAATGAATTGACATGTATAAGGCCAAAGACAAAATTAGAAAAAAGGAAAAATATGAAAGTTGACTACATCAGACTAAAAAGCATCTGCTGACCAAAGGAAACAGCAAATTGAAAAGCAGTATAGGGAACAGGACAACATATTTCAAATCATGTATTGGACAAGGAGTTAATTTCCAAAATATGTGAAGAACTCATGTAAATCAATAAGAAACAGATAAAATAGTCTGATTGAAGAAAGTAAGGCCTTTAATTGATATTTCTCAAAAGAAGCCTTTAAATAATCAACTAGTATAATAAAAATTTCTCAACATTAGTAATAAATACAAACTGATTTCCAATGAGACCTCACCTCATACCTGCTAGAAATTACTATTATCATAAAACTAATCAATAAAAACAAAAGAAAAGTATTGGCAAGGATGTAAAGAAATTGGAACCCTTGCATATTGTTGGTGGAATTGAAACATGGTGCAGCCACTATGAAAAACAGTGGAATTTTCTCAAGAAATTATATATAAACTACTTTATGATCCTATAATATTTCTGGATAGTTATTCATAAGAACTGAAATAAGGATCCCACAGAGATACTAGCATCCTCACAATCATGATACCACTCACAATAGGCAGATGTGGGAACAACTTAAATATGCCTGAATGGTAACACACACACACACTCACTATCAGCCTTAAAATAGAAGGAAATCCTACATTGTGACATGGATGATGATTGAGGATTTAATTCTAAGTGAAATGAGCCAGTCATGGAAGTACAAATACTGCCTGATTCTACGTAAATGAGCTACCTAAAATAGTCTGACTTATAGAATCAAAAAGCAGAATGGTGGTTTGTAGGTTTTTGGAGGAGGATGTAATGGAAATTTGCTAATCAATGTGTATAAAGTTTCAGTAATGCAAGATGAATAAGCTTTAGAAATCTACTGTATAATATTGTTTCTATGACTACTTATATTGTACACTTAAAATTTACTAAGAGTATAGATTTCATGTTAAATATTTTGTTCTCATAAAAGATAATCTACAAAAAAAGTGTCACCATTTTTGATGTTTGATCCCTCAGATTTCAAACCTCCTTTATCCACCTGCTTTTACTCTCTACAAGTCATTATAGGTTGCTATTTTTAAATTCCCCCCCCCCCCAGTTATTTTTTTTTATTACTTTAGGGATAGTGAACAAAATAAAAGCCATTTTGAAATGAAATATTCCAATTGTGAAAGTGAAATTTTCCAAATTGTTAGTTAAAAAATTAAAAACCCACTCAACATACTACAAAAAATTTGAATATATGAACATAATAAATATAAAACATGGATAGAAGGGATTCTGACAAACTGCACTTCATATTTACTTCTAGGATTAGAAGATGGAGAATTTATTTCTCAGGGTCACTAAAGGAACATGATTCACCTCAGGATATCAAAAATTGGGACTAAGTAGGATTACTTGAACTAAGACTAATTATGAAGGAATGTGCATGAGGTAGAGCACTGCACTAAAGATGGATTTGTAGCAGGAAAGCTGTCCCATTCCTAAATCAGGTCTCAGAGGAAAGAAAACTTGCCCAATGTTAACTGTGATTTCAGTTGGAAAACAGTCACTACAAAGTGATCATTGTCAGCAGATGAAGTGACCAGATGTCAACTCTTCTGTCTCCTGTGACCTCCTATTAGGGCTTTCTACTGATATCCTAACTGAAAGGAGTAAGGGAACCTGCTGAATCAATAGATATGGATCAGCTAACTGTGAGAGTAAGGATGGAGAAAACAGGTAGGTAGACAAATAAGAAATTAAAATTAATGTTTTCTCTTAAATAATTAAGACTGAGAAAACTTACACATTTTAAAATATTATTATTTTTTGTTTAGACAAGAAATCATTTCAACATTCATCCTAGGTTTAGAGAAATTCCCATGATATGAACTTTTTTTTTTCCTGATGGAGAAGGTGAAATTTACTCTCCCAGTCATCATTCTTTATAAAAATTGGAAACATGTGACCTAGGAGCTGCTGATCAAATGGGCCCAGTAATATTTTAATTCATAAATTATAAATGGAGAAAGCAGCACTGAAAAGGCTTAAGCTTTTGGTGATTTGATGCTACAGGATTTTTGGAGGCAGAGTTGCAAGGCAAATTTGTCCTTGGGATTGATAGTTCAATTGTTTGTAAACAGCAGTAGTATATTCCCTAGATCAACATTTTAAGTCTAACTCTGACCATATCTGATATATGCATGATAAACTTTCACAAATTTCTTGTACTCTTATACTAATATATGTTCTGTTTTTGCAAACATGAAACATGATACAGCATTTGAGGTCACATTGAAGCAACAGATGGTAATCTTTCAATAACATTGTAGCTAGTAGTACAAAAACTAATAGTATGAAAAAATGTGACATAAGCAACCCACTATATTCAGACAAAATCAGTAATAAATTAATTGCTTTGAGCGACAATTATAAAGCTGGCATTGGAAGTGAACTGTCAAGGCACCCAGTTTCTACTGGCACTAAACCCAGTTTCTACGGGCACAAATGGTTATAAAATGGAGGGATGAACTTGAAACTTCCAATTGCACCATAGTTAAGTAAATGCTCAAAATTCTTGGCTCATTACATGTTCAAAAATCTGGGTGAAAATAATCTGTAATTTTTTCTAGGCCAGGTAAAATAAAAATTAAAATTCGCTTCTTGGTTTTTTAAAATCTCAAAATTTTAGAAGGCGGGATAGTCATTTATGAGAAAATTAGAACATAGGTTTGAAAAGATAGGACACTGTATTGGAAGAGGAAACACTCAAATGATTTAGATGGCTTAAGGAACTAAGAGGCCTGATGTTTTTTATTAAATAGCTCCTATGGTACAATGGGAAGAGATGAAGATAGACATGGTATTACACTGATTTTTATTAGTAATGAAATGCAAGATATTATAAGAAGTTTCAAATTGAGGTCTTCCCATTTCCCAAATTTAAGTTTTCTCACATTCTGAGTAAAAGAAGATATTAATGCAATCACTCAGGACTCCAACAATTTCTTGGCAGATTCACATGATACCTGGAGGAACCATGGTAAGGTTGACTATTAGAGACATAGACATCCAATTTCAAATCTTAAGTTTACATTATGTATACTTTCTTGAACAGATGTTTTGTGTGTGCCTCCAGTTTCTTATCTGTGAAATAAAATATGTATGTATATTAACTACCTGTAGAAAAATTGTGAGAATTAAATGATAACAATTATATCTTAGAGAAGAGTTTGAAATAACATAGGCATTAAATCAAGAAAAAAAAATGTCTGGCCAATCTAGAATTAAGATGGATCTTAAAAAATGATAATGATTAATTACAAATTAAACAGTTGAATTGCTATTTGATTACTATGCTAGATCTGACAACTTTACTGGACACCATACAAGTGCACATGCTTGTGTCTCATATCTATTTTTTACTCTTGAGCTATCAAGGGCTTTTCTCTCTGTATTTCAAACAGCTGGATAAGTAAAGGAGCCATTGTCTCTCACGTGACAAAAAAAATGCACTTTCTAAACTAAAGTCTGTGTCATTTCTATTCAGAATTCATAGATCTTGATATAACTTTTATGTAGCAGGATAAAAACTCTTCCATTATATTGATAATGGTAGTGCTAAGTGATTGTGCAAGACATGTCCTGTATTTCTTGCAAAACTCAAATGAATATAGGCAGATGAGAGATAAAATGATTGAAAATAATGTCACCTTAATAAAGTTCATTATAAAGAAAAATAGTATTTCCATCTGGTATTGTTTGAACAAATTCACAAAATCTTGATGTGATAGGAGCTCAGTCCTCAGTGCAGTCATGCTGAGCAGTGGGACCTGAATCAATGCCATCACAGCAGTGATCAGTGAGTTACTGACAGGGGTTTGTTATGAAAGAGAATTTGGGCCACTCTGATTGTCTCCTTTTCATGCTCTTTTGCATTTCTGCCTTTTAATATGTGATGACACAATGTCTAGTTAAAGCTAGATGCTGGTCCCTTGACCTTGAACTTACTAGCCCCCAGAACTGCTAAGACAGATCTGTGACCCAGTCAGTTGACTTTTGTTATAGAAACACAAATTGGAGTAAGATACTATCTTTCTTCCAAATCTATTTTAAACCAATTTACTAGTAATTTCTTATTTTGTTCTTTTCTTTATTTAGTTTAACCTATCACATGATCTCTGCCATTTAATATTATAAACTAACTCACTTATAGTATTGGGAGAATTAAAATGATTTCATTCCTGAAATATTTTTTTATTTGTATTTTATACTTGTTACAATTTTCTGTATTGTTAATCTTCTCACATTTTAACTAAATTAATTAACTTTCATTTGATTATTGTTAGTTTTAACTTGTGTTTTGAAAGGCACTGAACATCTTGTCTAGGAGATAAACTACTGTATTCTACAAAATAGGTCCAGTGTTTTCACCACTCCTGCACTTCAGCTACCACTTTATTGAATACTGCTCCAAGAGCTGAAACCACTACTCTCTCTGGAAATAGTCGACATTTCCTCCATGTCTGCTACCTGCACTGTAATTGGTGATCTATTATTCCTATTGTTTCATATAGAAACCTAAAATAAATCTATAAAAAATCTAAAATAATCTATACAAAAGATTTCTATAAGTGGTGGAACTTGGAACCAGGCTTTCAGTTCCAAAGTAAATGAGGTAAGTGCTCTGACTGGTAAGATGGTGCTTGATCAAACGCAGCAGGGAGATTGAGAGGTGCAGTTGCTGGATATCAAAGATGATTGGCAAATACTATTATCAGGGGCCTCCTGTTTGGCTATACATCATCAAAGAAGGAAAAACAAACAGAAAGAATGTTCACTATTTTATTTCTGAGTTATATTAAAAATGATTTAAAATATGTGTAAAAAAGATTTTGTTTCCTTCGAAGAAGAACCACACACTCTTCAATGTTTGAACATCAGATTCTGAGTTCTTTAGTGTTTCACTCTTTTGTGTGTGTTATCTTCATGATTTTGTAAATTCTGTAATTAATGGACTAAGCCTTTTAGGGAATCATATATAATAAAGCAAAACAACAACAACAAACAGAAGAAGTTGACATAGAGGAAGGAGGAGAATTAAGGATACCAAACACAAATTATTTTCATCATACAGCTAATGAAGACTTGTCAGTTTATGTGATGTTTTTATTTCAGCAATTAATAGTGAGTTACTTGTGCTGGGTTCCTCAGTGGTCACAAAAGGAGATTCTAGATTATGAAAATTAGGAATATATAAATGGTAATGTATCTACAGAAATTTTTGAGGTTACTAAAAAGAAAGAAAATTACTTTTTAAATTTTGCTTTCTATATCACTTGAAGAAAAGGAAAAATGAAGAGATCTAAAGAGACAAAAGAAAAGACAGAAAAATATAAAAGTAGTAAGAATAATTACATTACTATAAATATAATTTATTCATATTATGAATAAGAGGACTAAATATCTGAATCTTAGTAAAAATAAAAAATATGCACAAGTGGTTTACAAATGCCCATGATATCTAAACTTATACAGTGAATAAAACAATTTGTTTATATAAATGTCAAAGATAAAGAAATATTTATTTTATGATAGTAAAATAAAAAATTCAAAGTTAATATACATTATTATAATTTAATATAAAATGTAATATCAAATAAGTGGGGGCATGGATGTTCTTCCTATATTTATAACATGTAATCCCTGAAAACATAATAAGGATGAATCTCAGTATTTTCATTTGACCAGGACTTTGTGATAGTATTTTCATTGAATCATTTATTTCCAGGTAAATTTCAGCTCTTCTACCCACCACTTGTCCTACTTTCACATCAGATTTCTTTTTGGTGGGTCCTTTAGCATCCTTTGGAATCTTGGCTCACTTAGGAGATGGTACTCAGTATAGTGATTTAGTATTTCACCCAAATTTACCGATGTATTTATTTATTTCTCTGTTAGTAAGTTTCTTCCAAACCCACAGTCACTTTGTACCCTCATGTGTTTTTAAGTTTAAATTTTAACTTTAATGCCTTCATTTTTATTGTAATAGACATGGAATAGGAAAAATATTAATTATAACAATTATAATATAATTTTAATGACATAGACCAAATTGGTTAAGGTGGTAATGGTGGCAGTATAAAGGGATGGTGTCAAACTATAAAAATTAAGGCCTATTTTTGAAGGAAATAAAATATCTGGTACTGGGATAATACGTTCCAGAAAAAAAAAAACTGTTTTTTTTTATAGCCTCTGCTTCAATTTTTCTCTCCCCTTTCCTGTCTTTTGTTTGTAATATTTAACTAATTTGATTACCTACTGATGTCTTTTTCTACTTTTTTCTACTAACAAGATTGAGCCTTAAAATACAACCATTTCTAGGTCAATTTTTCTCTGTTGCTAGATTGCAAAGCCCCTGTGAAGAAGTTTCTGCTTCTCTTGTAGACCTCAGATCTTAGAAATGGGTTCACATTACACAGTGCACAATAAGATCTTCAAACTGACATTTTTTACATCAATTATTGATTCTGTTTTTAAAGCTTTGATGCTTCAAAAGAAGAACAGTCTTGGCTTGCTGATTATAGTGGCTTGTAAAACTATTTTAATTGTATATGAAAATTCCTTAGGTATCCTCAGTATCAAAGTGCAAATGTTTTGTAGTGTATGTTTCTTCTATATCATCAAAATTTTTCATTACAGGTTGGTATTTTAGTTGTATTCTCAGAATTTGACTTCATTGGCAAGTCCTGGGAGATCGTTCTCTAGCTTTCTGTAGAAAGACTCTGGAAGCCTATAGCTGTATTTCTCTAAGATTAACTAGTTATCTAAAACATTTTTCATGCCTATAATGTGTATGCTCTCTTGCCATTAACACATCCCAGATCTTATTTAATTGCATAGCCATAGGCATGATGAGAAAGAAATTGTCTTTGAAAAGCACATCTGCTTTTAAATAAGGAAAATGTCTTATTCTTGGTGTGTATTTTTTTCCCTAGCATTTTCTATCTCTAGGGTGGAATATCACCATTTTTAGAAGAGAACCCTAATGAGAGAGCTTGCATATGCATATGGTATTCAGTGTGACATTAGCAGGTGCAACACTGCTTTAAAGACTGCAGTTAGGAATTTTTAAAATGAATGTGAAAATACTTAGGGAACTCCAATCTGTTTGATTTAAGCTAGAGGATAGTCTCCACTTCGGTTATTCTTCCATATTCAAAACACCTTGTAACTATATCTTCTTCCTTCTATTAATGATAAAAATAGGCCATTAATATCATAGCCTATATAAAGATACAACATCAATTCATATCAGTTTAGAAGACAAGACTTTGATGAGATATTTTAAAAATTCTCTGGAATCCTGTTCACAGTCTAACTGCCAACAAATCCCTATGTTGATTTCATTAAAATGTTGGCAAAATCACTTTGAAAAAATAAAAAGAAACACAAGAAAGACCTGTTTTCTTTTGGCATAGCTAATGTTTTAAAATATCAGTTCAAAGCCCAATCTTATTATCTTTTTTTTTACAGTACTTACCCTAATCTCTTCATTTAGGTAGTTCATCACTCTATGTTTAAGACTTAATATTTGTAGGGCATTATTTAAGGAATCATTGGCAGTTTCAATATTGATCAAATATCTTTTCCAGAACATTGTTAGAACATTAAAGGGCTTAAAAATCCACAAGCTTTTTGACTAGTCACAAATATAAAGTAGAAAACAATGAATGACAAAGCAACATTATATTTTGTGAACCATATGGGAACACAGGTATCAAAGTTTAATTTTTAAGATAACTCTTGAGATTCTCTGTCATGTATTTGAACACAAAATAGTATCAATTTTTCTTCACTAATTATAGCATGTATGCTAAGGTTGAATTTCAACTAGAAACTCTGTGAATCAGCATCATAAATTGGGCTACTAAGGATTCCATGGACAGTGCTTATTTATTTAATGGTTGTTATATCGGTCAGGTAGTATGCAAAGGACTTAGTATTGATTCATTTAGTCTTCTAAAATGACTCCAGGAGTAAATGTTACTGACCCACATATAATGGTCAGGAATAAGACCACCTCCTTAAGATAGCAGAGTGCTAGAGCTCTGTTGCAGGTTGGGCACAAATCACGTCCATGCTTCCTCAGTGACCTCTAGGTAATGTTAGTAAATTATTTTTTGATCAGCATTGTATATCTGGTCCCTTGCATTTCTCTGAATTGTCCCATATTTAGCTTTCTATAGTCAAACTATATTTTTTCCAATCTACTAAGTGTGTCATACATAGTATTCCATTTTTATTTTTATTTTCATTCCACTAATTATTAATGAGATTAAAAAAACAAGTCTTCCTTTTATTATTCAGATATTTGGATGTTCACTTCTGTAACGTGATAGTTTGATTGATTTATTTATATTCTATTGGGTTAATTCCTGTTGATTTTTAATAATTCATACATCTGTGTGTTTACATGTATTTATATCTATCCATGTACACATATTGATAGATATCCAGGGACATGATTAGGTTCTGAACACAAGTCTTTAGATATCTGACCTTGTGTTGTTGTCGTAGTGTAGTGATAGAGATGAAGCTTCATTTTTTCATGTGACTATATTGTATTATTCCTAGGACAGACAATATTTTCCTTGTGGATATATAATATTTTGGTGTTCACATATATGTTATTTCTTCCCATATTTTATTTATGATGCATTATTCTCTGTTTATTAGGCAAAACTATGCCATTAACTTACTTATAAGGTGCTTTTTATCATAATTTAATAGAACACCAGTAAGTTTTAGAATTAGTGGATTACAAAAAAAGAGAAGTATGAAGACAGAGAATAAGAGTGAGCACAAAGAAAGACGGAAGGAACAAAGGATGAGACGGAGGAGAGGAGGCAAGAAGAAATGATATTTGGGATTTGAATTGGGATTATATTTTCTATAAGAATATGTTATCCCTATTAAGTCTTGAATTCAAACTTTTATCTCAGCAGTTTTTATGCTGTTTCACTAAAATTTTAAATATATTTTGTAGATGATCTATATGTTTTCTTGTACTTATATTTCCATAGCAGTACAAATAACACCTTGTTTTGAATTTTATTGCCTAATTTTTAGTTGATAATATATAAATGTATAATTGATTTTGATGTACTTATTTTATACCTAGAAATTAGATAATCCCATTAATTATAATAATATTAATAATTAATTAATGATATTATATATTAACTATAATATTATTCTCAGATTTCAGGGTTTTAATAATATCATCCAAAAGTTTAACTGCTTTATTTAGTTTGTTTTCATAATTTGACACTGCTATTTTCTTCTAGTCTCCTAATATGTTCACTTGTAACTCCAGTAGAATATTGCACATAAATGATAAAATTGGGCATCTTTGCTGGGAGTGGTGGTGCATGCTGGTAATCCCAGCAGTTTGGGAGGCTGAGACAGGAGGATGGCGAGTTCAGATCCAGCCTCAGCAATTTAGGGAGGCCCTGAGCAATTCCGGGAAATCCTTTCTTTAAATAAAAGAAAAATATAAAAAAGGGATTTGGATGTGGCTTAGTGGTTAATCATCCCTGGGTTCAATTCCTGGTACCAAAAAAAAAAAATTGTGGCGTCTTTGTATTCATCATATTTCAATTTTTCACCATTGTGCATTGCAACTCCAATTTTGTAATACATAGTATTATTTTTACATATCTAGGTACTCAATTTGTTAATGTCTGTATGTTAATCCATGAAAAAATATATATATATATTTTTTATTTTCTGGCAAATTAACTACATTTCTTTGCCTTTACTTTCATGAAGTTTATCTGTGATGTATCAAGGTGAGAATTCCTTCCTTTCATTAAAATACAACTCAAGACAAATTAAATTTAGCAGAGTTTAATTGAGCAAGGAATAATTCACCAATTGGGCATCCTTCAGAACCAGAAAAGGTTTAGAGAGCTCTGCTCCATAAGGTGGTCAGGCAGCATTTATGGACAGAAAATGGAATGCAGTACAGAACCAGCTTGATTGATGATAGGTCTACTACCTTTGCCTCATTTGAACATGTTCTTATCAGTTGGCTGCCGTGACTGACTGCAGCTCAGCTTTTGTGATTGGCTGAGACTCATCTATTTAGTACAAAAGTGTTCTCCAGTGTTAGACTTGCAATTAGTTCATGCGCTCAGTTGAACTTCATTATATAAGGACTCCAGTGTGGAGGCATCACAGGTCAAATGTAGTTTAATCTATCCTTCTTTCCACCCTCCCTTCTTCTTTCTCTCCCTCTATTTTTTTTCTTTTTCTCTTCCTCTCTCCCACTTCCTCATTCATTTTTATTCTACTTCAGATTCAGTGGATTTCTTCAAAGTGTCGATTGCTGTTATGTATGCCCATGGCAGGATCAGTACAAGTTGACTAACTCACTCTAACAGGAAAGTTCTACGAAATTTAATGTAATTGAGAAGGGATTTCTTTGTACTCCTGTTGACTTTTATTTAAATGCTTTTTCTACCACTGAACTTCATCAAATTTTAAGATCTTTGTATGGATTGAGAATGCTTGTGAGGAAAATAGATTTCAGTTTTCTGCTTATTGTTCTAAATTTTTGTCTTCAAATAGGTACTGGTTTAATAACTCTTTAGTATATACTCTTGAATAATTTACGGAATATTAAAAATATTATGTCTGCTATTTTATGTTATTTTTATAAAGAGAAACTAATGCTATATATTACCAGAAAGATCATTGATACCTAAGTTAGTATTTTCCATTGTTATGCGATATATCCTTATTCAACAAATTATATTCCATGCAGTATTTTGAATATGTGAGTTGTACCAAAGAATATAAGAAATGTCACTAAGCTCACAGAGTTTATATTCTAGTTTATTTCCTATATTTTTTTAAATCTAAAATCTATGAAATAACACACCTAGTTTTCTAGACTTTAATCTTTGGGCAAACACATAGCTAGTAAATACTATTTTGACAATTACAAATGAGTAACAGGTTTTCTACCTATTGCTGTTTTTTTTTTTAACTTGAATTTCGTTTGATTAGTAGACAAATGCATTAGAGTTCCAAGTTGTTTTTTGTGATGCTTAATCTTGGTTGTCAATGGGACTAAGAGATGCCTAGGAAAAAACCTAGTAAAGCATATTGCAGGGTTTCTCTGTGAGGGTGTTTACAGAGGTGATTGGTATGTGAGTCAGTGAATAGAGGGATAGACTGCCCTGAATGTAGGCTGCATAATCCAAGCCTCAAGGTCCAGATGGACAAAAAAGAAGGGGAAAGTTCTCCTGTTCACAAGGGCACACATTCTATTCTTCTTGAGCTAGTGAGTGTTTCTCCTGCTGTCACTGCCATCAGTTGTGGCCATGAAGCTCCAGGTTCCTCACTCAGCCTTTTAACTTGGACTCCATTGACTCTCCAGGGAGATCTCAGGCCTTTAGCCTGGAGCAAGGGCCACATCATTGGTCCCTCTTGTTCTGAGGCTTCCAGCTTCTCGGATTGATTAGCTACTGGTTTCCCTGGCTCCCCAGCCAGTGTGGGACTCGCCAGCCTCTGCTAGTGTGAGTCATACTTACATATATGGTTGGTTCTCTTCCTCTAGAGAACGCTAATATTCTCTTTTTCAATCCCTAATTGGTTAATTTAACTTGCTGATTTTTTTAATTTTTAATAATAATTTGGTGAAATAGAGTAGATATGCTTTCTGTTAAAATCTGATATTATCTTAAATTTGAGCTCATCTTAATATACACAGTATCTCTTTTTCCTTTCTCCTCACTGAAGAGGCCTGTTTGAATATCTAATCTTTCTCTCTCACTTCCTCTCTTTCTTTTTAAGAATGTGTGTATGTTGGGCTGGGGATGTGGCTCAAGTGGTAGAGCGCTTACCTGGAATGAGCGGGGCACTGGGTTCAATCCGCAGCACCACATAAAAATAAAATAAAGATGTTGTCTCCACTGAAAATTAAAAAAAAAAAAATTCTCTCTCTCTTTCTAACTCTCTCTCTCTCAAAAAAAAGAAGAATGTGTGTATGTAAATCTCTCTCACACTCTCTCCTTGTGTGAGTATGTGTGTGCTTGTATAAATAAGTTTATAAGTATATAAATGTTTTCATTGTTCATTTTTTTCCCTGTAGATCGATTTCAGCATTATTATAGTCCTTTGTCTTTGTCTTGTTTGTATTTTTTTTCCTTTCCTTGACTACATTTTAAAACTCTTATTTGTTATAACCATTTAAGGCCAGTGCTGTTTGTCCTTGTTTCTTTTACACTACAATTGATTTTTAACCACTCAAAGATAAACTGTGACTTCCAACTGCTCTGTGGCTCTAGTTGTTGCAATTCTTTTTTTGAAATGGCTGAGTGAGCAGGAGATGACTCAAATCAGGAGCAGGGCAGGAAGCAAATGATTTCTTCCCTCATGAATCTTTGACTCAGCATTTGGCAAATTCTAGGGATGTTGAGGTATTTTCAACTGTATCATTAGTCTGTTTTCCCTAGATTGTTCTAACATTTTTGATCAATTAAAACTTCGTGAAAATACTCATATTTTTGCAACTCCTTGATTTGAAAATATCTGAAAAATCTGACAGTATGTTTTTCAGTGATAGTTGTGGTGCAAGTTAAAAGAAAAATGTCACTCAAGGTAATTTTAATTTACCTTATAACATGAATGTTTTCTGAGAATATACCATTTATGAAAATATTTTACAATGATTATTTAATAGAGCATTGACTAATGGTTGTCATTACATAAAATTAACATGGTACATGGAAAACAATTTGATCCTGTGGCAGGCAGCCTCACACTTGTTCCAACACAAACTATTCATCAGAATTTAAAGGGAATCACAGTTTTACTTTTACTAACACTATTATATTTCAGGAAACTGATATATGCTGTTTGCGTCTTAGTTTGATCATATGTAGAACCAAGAGATTAAACTTCATGTTTTCTAAGATTCCTTAGTGTATCCTTTTATATATTTATTTATCTATTTATTTACTTACTTAACTTGTAGTAAAATTTAGTTTATATTTTGTCATTTAGTTCTATGAACTTTATTGCATGTATAGATTTGTGTACCTACAGTTGTAAACAGGAAAGAGAAGATTTTTATCGTTCCCCAAAAAACTTCAAGCTGACTCTTTACAGGCATACCCACTGTCCACCCTAATCCCTGGTGATTATCTGCTCTCCATCCCTATAGCTTTATTTTTCATTATTATTTTTTGTTTGTTTTTAGAAAATGTCATGTAAGGCAGGCACATTGGCACACTCCCTTAACTCCAGTTATTGTGGAGGCTAGGGTAGGAAGATCACAACTTTGAGGCCAGCCTCAGCAACTTAGAAGAGAATTAGTATTTAAAACAAAAATAAAGGACTAGGGATGTATCTCAGTTGTAATTTACCCCTGGTTCACTCCCCAGTGGGCCCCCCTCCAAAAAAAAATTACATAAGTTGAGTCATACATACAGCATGCAACCCTTTAAGACTGGTTTATTACATTCAGAATAATGCCCTTGAGATTCATCCAGGTTGTCATGTGAACCAAAAGTTTGTTCGTTTTATTTTCTGAGTAGTATTCCATTGTTGAGATATACCATTATTTTTCTATTCACACCTGCTGAACATCATTGACTTATTTTGGTCTAGGATAATTATAAATAGAAAATATGAAATATTTTGAGGTTTTTGTTAACTTAGTTTGAGGTTTACTTTGAAGTTATTTTATTTAATTTATTTATAAATATGTAATTGCTTTAAAACTTTTTATTGAAAAGACTTCTTTCTCCTTTACTTTTGCATCATTGCCAAATATAATTTTGTCTTGTATTTGTAGATCTATTTCTGAACTCTCTATTTTTTAACCTCTCTATACCTTCACTCATCCATTCAACCACAGTCTTGATTACAGAATTATAGTGGATCTATCATAAATTTTAAATTCAGTAAGAATATTTTTCCATCTTTGTTTTTTTTTCTTTTTTCACAATCAGTCATTTCTTCTAGTTTCTTGAACTTTTTAGAATACTAGTCTTCTACAAATTTAGATTTCTTTTTTTTTCCTTTCTCAAAGCAATTTATTTTCATCCGTGGAAAGTTTGAGAATATACGTATGCCACCTAATAATAAAATATATAAAAGACAAGCAAGCTTCACTGTCTACAAAGTACCTGACATCCCCTGATGTAATTAATGCCTTGCACCTGACAGTTTCAGGTAAGCCAGTTTTCACATCCTGTTCTGCAGTGCTGCTTATTTTTTTCTTCTGAGTTTAATTTATTCCCACAATAATCCTTTACAAGTTCCTTAAGTACAAGTCTCAAGGTAAAACATTCCTCAGTGTGTGTTAATTTTCACCTTTATGTTGATAATGGGTTAAAATAGTTTAAAACTCCAAGCTAATATTTATTTTTTCTCAACATTTTGAAGGCATCATTTCATTGTTTTTTTTTTTGCTTTAATTTATTGATTTATGTTCAGTCTAATAGTTATTTTTGTAGGCAATCTTTTTTTGTTGGCTTTTTAGTGTTTTGGTTTGTTTGTGCAGTTTTGCCAATTCTTTTTTTAAGTTTGCTATTTACAAATTTAGTTTTGTTTAATTTACTGAATCATTTTTGTACTTTATTTCTCCTTTTATGTTAAAAGATAAATGCCTATATCTGTTGGATTAAGTTTAAATGCTGAAAAATATTAAAATTTAATTTTTTAAAATATTAAAGGGGCTGGGGATGTGGCTCAAGTGGTATCGCGCTCACCTGGCATGCATGCGGCCTGGGTTCAATCCTCAGCACCACATACAAACAAAGATGTTGTGTCTGCTGAAAACTGAAAAATAAATATTAAAAAATTCTCTCTCTCTCTCTCTCTCTCTCTCTATCTCTCTTTAAAAAAAAATATTAAAATTAGCAAGAGCATAATAGCCAGGTTGGTGGTGCACACGTCTAATCCTCTTGACTCCAGAGGCAGAAGCCCGAGGATCACATGTTTAAGACTAGCCTCAGCAGTTTAGTGAGGCCCCAGCAACTTGGCAAGATCCTGTCTTAAAATAAATAAATAAATAAAAAGACAGTGTGTATAACTCCATGGTAAAGTGCCTCTTGGTTCAAACTCCAATACTAAAAACAAAAACAAAAACAAAAAACCCTCAATGTCACAAATTCTTACTGCAATGGAGTTCAAAATATTTCAAGTGGCATTCTCTAAGCTTACAATAAGGATAATATTTTAGAAATTGGTACAAGCATTTTAACTTGGACATTAGTCTAATTCTCTCCTCCCCCTGGCTAAGTATATGTACATATGATTTAACTTAGATGGAAAGTGAACATTTTTTCATGTTTCAATATATTAAACTCTTATGCAATATCAACACATTTATTATTCATTTATTCACACAAATTTTTGAATGTATGATTATTAAGTTTCTTTTTTCTTTGAATAGTTGTCAAGAAAAAATTATACTCTAAACTGAAATTTATATAAAGAAATACAGAAATCCAATGCCCATAGGAGTAATGGGGGTTAGTTCAGTTTCACTGGAAAAAATGCTTGGACCATTAACTGATAAGAACAAAATATTTATGTTATGGATGAACTTGATTGAAGTTGAATGTTAATCCAGAAGAGGTTTTGTAGGGTTCTCAGTCTTACTTAGGGTTCTTTGGATTTCTCAGATATAACATGAAGTTTTTGACTGATATGTTTTCATCAACCTTATTAAGTCTAGGAGAGTTACATTGTTTTTCTCTTTATGCTTTCATACTGTTATCTCAAATAAAAACAATAATAGCTTGATCATTAACATGCAATCTAATAAGTCAGATTGGAAGGAGTATTATAAAATGTAATCAGAACATATACACTTATTTACGTTTAAAAAATTTGTACAAAAAAGAATTTTCCAACAAATGTTATATAATGTCATCAGAATGCAAGATAATATGATAATTGTTGATTACATACTAACCTGACTTTGAATGTCAGTAATTTTAAATAAAGACTGCAATGAGCCAGGCATAGTAGTGCATGCCTATAATCCCAATGACTCAGGAGGCCGAGGCAGGAGGATTGCAAGTTCCAGGCCAGTTTCAGCAACTTAGCGAGGCAAGCAACTTAGCAAGACCCTGTCTCAAAATGAAAAAAAAAAAAAAAAAGAAATAAAAATAAGAAGGGCTTGGAGATGTGGCTCAATGGTATAGTGTCCCTGGGTTCAATCCATAGGTAAAAAACAAGAGAGAAGTCAAATAACCAGTTTTACCATAATATCATTCAATATGTATTGAAATGGAGTAGAGGTTCCTAACCCAGAATAGGAAAGAAAGAAATGCCTTAATAAAGAGATGGGTGCATGTTTTTTTGGACAAAAGATGAAAAGAGAGCAAGTAAATGGAAATTGCATCCTAGGTGGAAGGAGCAAATTGAGGGGGACGTGGGACCATACTGCATCATTTCCTTCCATATCCACTATTTGAAACTCCAGATCTATTACTTTATGTATTTGTTTCCTCCCTTCTTGTTAATTTCTTGGTTAACCTGAAAAATAATTGGATATTGGCAATTTACTGCCCTTCTCTGGTCAACAATTTAGTCTATGTAGACTAGTGTGAACAAGAGTTAATCATTGAATGGGAGGCAAAGTCATTCTAGACAAAAGAAACAGCATCTGTTTCTTATCTGGAAACTGAAAAGACAGGTCTTGTATCTTCAGTGCATATGAAATAAACTCTGAAGTAGAGAGTATAAGGAAAAGAAGGTCAGAGTTGCAAATGGAGAAGTAAGTAGCATATTGAAGTGTTTACACAGAACTCCATCCAGCTTTTGCTTCACCTTAAGGAGTTCACATGACAAGATTCATATTTTAGAAGGAGGAAAAAGGATCACGTGTATAATGCCAAGAATGTGAGATAGAACATGGCATTTGAAGAACTACAAAAATCGTTCACTATAACTAGAATCCCTGAGTACTCATAATGTGGGTGGTAGATGAGGCTGCAGCAGAAGGCCAAGGTCCAATTGTGAAGGGTCTCTTATGTTATACCAATGAATTTGCAACAACTAAAAAAATTCAAACAAGAAAGAGCTTTCTGAACATTTTGAACCAAATTCACTACTAATATTTACATACTTCTTTGGAGGTAATGAGTCATTCAATTAAAAAGCTATTAGAATCTGGTAAAATGAATCTGATTAATTGTCATTATTTGTTGTGCTGTAGATCTAACCCAAGGCTTTGTGCAAGTTAGACAAACACTCTGCAGCTTCAGCCCAGCCTTGATTAATGTTCTTTTTATGAGTTGTATTCAATTAAGAAATTCCATATAAATGTATTGACTTTATTTCCTCTTATAAGATTGTGTTAATCAACATATATTTGAATAAAGGTTTTTAATTTACAGTCTTAAAGAAATCATTTACTTTAATATTCACAAGGGAAATCTGTAGGATGGATACTTTAATCCCATTTCAGAGATGTGAAAACTGTGGCATATTTTACTTAATATGTTCATTATCAGAAAGGTAACAAGTGATATTATTAAATACAGATTATGTGTCCTGAACAGTTTTTATGAAAGTTTAGTTCATTTAAAAATGCTCTGATATCTGGGCACAGTGTCACACACCTGTAATTCCAATGGCTTAGAAGGCTGAGGCAGGAGGATCAAAAGCTCAAAGCCAGCCTCAGCAACTTAGTGAGGCCCTAAACAACTTAGGAAGACCTTGTCTCAGAATCAAAAACAAAAAAGGGTTGGGATATAGCTCAGTGGTTAATCACCCCTGGGTAATTTCACAGTATCCAAAAATTAAAAATAAAATAATAAAAATGTTCTGTAAAGTTTTTTAGTGACTTGAAGAGTAATACAAGAATCTGGATTTATTTCTATCAAAGCAAAAAAAAAAGAGAGAGAATGTGGTTAATCATCATATCTATATATTCAGAGAGTCTTAAATGACCTTGAATGTTTTTAAACTTTGACACTTGGCTACATTTTTATCTTAGGTAATTAAAATACATTTTTCACATTAATTGCAAAAGAATTTCCTGCAGTGTTTTGCAAACCTTCCACAATAAATATTTTATTTTATTATGTTGTCTCCTATGAAACTAAAATACTTAGATATTAAAGTCTTTTGTACAAAATGTCTACTTTTGGTATCTCTGTAAGAAATGTGTGTGTACATACACATGAGAGTATATGACTTTCAAATTTTAAACATTATCATTATTCCTATTCATTTGAATTCAATTTCTTTTAACAAAAATTTATTTCTATCACTTTTATTTATTTTTCAGTTGTCTTTGATAACACCATTATTGGTTTTAATGGGGGACATTTTTCCCTATGATTAGTTGATTTCAACAGGTGTACTTAAAATTGTAATTTTCTTTTTAATATTACGCATTCTTGCTACTGGTAATTGCTACTTTAGGAATTTTATATTATAATTATTATAGAATCTCACTTATTTTTTAAAGCACGTATATGACATGGCCATCTCAAGAATGTTATTTTTTAACTTCCATCAACTAAAGCTTTTAGCCAGAATGTGACTATGGCATCTAATTTAGAGAACCACTTTGTGCCTGCTATTTGCCCCATTGTTTTTGTTTAAATTGGCAGATTACAATATTCCCTTTGGATATTTTCATTCTCAACGTTGGATACATGCAGATATCAAATTACTGTCTGTTTTGTCAGCAAACACCACTGAAGAATCTAGGCAGCAGTTCTTTGCATGTGATGCATGATGCTATTTTCCTATTACATAGTTAAACTCATACTTCAGTCTGGTCAAGATTTCAATAATATTGATGTTTTTCTAATTGCATGTATCAGTGACCTCATATATCCTATTGACTCCAAGGAGTAATAAGTTGGAAATAATCCAATGTCGTTAACTCAGCAATAAATAATAATATATAATATATTGAACATATACACTGTGTTTCAGAGTAGAAAATATGCTATCGTATTAGTCATATTTCATGCACTTGTCTGACTTGTTAAGAAGAAAAATAAATAATATGAAATATTGAATAAAACAAGATGAAAACACTAAAGAATTTACTCATGTAAATCAATGAAAATTAATGTAAAACACATAGTAATTTTTATAGTAATAGTGCCCAATTGTTATATTGGTATGCTAGTAGTTAATTATTTGAAATTAATGTTTATCAATCTAAGCAACATAATGAGAAAAGATAGATTTAAATGTGGTAAGACTTCATGTTAACAAAGATGGAGCTGATTATAGTGACAATAAACCTACTGGTAATGAGACAACTTTTTAAAAAGGAAAATAAATATGTATTCTTAAATGTTAATGAGAGAGAAATTGGAATGAAAATGCTATAGGTCACTTTTAAAACTATTATATTTATGAATTATATCTAAATGTTTGTGGATAAAGTTTCAAAAAGAGTTAAGTCGAAAGAATAAGTTTATCTGTATGGAAGTTTACATCACTGAATTTGGCTTAACATCAAAATTTGAAGCATGTGAATTTTATTTTTCTTAACTACAAACTGTCTGATTCATTCTACTGTCTTTCCTATTCCTATCCCCTCTCCTCTCCCTTCATTTCCCTTTGTCTAATCCAATAGTAGTTTCCTTTGGAGGAATTGGTCTAATTATTGGGATGAAATTTTGGAATGAGCACATGATTGCTTTGTGAGGAACTAAGAAGCAAGGGGGGCTTTCTTTAACATGTTTAGGGGGTATATTAATCTGAATGGGACACTAGAGTGAAATGCCAGTGAGTGAGTGTATTAAACAGCAGAAATCTGTTTTCCAACAGTTCTGGAGACTGGAAGTCCACAATTAGGAAGCTAAAAGGGTTGGTTTCTGATGAGAGTTCCATGGATTTTCAGATGACCACCTCGCTTTGTTTTCAAAGGGCCTTGTCTCAGTGCTCAGGTATTCTTCTTCTTCCTCAATGGACATCCAGTAGGGTAAGGCTCCAGTCTTTTGACCTATTTAACATTAATCATCTCCCAAAGACCCTACATCCAAACATAGTCACATGGTGAGGTTAGGGGTCAACACATGGGTTTTGAGGAAACAAAATGCAGTCCATAACAGAGAATGAGAGACCATGGAAGAGATATTTTTTCCTAGAGTGTTTGAAACATTGTAAGGTTTATTTGATTCATGTGTGTGTGTAAAATAAATTATATATATATATATATATATATATAATTTCTAAACAATGGTTCCTTTTTGACTAAATTACAATAAATCAGATGATATAAAATCTGGGTTTTGTATTTCTTGCTTTTTATCAAAGATAAGAAGTTCTGAAGAATACACATAGGATATAGCAAGATGACAGAATTTAAACATGGGATTTCTTTCTGTACAAAACCATATTATAAACTCTTATTACAAATGAGAACTTAAACAATATAATCATGTAAGTATTGTTGATATGCTTAGGGGGATATCTTTTACTTGCATTCAATTTAGCTTAGGCTATATTTTGGGAAGATTTTTGTCCTTCTAGACACTTATTAAAAGAGAAACATGAAAAATGAGGCAGGACTCAGATATAAAGGTAGCAACTTCAAAAAGAGGGATGAATCATTGCACATTCAACAATGGATCTCATCAAAATTGTTCTTAGCATCACATACTTTACATTCAATGGTCAATCTATGAACAAACTAGTGACTGAGCTATGGGTTCCCCATCTCATTTATCACAGCAGAACTATATCTTTCACATTTCAAGAAAATTACAGAAAATAAAACTGCAATAAAACCAAAAAGCTGGAAACAGAGATGACACCCATGACAACATTAAAAAAAGGATACTGAAGATGTGCAGCCATCCGCACAACTTACAATTAATGCAGCACAAGATCGATGTCTGACTTTTTCTGGTGCAGTATCTGACAGAACCTAAAACAGGACCCAATGGGAATGCACCAAGTGCACATGAACAAATGCACATTGAAATAGGTTATGCTATTAATCTTAACTGAAATATATCATGATGTGTGTGTGCATGTGTGTATGTGTCTCCATATATTTTCCTGTGGGCTCAAACTTAAAATCATTAGACATTTGTAATTTTATGTGACTTTTTTACATCTGAACCATTGATGAAATGAGCGTATGATTTTCTTCTGAGATAATAACAATGTAGTTCTCCCAAAGTACTTATTCTTGACTGTATTCCAGATATTTCTATTAGGCAGACTGGTCCTGAAGCAGCTATTAAAACTAAAATCTTCAAATTATATTTTTGTGTGTGGGTAAGGATCAGGGGAGAAAATGAATGGGTAAAAGCAGGGTAAAGAAGATAAGAGTATCATTTAAGCTCAGCTTTAATCATGTAGAAATATCCTAGTAATATTATAAAAACTAAATTACTATACACTCTCTGTGTACATAGAATGTTTTCAAAATGTGAATACATGTACCCCAGAAAAACTTGAGAAGAAAATATTTTGGATTTATATTCATAATACTTTATACTTTTCCAACTAATATTTATACTGTAGGGATTTAGTTTTAAAATTAATACTATTCTACATATTGGCAAGGTGTGCTGATTTTTTTTCAGATGGGGGATTTTTGCTAAACTTTATCAACTGCCTGTATCTAACACTGCTCAAACCAGGCAGGTTGCAGAAAAATAGGTTTTCTTCCCCACAAATTTTCACAAGTTGTTTTAGAACAATGCATATGGGATAACAACCCAGTGTATATGTTCTTATCACTTTTTTGATTTCCTGTGGGTGACTTTTGAAGGCCTAACTTCTCAATTTGTAGTACAGTCCAACTGTATACAAAGAAAGAACAAATTTTAACATGTATGTAAGATTTACATTTAGAAGACACATTAATGAAAAATTTAGTTTAAAAAATACACAAGCTGTCACAGGATTTACTTTTCCTTTAAACATTAAAAATATTGCATTTTAAAAAGAACTCATAGGACTCACTTATAATGGGAAGAACATATTTAGGAAAGAAGAAAGATTGGAGCATAGTCTGCCATTAAAATATCAATCTGTTTTCATGTTTTAACTTCTTAGAAGATACAAGTGTAATTTTGTCATAAGTATACTCCAGTTTGAAGTCCATGTTCATGTTTAATAATGGCCTTTTGTAAGTTAGTTTGCATGTTTTTGAGTTTTGCTTACCACACCACCCCTTTCCAGTGTTTCTCCAGGAGTATAGGCCATACTCTTTAGTGGAACTCACCTAAATCACCTCTGAGAGTTTCCTGTGCTACCTAGGCTACCACTCATCATGTTTGGTTGAAAATATGTTCCAGAAAGAACCATATTACTGACTGCATGCATTTTTGTGAGAAAAGTTTGAAAAACCCTGCAGTGACATCATGGCCCCTTATTATTTCAATATATTCCCTGCTACTAAAACAGGATGTTACCTGAAGAAGACCCACGTCTTTAGGCACAGGAGGTATGTGTTTTTTACAATGATTTGTACAAAGTGGGGTATTATTAGATACTTATTAATAAAATAACATTCCATATCCAACATATTACTATTAATATAATGGTTAAAATCTCAGACTCTGTAGCCAAACTGTGAACTTATAAATTTTATCTCTACCATAGTATAGTTCTAGGACTGTGGAATAATAATGTAAGACTGTGGAATAATAATGTAATAATAATAATAATGTAATAATAACTGACATCTATGTCAGTTTCCTCAACTATAATTTGAGAAAATTAATTATATCCATTTCATAGTCTTATTGTATGGATTAAATAAAAAGCATTAGGCGAACACATGCAACATAGTATGTAGTAATTATTAGTTTGTGTTATTTTTTTCCTTGTTTTTCTTTTATTTTTCCCCCAAATCCAATATAATTTCTTATGCACCTATAGTACTTAAAGAACTGTTGAATAAAAGAATGAATTAAGGTCTATAGATACTTATCTCCCCTCCATGCCTTTTTGTTGAATCATAGATTTAAGGAATGAATAAGAATAAAGGAATTTTTCTGCCTTTGAAAAACCCAATTCATTCTACTTTAACTGCTTTGCACTTTGTCTTCATTCTTCAGTACATTAACTCCCAAATAGTTTTGTGAACAACCCAATAGCCTCACCAGTTTGATTTGGATTGGAAGGCTTTGTATAGCCTGAGATCACACATACCAACCAGGAGAGAAAGAATGAAAGTCACTTGTTCTTATCCTTGTTTTTAGAGACTGATGATTGTGAGGGTATGAAATAGGCAAATAATTTCCAAAATATCCTAAACTTTGTAGCTAGTATCAGATTTGCTGTGGTATTCAATGATACAAAATATTATTTCTTTCAAGGAATTGCTTCCTGGATGATTGTCCTCATGTTTGGTTTCTCACTTCTCTAATGTTCTTTTTATGTGGCAACTTGCATTTGAAGCATTCTACATTGATTCAAAAATATTTACTCAGTTGTAAATATTTCTTTCTTCTTTTTTTACACCAACACAATCTTATTTATTTCTTTAATGAAAAACATAAATACAAATAAGATTAATCATCTTTAAGTATTATTTTCCTATAAGGAAATCATGTTTAAAGAAATATAAAACAGTATCTCTGCCTTTTATTCTGCATTCACTAATAAATTTTAATGCTCTTATATTTTCATATCTACTACTTCACTTTCATATTACTCTCATCTGTATTGCCTTCCATTTTTAATTCTTAGATTTTCCGTAGTTAGTGGGTTGAATAATAGTTTATAAGTCCCCACCTTAGAAATTGTTAAAGTCACATTGTTTGAAGGAAAATAAAATAGTTTTTATCAGGGCAATTAATGATCTTGAGATGAGATCATTTAAGGTGGCCCAAAATACAATGGCAGGCATCCTAAGCAAAGGGAGATTGGAGAGAGAGAAGCACATAGAAGACAATAAAAATATAGACAGAAATTGGAATGATGTGTCTACAAGCCAAGGATCATCAAAGTATGTTCATAGCCACCAGAACTGTGAGAAAATAAGTTTATATTATTCTAAGCTACCAAAATTGTGTAATATATTATGGCAACCATGATATCCTAAAATATCATTCCTCAAAAATTCCTTTATGTTTGTAATAAGTAAAAGCACAAAATTTGGAGCCATACTACCTAGATTTGATTTTTAACATACCACTTCCTAGATATTTGGTCTTTCTGTACGTCAAATTTACCATTTGAGAAGGGGGATAACAGTATCAATTATACATTAGATTATTGTGAAAAGTAAGTTACTTTTTGAGGTTGGTTTAAGATTATGCTATGTTTTTTCTCTTAAAAATAAATGTATAGATAAGCAAATGTATTCCATAGTGGGCTTAAACTGCCCAGTCCTCACAGGCCTCCTGGTGAACTTCTGATACATTCTCTTACTTCCCTTATTTTTGAGTGAAATTCAATATTCGTGTGTAAAAGTGATTAAATCACAATGTGTCCAGCTGGATTAATTTTTCACATTAAGCCACCCAATCTCTTTTACTAATCTCACTGAGGATACTACTATTCTGATTCATAATAGTATAGGTTAATTCTACCCCTTTTAAAAATTTTCCTGGATGGAGTCATACAGTATGTACTTTATGGTTGCTCCTTTTCCTCAAGATTTTGTTTCTGAAATTCTTTCATGTTGTTCCTTCTCACTGAAGCAGATGATATAATATAGTATATAATATAATATAATATAATATATATAAATACACTAATTGTTTTTGTTGGGCACTTGATTTTTTTTCCAGCATCAGCTATAAATAATGGTGCTCTAAGTATTTTGTTTACATGGACTATGGTGGACACACATTTAAGCAGTATTTTTTAGGTGTTTACTTACTTGGAATTTCAGTGTCACAAAATGTGACATTCAGCCTTATAATATATTTTTTCAAAGTGGTTGTAAAAAATTACTCTTCACTTGCAGTTCTTCCAAACTCTCTCCAACACTTGGTTTCACTAGTACTTGTTTTTATCATCCACTTTTCATTTCGATGCAGATTAAATTTAAATTTGCATTTCCCTGATGTATAATGAAGATGTCCATATGCTCTTTTATGACTTTCATGTTTGTTTTTTTGTCCACTTTTCTCTTGGGTTATGTGAAATTTTTATTCTCTTGCTTCATTGCATTCTTCATTTATTCTGTATATTTTTTCAGATGTGAAAATTGCAATATCCTCTCTCAGAATATACTTTGCCTTTAAACTCTCTTTGTAGTGTCTTATGATGAACAAATGTTCCTAATTTTAGTGTAGTCAAGTTTATCATCTTTTCCCTTAGAACAAATGCTCTGTACATTGTGAAGAATTTTTTTTTTAACCTGTGTTGGGTCTTAAGGTTTTTTCTCTTGCTTTACTCTGAAAATTTAATGTTTTACAATTCACATTTAGATGTTAAATTTATCTGGAACACTTTTCATGCATGATTTAAGGTATGAGTCAAGATTCATTTTTTATGAACAGACATGTAGCAGTTATTGAAAAGATCATTCTTTTAAATCTGTAGTGCAGTGTCAATTTAGACAAAATCAAGACATTGCATTTCCACAATTAGATAGTAAGTTTGAGAAGGAAATTATAATCTTTTATTCTGTTTTTCTTAGGATATCATCAGCATGATCAATTGCTGAGACTGGACAGAATAAAGAATTGTGGTTTCTACATACTGTTTAGTATATTAGTGTCTTTTAAATTATTTATTTTGAGAATGAACTAACACTTTTCTTCTCTGAAACCATACTTCTTATTCTATTTGATTAAGTTAATACTTAGAATCATTCACATAACCCTATAACTGAAAAATAGTGTTTTTTTCCCTTTGGCTACATAATTATTATTATTTTTTCTTTTTCTCTGTGTATGTGTTAATCAGTCAAGCATTGATAATATGTCTGTATTCACAGATCTTAGCACATAGTAAGTACTTATGAAATACCTTTTGAATATACAAAGGGAATGTTTTAGTCAGCTTTTTCACTACTGTGACCTAAAGACCTGACAAGAACAATTAGAGGAGAAAAAGGTTATTTGGGGGCTTCTGGTTTCAGAGGTCTCAGTCCATAGATGGGCAACTCCATTTCTTTAGGCCCAAGGTGAGGCAGAACATAATGTTAGAAGTGTGTGGCAGAGGAAAGGAACTCAGAACTGATACCAGGAAGAAGAGACTTCACAACAGACAAAATATATGCCCAAAGGCGTGCCCCCCAACCATGACCTACCTCCTCCATCCACACCCCCACTGCTGTAGTTATCACCCAGTTAATTCTCATCAGAGAATTAATGCAGTGATTAGGTTAAGGCTCTCATAACTCAATCCTTTCACATCTAAGCTTTCTTGAATTGTCTCACTCATGAGCTTTTGGGGAACACCACATATCTCAGCCATAAAAGGGAAAATCCTTTTTTCAAAATAGTGTACTCATGAAAAAAGACAAATACAATATATCAAAGTCAAAAGATGAGATGAAAAAATATTCTCAATTTTCTAAGCTACATTATATCATTGTATATTATGCATACATATAGTGTATACACCATATATATTGTGTATACAAGTATGTATGTGCATGCGCTTTCATATAGTTCTTACATATTGATCAACTATAGGGATAAATTAACTGAAAGTTAAACATCTCTGCAGGTTAGTAATATGTTTTAACATGTATATGTAGAACAACAAAATGTCATTTTTCTGAAAGGTAATTCTAAATACAATATAGCCATCCCTGTAGGATGCAGCATCCTTGCAAAACTGTTAGCCTGATAACTTCTGAGGACATTCCTGATATATGAAAAAAACAATTTACCAAAATTGAAAGGGCTACTTTAAGTAAAAATATATCAATCATGCTTGTATTAAAGCAACACACTGCATTCCATAAACATGCACAATTATTTTATGTTAATCACAAATTTAGAAAACAATGAAAAATTTGGTAAAAATATATTGTATTTCAAATAATTCATTCTTTCATTCATTCATTCAAGCACAGTGTTAGGAATGAAAAGCACAAAAATGATAAAAGTTTCTGAATTTCTTCCTGCTTTTGTACATTACTTTCTCATGAAAACACTCATTTAGCTTTCCTAGTAAGAGGTGAAATGTAGGCCAATTGTGAGTTCAGGTAGGTTTCCACCTTCAGGACGGAGATCCTTCCTCTCTCTCTTGAACATAATTTTTCTTTTCTTTTTTTACTTCAAGTTGAGCTTATACTTATCTATGGATGCATACAAACACTAATAAAGTACATCTAGAGGTCTTTTTATTCAGCTCGTTGAATATGCATTGTTAAGACTCAGGTACCATATAGAATAAAATATAATATACTTGATATATAGCCTTTCATACTCAAGGTATCCCAAAGCACTTTACAGAGCAATGACTTAGATAATGTAGTGCAGTGATTGTGTTGGCAAACTTGACTGTCATTACTAACTCAGCAATAGATCACAGTCTAGCCTTGAACAGTATAACCTGTTTGAGTGAGAAGCAAAGTTAGGTAAAATTTTAAGAATTATTCCCTGATAGATTTTTAAAATGACTTCCTATATTGTAATTTTTCCTAAGACTGATGTTTTACTTACAGATTATTTTATCACAATTTTATTAATTAAATATCCCAGACATTAAGGCATTAGTTTTCATTTGATTATACATTTAAAAAAGAAAAATGTTATAATTGAAAATTAGAATTTAGTTCAAGTTTTACAAATTTAAGTCTGTTTTTATAATTTTCCTGTGTTCCACAAATAAAGCTGGGAGAAATTTGTATGTTCTTTATAAGGGTGAGGGCTATCTGAAAAAATATATGCTTATTATAATTTATCTTATTGATAACGTGTGATATACAGTTCTAGAAATTTTATTTATTTTACTTACAAACATACTATTCCTGTAAGACAGATATTATTACCTTCACATTATAGGTAAAGAATGGGTGCAGAGAGATTGGGGAACTCACTCAAGGTCACATTCTTAACAGGAAGGAAAATAGGTTTTAAGTCCTGCTCTCTTTTGCTCCAAAGGGGGTGCCCCATCCTCCACATTATAACATATGAAGTAGCAAGACAAGAATTAGACTTTATTCAATATTGAAATCAGAAAGTAGATTGAAATTAATGCACATAGGTTTAGGATAAGTTTATTCTTCAGATATAAAAACCACTAATGAACATAAAGTTACAGTAACAAATGACTCTATTTTAAAGATTCAGAAATTATTGCAGATGTTTCCAACATCCAAACATAGTCACTATGACTACTTGTGATAGAAGCAAATTTCTCCAACTGGATATTAACAAATGAGAGGCCAGAGGCAATATCTAATTATCCTCTTGCACATAGTTATCCAACTTCTATAGTATTTGATCATGAATAAACTTATAAGGTTACACATTTATTCATTGCCTATTATGTGTATACTTCTAAGCTATGGACTATGTACTTACAAATATGAACTAAATATAGATATTGTTTTCAGTAAACATAGAGACTATTTATGCATGTATTTCAAAATGCTGAAATCAATCAGTAAGATGAAAGAATAAGGGAAAAAGTACTGAGACTACAAAGTCTGAAAAACTTCCAATAGGGAGATCAGAGAAGACTAATAATTAGAAGTCATGTTAGTTAAAAAAGTGCCTAGGTACAGTGTTTACCAAAGACAGAGTTATGCCTTCTCTCCCAAAAGTTTTTCTTTTTTCTCTTTCTTGTATTAAGAATGTCATTATATACTCAGGCATCTATCTAAGAAACACACACTTCCTTTTTGACATCTCTTTTTAATTATAGAGCCCATCTACCTTGGACTTATGTCAGTTCTAGCTGCAAAAGGATTGTTTGTTTTGTTCCCCCCACCAGTTCAAGACAATCATGCCTCAAATCATAACTGAATAAACAAAGATATAACAAAGTCAGTTGAAAGAGTCCATGGTAACAGATGACTTACCCATTGATTTGGAAATGATGGTTGGAAATAATTTTAACAAAAATTACGATAGGAACGAAAGTACCTGATGAATTGAAAGTATAGAACAGAAGCGGTATTTTCATAACTGAGCACATACTAGACACTGCTGGAGGTCCAGTCCCCACTACCAGAATTTTGATGCACTAGGTCTGGGACGAGGTTGGACAGTACATGTCTAACAGGTTCTAGATGAAGCTACTACTGCTGTTGGTTCATGGGCCACACTCTGAGAGCCATTAGGTTAGAGAAATACCTGGTATTTTTGATTCTCATTATTTTCATCATCAACTAATTTTCAAAGCTGGATATGGTAGCACACACCTCTAATCTGAGTGGCTCCAGAGACTGAGGCAGGAGGATAACTAGTTCAAAGTCAGCCTCAGCAAGGTAGCAAGGCCCTAAGTAACTCAGCAATGTCCTGTCTCTGAGTAAAATATAAAAATGAGCTGAGAGGTAGCTCAGTGGTTAAGCACTCTGGGTTCAATCCCTGGTAACCCTCCCCAACACCCCCCCCCAAAAAAAAACAAGTACTAGTTTTCATATCTGGTCTTTATAATGTTTTAAAACATTTCCTATGTGGCATTTGCATTCTATTAATTTTCCAAGTAGTTTCAAATTTTAATTTTCAAATAAATTACTTGAAATTGGATTATGTTTCTTGATGGAATTAATTTTTAAAAGAGAGTCTTTCTGGGTTTTTTGAAATTCTGCCAAAGATCCAAAAGCCTCCAATATAATTTCTCAATGAAAAGCAAATGAATACATTTGGGTGAATTCGAAAAAAAAATGAACTTAAAAAATAATGCTGAGTGGAAAAAAATATCAGAAAACATATATGGTCTATGATTCCATTTATTTTATATTAAAAAAAGATACAATGAAGTGTTTATGATGGAAGATGAGAATAATGGTTTTCCTTGGAGTTGAGGTAGGTAGTGGCTGTGAAGTAGCCATAGGGTGATTATGGGGGTGATGGTAATATCTATTCATTGATTAATTTATATATAAATTCATCAAATTATAAATTTATGACTTATGTATATTTCAGCATGCTTTTTATAATGTGTTAAAAATTTCTATTAATTAATCTGAAAGCATTGTTTTACATATGTTATATAATGCATATGTTTAATATAACAAATTCTTTTTGTACTTTTGTGAAAAGTTTCTCCACTAGAAAAGTGGTTTGAAGTAGTTAATATGACAAAACCATTTCTTAAAGTTATTATTTGGGCAAAGTGATTTTTATAAGATAAAAATTCCTGTTGTCTTTCTATATTTTCAACAGAACTTACTATATAATGTTTAACATTCTCATCAAGACCAATCTTAAAAATGGATCATAAATGTATACACAAGAAGACTGAATTTAGGTTCTTTATAGAATTAAATATTTCTGTTAGTTTATGCAAGTAAATTAGAATATAGAGTAAAAATTGAAGTAATTTTTTCTAAGTGAAAAACTTGTTTTACAATCTCATGAACTGAGAATCCTTTGTTTGTATTATTTATATATTATTTTATATTCATCACTTTGATTCTCTTGCTTATAATCTATTCCATGAGCATTGTGTCATAGCTGAATTATAAAGAGGTGAAATAATTCGTTATTCAGTCAGTGATTCTACTGGATTAAAAACAAGACAGGTTGGTAATGATCCAGCCAAAGTGAATAAAAAGAGAACAGGTAGGCACATATGGTACAACATCTGCTTTCAAACTTAGAAAATATCTTCTCTAATCCCTGAAGCTTTCTTGGCTTTTCTTCTTAATTCTCTTTCTTTGCAGAAAGCACTGTGAAAACACATCCTGACTATTTTTTACATTTATTATAATTTTTCCAAATATTAAATCACTACAATTTCCATTTCACAGTTTCTGATCCTATCACAAAAGCTTCTGAATACTGAAGCAAATAGATTTAGAATAGTTAAACATAATACTGAATCTGAATCTCAAAGTGAATCTTTCTCTTCTTTAAGTGGATTCAGTCTGTTTCATTCTTTATATTTTATGATAGAAGGTAGTTTTGTTTTTTGAAAAGTCTGTCGATGCATTGTAGGAATGTTACACAAACAAATGTATTATATATTTTTCCTGTAGTGTTCCTCATCTTCAATGAAGATAGCTGAATGCACCCAGGTATAATTATGAACACAGTGGTGCTTTGAAAATACACTTTCATCTTTTCTTTTCTTTCCTGCCCTCTTAAAAGTCTGAATAAGACAAATTAGTTTTTTTTTTAACTGCAATTTTTGATTCCTGATAATTCAGAGTCTCTTATAACTCAGAAATTTTTGTTGGTCTATAAAAAGCATTTTCCCATTTATTCAATGAATAAATTCTACTTAGAAGGAATCACTCCATTGCATAAATACCTTCTAATAAGTTTTAAATCACCCATCAGTAATATTTATTATGGCACACCTGCACTAACACATGACCTTTTGCAAGAAGCTCAACACATTCCTGCAGAGTATCCTACTTCTTAGTGGGCATCTTCCATACCAGGAGTTTTCCTGACATCCACCTCACTGATATTCATAACTGTCCTATGGGCCATCATTCCCTCAACACAGACTAGAAATTGAGGCTTGGAACTGGTAATCCAGTGACTCTTATGTCACAGAGCTGTTAAATGAGAAGGCTAGCTGTTCATTCCACTCTCAGTCTTTCGATTCTTGACCTGTGTACCACAGATTCTGTGTTAATGTATCTAATTCTTACTTGCCAATTCATGTTTATTAATTTTATTTTGTCTTTCTTCTATTTGAATTAAGCAAGGATGAATACATGAATTCTAAGTCCATATGGAGTGAAGCATAGTACAGTCATCTTTAGAATGAACGTAACAATTATGACCTTAGTAACAACACTGGGCAAATATTGCCTATTAGAAAGCTCAGAAAAACATCATATAGAAGAATTATGAAATTGCTTTAGGGAGATTTAAAATATTGTGATGATTAAGATGCATTGGGAAGATGTAACTAATTCTTTTAAATCCTTGGTTTTACCACTAGAAAATCTTCTATTTAGTATTCTAAATACAGATAATGTTTGGAAAGAAGATGTTTATATTTTCTTGTCTCTCTGAAACGGAACAAAAATGATGTTTAACTGGTATTCTTAAATGTTTCTATGGTTTTGCCTTCTTTCATATGATAGCCTCACACAAGAGATGATATATTCATAAAAATACATTTCTAACATCTTTATGTTGAGTTAGCATTTAAACTTCTGAATACTTTTTATTTCTTTTCTACTGATCATCAGTCATTTCTTGCTGCATAATAGTTTTTATGATATCCGGCTGGCTTCCTTCTACTTGTACATCTAATTTGTTCATTGTGACCATGAGTTAAACTCAACAAGTGACCTTAGAATTACTTACTAGGTATTCATATTATTATTAAAAACCATTGTATATTATCAGCATTTGCTTCAATATCATCCTCAGATTATTCTAATCTGACCTATTGTCTTTAGACACAGATCTTCACTCAAAGTGTAGGCACCCAGCATTGGAATAATGGGGAAGGGAAGAGTCTATTCAAAGAGAGACACAATGTAAGAGAATTTGATATTATAGCACCAGGTGACATGACGCTATTGTACTGTATTCCACACTCACAAAAAAATCAATGACTCCTCAAGTGCATTTACTAAAGAGAAAACAGAATGAAAAAGAGACAGGAGAAGGATAGAGATAATCAGCTCTATTCTCCTGAGGCAGGAGTCCTGCTAAGCAGACTCTTTAAGGAGAGAGAATATCATTTCCCTGCCTGACCAGGACTAAAGCTGCTGCAGACAAGAAACCTATGGCTCTCTTAGGAACTGCCACTTTTGTGGTAGGGAAGATTTAAAGGACTTATCCAACAGCCAGGAACACTAGATAACATAAGCACCATTTTTATGTAGCAGTGGCTCCTAGGATTTTCTTCCTACATGGCCGTAAGTTTTGCCAGTGATTGCTGCATCCCTATGCCAAAAATGATTCAGTAAGTGAAGAAAAAGGGTGGAGGCTCTGAGTCTTTCTGTTGCTTGAAGTGACTCTTTTCTCAAGCATTTCTTCTTTGAGTGCAATTAAAAAAACTTCTCCCTCAGTAGGAATGGAATTGCTTATAAGCTGTAGAATCAAATATTATTCAACATCACAACATGTGTGTGTGTGTGTGATGCTGGTTCCAGTTGAACTGGGAATGAAATCCATTACAGAAAGTTAGCATCCCTACCTGTCTGAATAGGTGATCCACAGCCTGCCTTTTTTACTGGGCTCAGAAATTGCATCATTTGAGCACAGTAGGTCCCAAAGAACACAACCCAGCTTATATAATCTCTTCTCCTGAAAAATGATCAATCTAGCTATTAAATACAAAACTATGTTTCTAAATCTGATAGAAGCCTATAATTTGATTTTTACTTGACTGTGCATTTTAGCTAATTATTTAAATATAAATTTATTACCTACATAAATGTACCTGATTGAGAGAACATTTAAGTAGGCCTTTCCTAGTGTAGTAACATACTCTTATGCTTGCTGACAGACCCATACATCTTTTTCAAGTGTACAGATAACATGGGCCTACTTCTGTGCATCTGCTTCTATTAATGAGTGTTGAAGGTGCATAGGATGGATTAATCATTAGTACCCAGCTTTATAGTTATGATAAAAACAACTTTAAAGTTCTGTTTTGCTCGTCTTTCAGAATTAAATTTTTAGCTCTTGATATTATAAGATTAGAATCATTGTGTTTCTTTCAGCATGGTCAATGACTACTCAGAAAATTCTTCAGAACTGGCTGTAGCCATTTAGTAGGTCCCAAGTAAAGGTTTTAACTGAACCTGAGATTGCTCAAAATATTTAAATGTAAGTTAACTTACTTTATTACAGAGTTCTTATCTTTACAATGAGGATCAAAATGGAAAGAAAAGTATAGCCAGACTAGAGAAACATAAACCATTGTTATTCTTATCTATGTTAGCTTCTTACCTGTTGTTTAGCCACTGAATATCAAATTTCTAACTTTTTTTCTTCCTTCCAGGCAAGTACAGTCCATTGAGCATTGAGTGTCTCTTATGCTTGCTTGCTTCCTTCCTTGACGATAGAGTCCATCAGAGTTTTCATAGGACTGAGTTTTTGGGTATGTAAATACCTTAGCCACTCATTTTCCATTCACTACCTAGATATTTACATAAGGCTCTTGAGTTTGTATTCATGTTAATATGCTAACAGAGAAACAACTTACCTTGTAAGGTTGGGCACAATTCCTTCCAGATGGGTTTTGAATCTAGCAGAGACCATGGCATTCCAAGTAAATCTATTCTCATTTAATGCATACAATTACACTGTAATTAAAATTTAGATGATCTAAAAAATAGCTTTGGATCAAAATGTATTTGGTTAAAAATCAATGACACAAGTGTGAAAAATTTGTTTTCTAATTTTTACAGCCACTTACTTTTGTTAGGAAGTTAAATTAAAGAAAATATCTTTATAGAAAGAGTGATTGAAATCACATTTTTTGGTTTTTCTAAGGCCAATCAATTTAATGCATTTAATAAGTGTGCACATTTACTCAGGAATGAAATGAAAGTGAATAATTATGATAATAGTATTTATTGGTAAAAGTCATGCCCAATAATTTTAAGCATATATTCATGTAATATAGGCTAATAAATATGATTTTGAATACTTATTTCATTTGTATATTTTCATTATACATTAATGGCTTTACATATTTTTGTAAAATATTATTTTGCTATAAGAGATACATAAGACAGGTTAACCCTTCTTTGAATTTATATATATATATAATATATAAATTTTATATATTTTATATACAAAGATTATATATGAAGATTATATATGTATATTTGTATATATGTATATATTACACAGATATATGTATATATATGCATATATGTATATATGTGTGTGTGTGTGTATATATATATATATATATATATATATATAATCATGCCTGCACTAAGAAATTACATTTTTATTTTACATTTTCTTTCTGTAATCTGATCTGAATAATTATATCATTTACAGAGATGTATCTACTTTTAAGGAACTGTAGCAATTTTCTACATTTATTTATTTATTTTTGTGTAGCCTGAGAAGGGATTTTTTTAGGATGAGAAGAGATGGATAATAGCAGCCTTAGAGTACAAAGCTACTATGCATTGTTAGTTTTTTTTTTTTTTTTTTTAATCAATGTGGTGTGTCTGCATTTGTTATTTTTCATACAACTGGATTTTTATTCTTCCATTTCTTTTGCAATAAATGAAACTTTTATAGTACATTGGTAGGAATAGAAAGGCAAAACTGGGTCTTTGAAGACCTCTGTCGTCACCTCCATCATTATTCCTGCTCTGATGACAAAACAGAGCATGCCGTCAAAGTCCTCCAGGTACTACCCTTATTACATGTGTCATTGGAGAATGTTTGCCATATCTGCTTTAACACCACAGACATTTTAAGTAGGTTATTCCATCACTTTGCCATTTTGATTATGACAACAAAATGACACCATATTGAAATGGACTTTGGAAAGAAAGGCTAACTGTCCAAAGAGGTCCACGCTCACTCTAATTAAAATTGGCTTAGGTGGCACAACCTTCATAACTCAGAGTATGACTATGAAGGATATACGTGTTGAAAACCTCCTTTGCTCATTAGTGCTATTTCTGTCAGACACTACTACCTGCTCTTTTCTTAATGAATGCTAAGCCATCTCTTTAGAAGATTGTGCTGCTTCCCTGAACTGAAGGAACTGTCTTATTTCCTCCCAAGTTCGTCAGGAGTAAAATCGGGGAGTCACCTCTTTGACATTTCCCAACCTCTGTACTTATTTATCTCTTTGAGACCCTGCGCTCCAGAGATATCACTGTCTTAATTAAGAAGAAGGATGTGACCATGGTAAATTGACTGATTTCATTGATTAAGGACTAGCTGTACAAGTAACATTGATTTTAACAGTGGGTCTACATAAATGTAATTGTTCGAACATGGGACTGCATAATTATGGTGATGTACGAGAATAGTTGGTTTGTCCTTTTCAACCTTCACTAACATTCTTTTGCATGATAATGTACCTTGTGCAATTAGCAGAAATCTTAAATGTTACAAAATGTCTTTTGTGAAGACATGAAATAATAATTTCATTCTAATATAATTCAACAACATCAGACAGTTTTTCCTTTTCTTTTCATTTTTCTCCTTTCTGCACACATAAGATGATATACATGGTAAATATGAATGTGGATTTTGACCTTTTAACACTGATAACCAACCCCTCTAAATATATACAAGTAATTTATTATTTATTTCAAAATAAATATATTATATAATCTGTTGATAAATAATACTTATTGCTAAATAAATATTTTAAATGATGTTGTCCATACCAAGGCTTAAATCTAAAGGAAGTTCCTATAATCTTTCTACATATTTATGAAAAAATATTGAAAGCTCTATAAGTTTGTGGAAGATTGATGGTAGCTAAATTCTTCCTTAATAAAGCAAACACATATAAACCACAATATAAGAAAAATAATTCAATTATTGTTTTATGTACCTCAACTATATTTAAATGAGACACAACAAAACTGTATAATATATTACTATTGGGGCCTTACTTAGTAAGAACTGATTTTCCAAGTAGATGACATTAGGCTATAGGCAGTCAAGCGCTTGGATGCTTAATGAACTGAAGAGGAAGAAAATTCTAACATTATACAAAAGTGAATTTGAAAGGAAAAAAAAAAAAAAACATGAGAAGAGAATCACAAACTTACCTAAGAAAAAAAATCTTGGTTAGTGAGCCAGGAGCATTTTTTTTTTTTTGTCATAAACCTGCCACTAATTAGTCCTGTGACCTTTAGTAGCTATCTACCATATATAACAAAAAGTAGCTCATAAAATAATGCAAGAGCTCATTCTTCATATGGCTCTATTCTTTTATTCACTAGTAAGTCAACTAGAGAAATAATTCTATCAACTATTTGGAAAACAGTAGGTCTCCATGTTGATTGAATTGGTATGTTTGGTTGTTTGCTTCTTAATTGCTTAGTTTTCAAAAGTTCAGCATTACAGCTTGCACTAGGACAGAAGGTTAATGATTACATTGACAGTAGTGCTATCATTCTCATAAGTCATTAGCATCTTAAGCCTTTGGACATAATCAAATTACATGGTCACTTTTGTATAAATGGATCTCTATTCCATTGTCTTACATATGGAACATATACATCAAATGAAGACGATATGTTGGAAATATCATCCAATGTGTATTCCTTTATCATTAAGATAATTTTCCTGCTTGTGTCTCTCCTTCATTGTAGGTAAGTTTAGAATTTGCCTTCTTCACTTCCACTTCAGAAAGGAAAAGAAGCATTCCTACTCAATCTTACCCAATAAATTCTATCCAATATTTATAGTAAGTAGAACACTTATCACTTTGTGGAATATGGGAAGAATGTAGGAGATGGAGGTATTTAAAGCAAGATGTCTAACATAAATTTTCTCATTTCCTTCAACTGGGCCAGAATCCCTAAGTAATTTGACAGGATGTGGTAAATGCCAAACCAGAGGAAGCTTTTATTTTGATGCTGAAGGAAACAATGTTCAGGGTGGCTCTCTGATAAGTCAGGATATTCGCTGTGTGGTGAAAGTGACAGAAGAGCACTTTAGAGAAGATCAGTGCTATCACACATTTCTCGGGCTTCCATGGAGGCTAGAAAAGAATATCATGTGATGTGTGTAACAGCAAAGTCCCAGGATAGCCCTCCACCTGCCTTCTGCTTCCTCTGGTTTGGCATTTACCACATCCTGTCAAATTACTTAGGGATTCTGGCTCATGGATTCTGAGAATGTGCTGATATAAGTGTGGAATGTGCTGATAATGCAATATTCTTAGATAAAAGGGAACTATCTGGAGTAGCCAGGCTTTGTCCTTATCTGGATGTCTTACAATTAATTTTTCTTTCAAAGATTCAAGTTGCATCTGGGATATAAAACCAAGGATAGAGTGCTTTTGGCATTCTTCAGCTAAAGTAACAACTGAGGCATGTTCAGATGAGACTCCATTCATCCTAGGTAGCTTTCCTGAGCCTTGGGGAACAGGTTTACCATGAATCAAAGACTTCTGAAAATTCTCACTTCCCATCTGTGAATAATAAAGTTTCTCTTTCTGATGTGTGTGCGTGTTCTTCTGTTCCACAGGGCTCATATTCTGGCAACTGGGTTTAGGTGAAACCTCTGCCAAACCTAGGAAATTGCAACATGAAAGTATCTTAGGGGAAAATGAAATAACTGACTTGCAAGCTAACATATTTAACATGGGGCCACTGTAGTAAGGGGCAAAAGATACAGGTGGTCAGCCCAGAAATGGTTAGAAGAATCTTGCAAAAACTCAGAGAGTTATGAAGTTCCTATAAAAGACAATGGGAGGCTAATAAAGCAAGAAATTCCATCATACTGTGATTTAAAAGAACAAGTTGGACACACATCACCTGCATCTCAGGACCCAGAAGTGCAGTGGTCCCAGGAACTAGACCAGAGAGACACTCTGCCACAGAGAAAGTAAATGTCTAGGCAGTAGCACAGAGATAACATGGGGACTTGAGACTCAGTTACACTTTATCAAGAAGCCAGAGAAAGCCTGAAGCATTTAGTCTTCAAGTACTAGTCTTGGAATACTGACAATTGCAACATGAAGAAACAAACAAACAAAAAAAGGTAAATTTAAAGATGACATCTTTGTCCTCAAACTTCATCAACAATTAACCATAGGATGAATCAAATACAATAAATCATTCATACAAAATAAAGAAGTAGCATTTTCTTTTGTGTGAGCAGAAGTATGTTCAATTTGTCCTATTTTTTTTTTCTATTAGGAATGGTCTTTTCTACTTGGTCATGACATAATTTTAAATATGCTTATTTTAAATTCAAATCAGTCAGGAGAATGCTCCATCTGGTTGAATGGTTGATTTGGGAAGAAAATGCTATTTGCAAAAAAAAAAAAAACTGGTATGCTTCAAGTACTATGCTGAGTACTTGAAATGCAGGACATTATTTTGTCTTTACCAAGACCCAATTCATACATCTTAATCCAGTGACAATAAGAGGAGATGCTTTCCAAGATGTTGGAAACACAGAAATGTAACCCAACCTAATGTTTTTATCTTTAATGCACACACACGTGCCCAGTAAAGAGACAATTCAACTATAGGGAAAAACACATAAAACATATTTAAATCTTTTTTTTTTCTTTTAAACTCTAAAGACTTATAGTCACAGTTACTATAGCTGGAGTCAGAAAAAGAGAACACTGAGTAAGTTTATTCCTGAAACATGAATAGTTTTTACTTGTCAGGCAGAAAAGGAACATAAAGCAGGCAAGAGGAATCAGACCTGAAATATCAAAGGAAATTTGTAAACCTGCAAATCATTTGGAAAAATTGGAACATCAATACAAAATGGCAATGCTGAGAAATTAAGCAACTGAGTTGTCAGAGCCAAATGACCAGTGACTCATGCTTTATTAGGAGGACTTTATATTTCATGCCAAAGACAGTAGCAGGCTACTGAAGGTTTTGAAGCAGGAATGTGGGGTAATCCAAATTGTATTTAAAAACATTCTTCTGCCATCAGTGTAGAATTTCATTTGGAGAAGACACCGAAAAACAAAAACTCTAGAGGCTTGTGCAAAAATCCTAGAGAGAAACAGTGTCTATGTTAAATAACACAGTGGCAGGTGAAAGAAGAGGCGGGATGCATTTGAGAGATAAAAGGAATTATCATCAAGCAGAAATACAACTCGATTTTTCTACCAAACCCTACAGGGAGGGGTGAGTAATTACCACATGAACAAACATAGAAACAGTTTTGGGGCCCTAATTTCCCTGATACTCCCTTGATTACTCTTGAGCTCTCCTGAGACTGTGAGTTTATGAATTTTTGATAGTCTTGGCTGTCAGTTGAGCAGTGGATCATAGCTAATAAGGTCAAATAAATCTCTAATTTTTTCATAAGATCAAAAGTGCGTAAATGTTTTACTTTCTCATTTTTATGGGTGGAAAACAGGTTCAATACATATTTTATCACCTTGGGGTATATATGACATATAAACACTATGTTTAGACACATAGATTTTTAAATGGTTTTATATTATTAGTGATTTTATAGATTAGTCAAAGCAAATATTCAGTCGAGTTTCTTCATAGATTATACTGATCAAAATATCATGTACATGTATACCTCTTTCTTTGCAGTTGGTTTTGGAATGTTCTTTCACTTCAACAAAAATAAAAGGTAACATTTGTTAGTAACTTCCTATGTGTTGATAGAACACTGAATACTACACAAGTGTTTTCTCATCAGTGTTCAGCTATACAATAAGTTGGGTGCTATTATAAGAAAAGTGCGACTTATGAAGTTGCATTGAGGCCATCTGAATCATAAGTGGTAATTAGCACAATTTAGGTCCAACTGGAGTTCTTTAATATAAAATGAATTAATTTTGCCTGACAGTTCCTGGATAGTAGCTGCTTGATAAATATTTGTCCTTTAAAAAAATGTTCAATTTATATTAAGAATTAATTATATACCTACTCTCCCTGAAAGCAATAGTAGACATCAGCAACATAATCAGAGAATTGGCATGAACAGATTTGTTTTCTAAGCAACCCAGTCTGATTCCCAAAATAAAACTGCACATGACAAGAGCAAGATTGGAGGTAGCAAAACTAGTAAGAAAGTTATTTCAATGTTCCAGTAGTGCTTTAAATAATAAAATGGCTGAAGAAATGCTGAAATAATGTATTTGATACAGATCATGGAAGAAGAATTAGAACTTAATGAATAATAGGATATTATGAATTGGGAAGAGAAATAAATTGCTTTTTACAACACTACGCAAAGGTATCTGAAATTCACAATTGCTTTCCTTTAGTGATACCTACAGGTGTGTGCCAAAAATTTTTCTGACTCAGAATTTGTTGCAACAATTTTGAAATCTACATACAAAGAGAGGAAACATTGTTTTATATATAGCAACAAAAAATGAGACAAAGACAGAAAAAATCTATTAGAAAAGAAGATATGGCTATAACTGTGACATTTGAATACTAAGATATCCTAATATTTTCTTTTATAATCTATTTAATCTCCACTTATTTCTGTTTTTTTTCTTCAAGTCAAATAAGCAAGTATTACTTAAAAGTCTACTTGGGGATGACAAGTGCTCTACTAAATATTTCACCTATTAATTTTTTTATTTTATAATTAAATAAGATATATTTCCATTCAACAAAACATTTATACTGGCAGAGAAAAAGTCAAGCAAACTCAACTTCTGTGTGAATTCAGAGTTAAATGAAATATTGTGTGTTAGTTCTTGAAAGATAGACCTTGAGAACAAAGCAAGGTTTGCTTTAGCTTTAGTAAGCTAGTGTGACCACTTTGCTCCAGAACATTTCTTAGTCAATGTAAGTGATTGCATCTCTCTGAAAAAAATGTGTGTGTTCTTATGACATATATACCCTTATGAGAATGGTTAGAACTTGAGTTGTCAGAAAACTGGGAGAGTCTCAAAAAGGAGAATGGTATCTATTAAACCCACATACTGGGAAGGGAGAACCCATAATGGGAAATGGTAAGAGATGTTGTGGAGAAACAAAGTGAGCCCATTTCATTTGTAACCTCTTGAATAGCATATCAGTTCCTTGGGAACCCTCCTTTCTGTAACCCACCTAAAATGGAATTTCTTCTTCTTTCTTTGACACTAGCTTTGGCATAAAGTCACAAAGAAACAAGTTCAACTTCAGAAGTCTTCAAGAATAATATGAAGCTTGACTTTAGTGTTCCTCATAGGAACCTCAGAAACTTTACAGTGTATCAAATAGAAAAATCTTGTAACATCTCTTTAGATATCTCTATATCCCTCTCTCTTTATAGACGCTGCCGTTACCAACATTCCACACTACAGTTGCTCATTTATTCTGGTGAATAAAAATATCTATCATATGCCATTATTTTCTGAGAATAACAAAGTTGTTGCCCAACTCAGAATGAATAGTGAGAAAAGTTTTAAAAATTTTATTTCATTCATACATGTATTCATGGATATGTTATGATTTAGTTTCTGTTTTTGCATATTTATTTTTACTAAAAACACATTCTCTTCCTTTTTTGCTTTTTTTAACCTTTGGATTGGCCATTTACCTCTTCTATTGCTCTTGAGAATTATAAAGCCTGTGTGAACCAGTCATAGCCTACTAACTTTTATTCTAGAACACATTGTAACTTTTCTGATAGCTAATGCCATTTCAGCGCTTTTTGGCAGCTGTTTGATTTGCCACATCCTGTCCCTTCACAGTGCAGTGGTAACAAATGTTAGTTGGGGATATCCTAAGGAAATCGTCCCTTGTGAGTATATTTGCCACTATGCTGAAGCAGCAGTGGCTGAGCATCAGGACACATGAGATGCATACTTTTCCCCAGTCATATGAATGAAAGCAAAATAGAAGACAAAGTTTCCACCCAAAGTCGTGGACGGGTTTAGTGTGAAGATCATACTTGTCCTTCTGTATTAAGACCTTTCTTGTTCAGTATCAACACGGGAAAGCTTGGATATATCAATTGTACATGGCAATTCATGAAAACAAAGGTGTTACCATGTTTTAAATGCTTGTTTGAAAGAGTAACCTACAGTGATAGAATTCCTATCCAATGCATCACCTGACAAAAAAAAATTCATACAGAAGATTTCCCTCACAGAATTATAATTAATAAATATGGAAGGATTAAGGGAAATGCAAAAGCAACATTGGAACAATAATTGCTACAGGTGACATTGACTCATGAATATTAACATTGGTGAAGAAAGTTAGAGACAAGCATCCTCAAAGAATCCCCCCCCCAAATGTTTATTGATTACTCTGGTGATTTTAACACTGGTCCACCTATTCTTATATTCTCTTTCCATGAGGTGAAATTTATTTCCACTTCCCTCAACTGTGAGCTGGACTTAATTCATATAATGAATAGAGTATAGAAAGGGAAAAGAAATCACTTTGTAGTAAAGAAGCCTTATAGACTCTATCTTAATCAAATGCTGGCGATAACCTTTGCAATACTCAGGCATGTTGTTATCGGCACCCCCAACTTGATATAAGAAGAAATATCTCTATGGTACTCTTCTCCATAATCCATAACATTTTTTGAATCAAGAGAAAACATTAAACCCATATTAAGAAACATTCTAGAAATACCTAAGCAGTGCTGTCTGAAAATTTAAAGGATGTGAAAAACAAGTTCTTCCATGAGAATCTGTCACAGATTGGAAAAAACTAAATTTAATGTCAATTAAATACAATATGGTATCCTGGATCAGATCCTGACAGCATTGTAAAACTTGGGCAATGGGAACAATATCTGCATTTCAATTATAGAATAGTACTGATGTTAATTTATGCTTTTTGTAATTTAAGGTATCATCTTTATTATGATAATAAAAGCTATTAACCATTAGAGGAAGCTCTGTAGTGGGTATATGGGCACTCTCTGGACTACCTTAGCAACTTTTCTAAGGGTGTTACAATATTCCACAATAAATTTATAAAACAATATTTAATAACTGTGTATGTGAAATTACCTGTCCCTCTCAGAAAATATTTAAAAGCATGAAATCCCTGTTGAAAATTTTACATTCACATGAGCTGTAAAGAATCCTTTTTAATGTCTTCATGTACTTTTCCTCATCCCAAGACACTATTTTCAAACTCCTTTCCCTGATGTCATTTGTTCAGAACTTACCTATAAGAAAAATAAAACAAAAGTAAACACCAGGCACCTACAAGTGACTTTCCCTACTGTGAAAAGTTCACTGGGGATATTCAAGCACTGAGTCTTGAATTAATTTGTCCCTAAATACTAATTAGTAAGGTCTTTTTATGTTGGGAGAGAGCAAGATGGAGGCGAGATTAGAATTATATTCTCCTGTTAGTTTTCCTAGCTATCAGATCCTCCCTAAAGGGATTTGGATCCCTTAATAGTGACAGAAGCTAGGCAATGAATCTGAAGTTTAAAAAAAAGATCTCTACGCTGTAATTTCTACATTTTTAACCTCTTTAGCTTCAGTTACTTGAACTACAAAATTGGGATAATTGCCACCAGAAGCAGTTGCTTTTCTCACATGTTTGAACACCTTTCAAATCTGTGCACTTTCCTCTCTTACCACATCCACCCAGCCGTCGTGTCCTCTCCAGACCAGGGTAAGAGCCTCTCCAGTACTTACCTATACCCACACTGGCCCTTGTCCAGTTGGCTTGTTACCCAGGATTTATGGCATCTTTCCAAAATACATATCCATTACTCCGTTCCAATGCAATCCTTCTGAGGCCTTCCATGGCATGTGAAAGAAACAGAAACTTCTTAAATGGCCTGAAGATACTGTGAGCTCACACTGCCTGCACTTGGGGTCTCTCTCAAGGGTCACGCCGTTTCCTTCCTTCTGTCTTCAAGTTCAGCCTTCAGTGCTCATCGTGCACCCACTGTCCCACCCCAGTGCCTCTTAACACTGCTGCCTTTGTGTGGAATATTCGTCTCTTCCTCTATATCACTCCAATTTTCTCTTCTGATTTCAAATCCCAGCCTGAGTCACTTCCTCAGGAAAGACCCTTAGAGTTTCTTTTTCATCACAATGCAAACATCTACTCTTTAACATGAAACTCAGTAGAAATTTTACATGTATGGTAAAGCTACAGATCTAAACTTTCTGAGAAGAAAGTAATTCATATTTTGGCTTAAAATAGAGTTCATTAAAGTGCTTGGCAGTTTTCAATTCATGAAAATTATTTGTTTAATCTTTGCTATGTTTGGAATATTAAATAAATGTGTTTATTATCACTAACTTCATCATTGCTTAAATGGTATCATGATATTTCTACAGTTTAAAAAGAACTGAAGTTTAGAAGGGAAACTCTAGGATTGTTGGAAGGTAGTTACCATGTCCTGGACAGTTTAGTAGAAGTAAAAAAAAAAAAAAGTGACAGTCATTCTCATTATCCTTGGTAACTATGATCAGTAAAACTATCACATTTAGTGAAACAGCAGTATTTTTCAAACCAGTGCCCCTAGAAGAAATACAGAGTTAGGTGCCTGTGAGACATTTTTAGGTTCCTGGTCACATGTCTGTCAATTGATCAATATATAACCTTATTTTATATGTATGTATGTTTAAAGAAACTATTTAATATATAATGTTGGTTCATTAGCATTGAATTCATAGGCAGCAGCACTGTAGCTAATGCCTGTGCCAAGCTTGTCTAAGACAGGTATTGCCTCTGCAAGGCATATCACAACTGCACTCTATTTGCATGTAGGAAGCACTAGATAGCAGCACTTCAGCAATAAGCCTGGTGGGCATTTTGAACAATTAAATCACCAACAGAGGCCACAAAGAAAAAAGGTGACCCTAAATAGACTGCAGAAAGGACTCCTGTTTATAGTATGACAGCTGCAACTAGAACCAGAATACTACCTTTTCCACCTCAGCTGGGAACATGCTGGTCAAGGAGCCCACATTTCTCAGCAGTCTGCACATTTCCATGGATGGCTGTGCTGTGGGTATTAACTTTGGACCTACAGTTTACAGTAGATGGGTGAATCCCCAAATGTGGAACTGGAGGAAAATGAGGATCACCTGGATATATTGCTTCAAGTTGATATAAAAGTGGTTTCTCTCATATTTCTTTCTAAAAATTTGAAAGTTGCATGTAGGCTGAGAGCATTTAAGAACATTCATCTTTATCAGAACTAAATCATCTCATCCATTCTGAAAGATTGAATAAAACACCATTATCACTTTTGACTTATTTTCTCTCATAACATGGAATCAAATAAAAATATCCTTAGCAAAATGTTAGTAAAGTCATTGTGTTACCACATATTCATAATTTTAAGTACATTGTATCCACATCTTCAAAATAGTTTGTTGCACCTTTAGTTTTTCCCAATAAGGAGACATTAAAGTTTGGCACACCCCATGTACACTTGCCTCTGTGAACACTGTGGTCCTTGTTAGAGACCCGGGTACAAAGGATGACTGAAGAAAAGGTGCATCCATGAGCAACTGTGAGTTTGGAAGAATGACACAAAAACCAGGACCTTTGTTCAAGCTGAAGCCATACAGATATAAAATAAAAAATAACATTTTATACTTTTATATGCATATACGTAGTTTATATGAAATGATCACTTATATGTAAATCTATATTATATATTATATAAGTAATGTATATTGTGCAATGGAATTGATAATCCACTTTACATCATTTTTATGCTACATTTTATGACATATTTGCATAGTCATTTTTAAGACCAGAGACATCAACAAAATTGTTTTATGCAATTAAAAATATTTTGATTTATCTGGGCATATCAGCACACCCCTGTAATACCAGCAGCTCAGGAGGCTGAGGCAAGAGGATCACAAGTTCAAAGCCCACTTCACATTTTCAGGCAAATGGATAGAGTTGGAGAAGATAATGTTAAGTGAAGTTAGCCAATCACACACACAAAAAAATGCCAAATGTTTTCTCTGATATAAGGTGACTGACTCAAAGTTGAGTAGGGAGGGGAAGTATGGGAGGAATATATGAACTCTAGATAGGGGAGAGGAGTGGGAAGGGAAGGGAGGGGCAGGGGGTTAGCAATGATGGTGGAATGTGATGGACATCATTATTCAAAGTACATGTATAAAGACATGAATTGGTGTAAACATACTTTATATACAAACAGAGATATGAAAATTGTGCTCAATATATGTAATATGAATTTTAATGCATTCTTCTGTCATCTATTTTTTTAAATCGATTTAAAAAATTAAAAATAAATAAAAAGCCAGCCTCAGCAATGTCAAGATGCTAAGCAATTCAGTGAGACCCTCTCTAAATGAAGTACAAAATAGGGCTGGTGATGTGGCTCAGTGGTTGAATGCTCCTGAGATCAATCCCCAGTACCAAAAAAAAAAAAATTTAGTTTAACGTTTTTCTAAAATATTTCCATTTTGAATATAGATTATGCAGCAAAAGGGGAGAAAAGAGAGCAAAAGAAATGTTATTTTGTAACAGTTATATTAAGAAATAAAATTTTGCATCAAGACTATAAAATATATCAGATTGTTATTCCAGAAAACAATGATAAGATTCTTTACTGTGTATGTGAGTTAGGACATATATAGACAATACCTGAAATAAGAAGGAAGGGTGTCCTAACAGAGGTTGTATACTATGTTTGCTGATAGAGGATAAAAGCATCAGATCATAAATGCCTGACCAATAACAATTTAAAGAATGTATGCATTCCAGTGCATGCTTGTTCTTATTGCACTAATATCAGAATTAAGAATATTAGTATGAAATATGATATGTCAAGAGCTTTGTAATGTTTTGAACAACCAATAAAAAAAAAAGAATATTAGAAAATAGGACAGTGACTTGTGTTTGCCCAGAGGAGTGATAACGCTTACCCATCCAAAGCAAGGTGGGATAATGTGTACTTTTTCACTTTGAGTTCTTATTCTGTTTGCACTACCTTTCCCTGACCTCTACAATTTCTCTGGATCTCAGTGACTGTGGAAAGGAATTGATTTTACCAGGACTTCTAATACCGGCAGTCTTCTATTCACTTAAATCAGTGTTTTATTTCACCTTCTCGGGGCAGGAGTGGGAGATTAGAGAATAAATGGAGTTCAGAGAACAGGTAAAATTGTTTTGCATTTGTTTTTTGTTCTTGTAACTTCTGAGAGTGATCTGTCTCATTACATTTTCTCTGTCTTTTGACTCTGTTTATATATCTGACTACACACACACACACACACACACACACATGTTTAATGGAATATATGTTTTTCTTCCAATCTGACTTTCTATTTAAAATCATGACAAAGTGACAAATTTCTTATACTAGAATCCACGAGAATTCTTCTCTAGTGAACTCAAAGCTGTTGGAGAAGTGCTAAGTACTACTTTTAGCTGACTACATGTGCTGAGTAAATGTTAATAAGGTGAATAACAATTTGAAGACAACTGGTGGAATCTGTAACTACGTTTCTTCACTGGCAGAGCAGAAACAGCAAGGTGACTTTTCACACACTTGAATCGACCTGTCTCATCTGATGTTAAAGAATCGCCATCTATCTGCAAACGTCTAAACGAGAAGCTGAGTCTGCAAATCAAGGCACTACATTTATATTGACTTTTTGGTGTTTGTGAGTAGCTATGTTTATATGCTTACGCTGTACATTGAACCACAAGCAGACATACCAAAAGGATTTTAGTTTTTGTCAGGCAGAATATGGCTGAAACGTGGATATGTAATCAGCCCAACACATGAACATACTTTAAATGATGAAAATGATGGCAAAGAATCACAGACCTGGAAAATCAGTGAAGGCAAACTCAGTGAAGTAGATAAGTCAAAGACATGAACAAAATTACTTGTATGGCAGAAAATATTTGTTAGAAAGCTGTACAATATGGTTGTTTCTAAGTGATATGACAAGTGAAGTTCAGAATTCTACACTTCAGATATTTGTGCAAGAAGTCAACAAGTAATATTTAGATGTGGTTGTATCTGGTAAAATGCCTATTGATTAAAGGTATTTCAGATCTCTAGCTGCAAATCAAATGTGATGAACATAGCAGTAATGAATATGAGGATTGAGTAGATAGGACCTTATCTGCTTACACAAGCTGAATTTTTATCCTAAATTGAATTAGTTTCTTCTATTGTGGGAGCATTAATTTATTTTTCTTAAAATTAATAAGATCCTCACGTTTGCATTTAAAATCCAACTCAGTTATTCACATTTGTTATTTTAAAATTATACAAAAACACAAAGCTATGTAACATAAAAGGGCATGTACAAGGAAGAAGAAAACAGACATGAGTTAGAAGGGGTTAGATGTGTGGTATTTGTGGAAGTTATACAGAGAGATTCCTAGCTCCTTGACTTTCTGTAAACATATGACAGAGTTAGCACTTCTTGAAAAAAGCTTTGCTTTTCTAGAATATGCCAGTGCAATGACTTCCTGTCTCTAATATCACTCTATTTAAGATCTAAGAATTATCTGATTCCTCTATTGTCCTACTCACCATTCCAATAGAGAAGTTACTGAATGTTTAGGATCACAGTGTAATCAGCTGCCTAAATCTTGAATGATGCTTTCTAATTGGTAACTTGACATTTAAAGTATACAGATAATTTTGTCCTATTATCAACTTACCGTTGTTTTCCTTTAAAAGAAAAAAGCCTTTTCCCAGTTTTGACAGTTACTTCACTGAATCACAAGTCACTGAAAATCATTGCAAAGCTGTATGTTATAAATAATATCAGAGCTTGAAAAAATCTAAATTTAGTTGTAGGGCTCTATGTAACAATTACAGAATGTTTATTACAAATAAGAAAGTGTTAGATAAAATCACAATTGCTCATATTTTTTTATTGCTACATAAACCTGTGATTAGTGATACTTGTCTCATTATTATAAAACATATAGCAATGAGATTTAATTATAATAATACCTTACGTAAAGAAGATTTTAAAACATTTTAAAAATTAATAATCAGATTTTTCCAGAAAAATCTTTAGTATTTTGCTCGTAACTCACTAGGTTCATGCTGAGCACTTCATACTACACATATAGATCTAAAACCATGCAAAATTGGTAAGCTTTAGCAAATAAAACTTTCAATTTTTAATGGTCTCTAAAATAGTCTTATGTAGATTAGAAGAAGCTTGGAAATATATAATTTTTAAAGTTTTCTAATTCAAAAGCTAATATCTGTATGATTTTTTTTAAAAAAACAGTATTTAACTTAATGCAATAGTGACCTTTTTCTAGTAATTTGCAGTATGTATTATTCCTTTAGGGGAATATTGTGACGCATCCTGGTAAGATGAGCTTTCCTATGTAAATGCTACCCTTTTAAGGTCAAAAGCTGAAATCAGTTAATGATGGAAAATGAAAAATGGTTGGGTGCTTAGTACAAACAATATCAAAAACCCAAAGCTTTGTGAAATCCTCTAAGATATTTTAAAGCAGATATAGCTATTTCGATTTATATATATATATATATATATATATATATATATATACACACACACACACATAATCTGTGCATAAATCTGTGTCTATAGCTATATATATAGACACACGTTTATGCACACAAAAACATTAGTTTCTAGAGTACAATAAACTTATGTTATTATTTTAAATATTAACTTGAACCCAAATTTATACTAAAAAATTGGTAAAATGTTTCTAATATTGTCAGTATTATACATTCAATAACTCTTTTAAACATTGGGTATGCATCTAGTTTATTATCATAATGATTCTAAAACCCACATTGAACCACACACTCACAAAACATAAATAAGAAGTTGACACTTCAGTGTCAACCTTCTAGGTACACAATTAGAAATTAATCTTTGGAAAAAAAAGATACAGAGTCTTTAAAATATTTTTTTTTTCCATTTTAGGAAAAAAAAGAGGATCTTTCCCTTCTATAGCATTATGTTAGTTTAACAAGGTGGAGTAGTCCAAAAAACTAAATACCCACATATTATATTTACTGTGGGTAAAATCAGTTTTTCTAAATAAAAAAAAAAGTAAGAATAAAAAGCACTTAAATGGAGGGGAAAATAGAACCTGTGCAGAACAAGTTTAAGAACAGCAATAACCCATAAAGCTGTCAAATGGCACTGTTAACTACAGTAATTTATTCTATAATTTAATGTAATCTTGACCCCTGTCACATGTTAATACAGCATGAAGAATAATGGGTAAAAAAAACATGCTTATTAATGAATTGTAGAGTAATGTGACATTGTTTTTTGCCACATTCCTTTGAAATATCTTTATATTGGAATTAGCGGAGCCTAGACCATTTCAGTATGTAATTATGTCTGTCCATAACTTGATAGTTAATGCTGTGATTAAGAGATATTTAATTTTTAATTATGCTAGAGGTAGTGGATTGATTTTTGAGTCAAGGAACACGGGGATAGCTCTAGACATGATCTCTGTTACATGGATTGTAATTTGTCTGGTGAGAGAGCTTCTGCCATCTCAAGTAGAAAGACAAACCAGAGTAACTGGGGCAATTGCTTAACTGATAATCTCTTCTCTTTTAATATCTTATCTGGTTAAAATATTTGCGATAAATGCAATTTGTTTTACTTTCTTGTGTTGATATTTCTCAATCATGAAAATATTTCATTCTCTATCCTTCCATGAACTTCCCATTTCTTACCTCCCACAAAACACATACATAAATAATACTGACGGTAAAGTATGCTACTGATATTGTCATCTTCAGATCATTTTATAAAAGTTACCTTTAGCCATAAGCTAAGATTTTATAGATGGAAGAAAATATGTAATCTTATTTAAAGAAATAGAGTCCTTTGTTGGGAAGTACTTGCGGGGGGGGCAGTTTCTTCTTCCCTTTCATCATGGGTTTTCCCAGCTTCCAAAGCTTTTCCCAATTTTCAATATCTAAGTAAAGTGAAATCACTAAAAGTGTGTGAAATGTTTCCCAAATTCTCTGGAAAAGGACAGTCACTTCAGTCTATTAAATGAACATGCAATGCCATGATAGAGGGTTATCGAGAGCATTGTATCATAACTTTTAATTTTTATTGGTTTGACAATACTGGGAAAAGTAACGAATAGTATTGGAAACACAGCCCTAGATGAAACTGTGAGAGACCACAGATTGGACAAATGTATTTCACCTAAACCTCTCCAAACATGAGAACCTGAAACATATACAAAACACTTTAAAAATGCAACTAGGCATAATAAGTACAATATTTTTTTCATGTCACGATGGGGCCACCTTCTACCTTTGTTAAGTATCAGTAGGACAAGGTAAGAGTAAGCAGTAATCAAAAAGTTTTGTTTTGCTTCATTTTTGCTAAACCAAGATTTCTCAAACACTTCCCATGAAATGGAGTTTTCACCTGACACTACATCTTCACCTTTTAAAAAGAGTTGGCAACCTCCCAGCACTTTTGCTGCAATTCACATATATTAACATGTTCACCTATCAGCCACTTACAGACCAGCTAGTTTAGGCCGTATTGTAAATATAGGATGCTCTAAATGAGGACTTGCCAAATTCCAACTGAACATCATAATATTACATTACAGAATAATAATAAATTTTCATGCAAATTTGAACTTTTCCTTGGGATACACAGAGGAAAATGTAGACTTTTGCAAGGATGGGTCTACAGCTTACTTAGAATCTAGCATGTATCTCCTGTAGGTCCTCCTAACTCACTGCAGTCTCTCCCAAGAGAATAAATCTGCAGATCACCCCAACTTTCCTTACACAAATGTCCTAGAATCCTCACACATTCCCCTGATGTTGACTGTTTTCTGAGTTGTGAAGCTTCTGACAGTTCTTCAGCATTTGGTGAACATCATTTAGTCTTCTTCTTAGAGACTTTAACCTAAGAATAATGAAGGTGCTCTAATTCCTATTCAGTGGCTCCCACCAGTTAAGTATCTGTAAAAGGAATCCCAACTATTTTTAATAGCAAGCATAAATTTCCTTGTAGACAAACATTATAATCATCCAAGACGTGAAAAAATGGTGCCCTGTTACTTTTGGTGAACACCATTATTAAGGAGAGAAGAATGTCTACTCTTTGACCCCTTCTAGAAGCATTTAGCCTTCTTTGTCCCTCCTGTTCTGATTGGATATTTAGGACTTGTTAAAATCTACCTTTAAAAGGCAGGATGCTAGGATGTTTTTTCAATTGTTTCCACACTTAACTGTTGAGGAGTGATGAGATTTCAGGAACTGAACTTGCTGAATTTGAACTCAGTGGTACCATTTCTTAACTTGCTGTGGGAAATTTGCCTAATCTTTCTAGGCTCAGATTATTTTTCTATTAAAAACTTACCTAATTGATTTTACATAAAATTGGAAAGAATAACGAGTATTTATACACAGATATGCACGTATATTGTATAACGTACATACTTTTAATATATGTTTGTACATGAGTGGATATGTGCATATATTACGTAGACTGAGGAAAAGAGGTTTAGAGTAGTGCCTGACATATATTAATTCTATTAGCAAAGATTTGGTTAGAGGAGGGAATGGTTGCCCAATATAGCTATTAAAAAAAGAATTATTATCTCCTGCAATCAATCATTGTAAAGCTTAATTACTCTCATTGTTTGAACTTTGGAAGTAAATGAGTAATCAAAATATTTTTTCTACCTCTCTCTTTCCTCCAAACTTTGCCTACCATTCTTTTTTAAAAATGATTTTTAGTTATACATGGACACAATATCTTTATTTTATTTATTTTTATGTGTTGCTTAGGATCAAACCCAGTGCCTCACATATGCAAGGCAAACACTCTGCCACTGAGCCACGATCAAGCCCATGCCCACCATTCTTTTTTTTTTTTTTAAGAGAGAGAGAGAGAGAGAGAGAGAGAGAGAGAGAGAGAGAGAATTTTTAATATTTATTTTTTAGTTTTCGGCGGACACAACATCTTTGTTTGTATGTGGTGCTGAGAATCGAACCTGGGCCACATGCATGCCAGGTGAGCGTGCTGCCACTTGAGCCACATCCCCAGCCCGCCCACCATTCTTATCAGTGTGAATTTTTTTCTACCACAACCTTGTTGGGAGAGCCACTTGGACCATAAAATGCTCTCAGTTCAACCCATATAAGAAGTTTTTTTTTTTTTACTACAATTGACACAAATTTTGTTTTGCATAGTGATAGTGTTTTCAACACTTTCACATTTTGATTGAAATTGATATTTGGAAGATGGACTAATAATAATGGATGTTATTTAAACCTAAAATTTTTTTGAAAGAGGTAATATATACATACATGTGTGTGTGTCTGTGTACATGGTGAAGTCAATCACCATTCAAATGAATCATTGATTCAGCACCATGGAAGTTATGCTGAACATAACAAAAAAATGCTTAAACTGGAACAAATTTGGAAACATATGCAAATGACTTCCAATAGAGGGTGTTTTCTCAATAAAATATGCAAGTGGAATTTTCAGTATTACTAAACTTTAATTTCACCTTCATGGATGCATTTTATGTTATTTTTAAATGTTGCAAGATGTGACTTGCTAAAAAAAAGTTCAATAAATATAGTTTTCTAAAAAATGTACAAGTATATTGTGACAAGGCATACATTACTAGCTTAAATATTGCTTATCATATTGAACCAAAAAGTGCTCACATTTGAGAAAAATTTATTAAAAGTAAGGTGAAATGTGACATCAGAGGATCAACTTAACAACATAAAAAAGTGTTTGAAATTGAGAGAATGTGACGCAGCAACAGAGACAGATGAGATAAATATTAAGCATAAGGGCATTTCAAAGAAGACTTGTTTTGATATACTCAAAGGCCAAGCTCTCTGATACAAAGTCTCCACCAAAGTTTCCATCAAAGTTTTAATGCTAAGATATTTAGGTCATATATGCTTTTGTCATTGCAATAACATTAAAGTCCTACTTAAGTAAACTTAAAAAAAAATTCTAATGGTTTTATACCTACTGAAATATCTAGAATAGGCTTATTGGTTAAAAAAATTAAACCTTTTTTTCTGAATTTGGGGAAATACCTAATATGCTAAAAAGAACAAGTGCTTTAAAAATGTAGAAAAAGTTGTTTCATGCTCTATTTCTACCTCAAATTAAGTAATATTCGGTGTCCTTATCTATCTTGCACTTTTTAATAGTGTATGTATCAATGTCATGATTCTCTATTTCCTAAAGCTGATGTAATGTAATGTATGTAAACTCTCCATCATTTCTGAGTGAACAGAGCCTCTGCTTTTATTTATTTATTTATTTATTTATTTATTTTTGTTCATTCTAGTTATTTAGGTATACAGTCCCCCTTTCCAATTTCATCATGTGTAAGTTCCATGACTTAGAACTCAGCCACAAATGTTGCTAATACATATGTCAGTAAGTAAACTACCTGTATTGAACACTGATTATAATTTAAAAATAGCATGGGATATAAAAAGATATTGTTTTGCCAGATATCTATAGAGATCCTCCTTTGTTCTAAACATCTTGCAGGAGATTGGGGTATTAAGAGTTAAACATGAAACTTCCAGAGAGATTGCAGTTCAGCGGATAAATTCTGTGTGTCCATATTTATGCATAAATATATGTATGATAATATTATATATACATGTGTATACAAAATATGAGTACAATGATAAAAGCTAAATTGTACAATCACTGTGCATCAGTGAAAACTACTTGATGTTCATTACTTCATGACAGCTGCACAATAGTCCCATGAAGGGGATATATTTTAATCTACATTTTGATGTTGAGAAAATGAACATGCAGAGGCTTGGAAGCTTCATAAAGCTCACCCAGATGTGAGAGGCACAGCAAAGAACTGACAAGTTTTAACTCCACACACTTTACCTATCTATAATCATTTCGCTGAGTCAGTTAAGTTTAATTTTCAGTTTGTATGTGTGAGTGTGGTGTGAGAAAAGCAGGGGCAGCTGGGGTTAAGAGAGTAGAGAGAGTAAGGTAAGAAAAGAAAGAGTAAGTTACAATGTCTTCAAATGGAGATAATATCAGAGCTTTGAAGGTTAATATCTGAATAAGGTTTTCCAGGATAAAATGGAGAGTAGGAGTAGAAAAGTGTATTTTAAATAATGATGAATAAAACTGGAACATGAACAATTAAAATGGAAGGAAAAGAGGGAATGGGAGAAAAATAGGAAATCTATGCTGTGTCCAGGTTCTAAATGGCTTTGAATTTATACTTTAGATTTTATACATTACTCTGTAGAGAGTAGAAAGGTCTGAAATTTTGCAAAGAGAATTCTGGCTACAATATACAGGATGAGTTAGAAGTGAGTAACAGAGGAAGAATGACACAGATACTAGTCAAGTGTAGTATAATAAAGATATAAGTTTATGATTGTCAATAGAAATGGATAAAAAGAAGTAACAGCAAAATTTTAATGATAAAATTGTTAGGATCTTGTGGCAAATTGAATATAGGAGCTGAGTGAGACATAGATATTTCTGGTTCAGTGTAAGTAATGGTACAATCAATATGACAAAGAAAAGAATGGGGTGATTTATGGCAAGGAAATAATAAAATAATCAACATGAATATATTGTATCATGAAGAAAATAATCATAGAACAAGTAAAGATAGTATATGATCACTTACCACACTGTCATAAAATGGAAAGTCTTTATACAGTCAGTGTCACTTCCTTCAGGAACTCAGGGTTTTTTCTTCATACTACAGTAGCTATTATTCTCTAGATCAAGAGAATAGTATCACAGAATTTTAAAACTTATAACCATGCTTTTCTAAATATAAATTTGGGGAATGGATTTAATTTGTTTACAGATCTAAAAGACTCACAGTGAAAAAGACCCAGGTTACCATTTGACTTTATTGTACTGACTCTGTGATCCTACTATAATTTATGTTTAATTTTGTGTCCAAAATTTCATCATGATCACTAACCCTGTATCAAATGACTTTCTTTTTTTTTTATTTTACAAGCACTTTATTTTTTTATTTTTGTTTTTTTATTGATTAAAAAAATGACAGTGGAATGCATTACAATTCTTATTACACATATATACCACAATTTTTCATATCTCTGTATATAAAGTATGTTGATACCCAATTCGTATATGTATACGAATATATGTATACATCTTCACACATGTACTTTGGATAATGATGTCTATCACATTCCACTATCCTTGCTAATCCCCGCCCCATCCCTTTCCCTTCCACTCCTCTTCCCTATCTAGAATTCATCTATTCCTCCCATGCTCCCCTTTCCTACCCCACTATGAGTCAGGCTCCTTATATCAGAGAAAACATTTCGCATTTGTTTTTTGGGGATTGGCTCACTTCATTTAGCATTATCTTTTCCAATGCCTTCCATTTACTTGCAAATGCTACAATTTTATTCTCTTTTATTGCTGACTAAAATTCCATTGTATATATATGCCACATTTTTTTAATCCATTCATTCACTGAAGGGCATCTAGGTTGGCTCCACAGTTTAGCTATTGTGAATCGTGCTGCTATAAACATTCATGTGGCTGTGTGCCTGTAGTATGCTGTTTTTAAGTCCTTTGGGTATAGTCCGAGAAGAGGAATAGCTGAGTCAAATGGTGGTTCCATTCCCAGATTTCCAAGGAATCTCCATACTGCTTTCCATATTGGCTGCACCAATTTGTAGTCCCACCAGCAATGTATGAATGTAGCAATAGTAACAAAAACAACATGCTACTGGCATCAAAACAGACTGGTAGACCAATGGTACAGAATACAGGACACAGAGACTAACCCACAAAATTACAATTATCTTATATTAGACAAAGGTGCCAAAAATATGCACTGGAGAAAAGATAGCATCTTCAACAAATAGTGCTGGGTAAAACTGGAAATCCATATGCAACAAATGAAATTAAACCTCTATCTCTTATCATGCACAAAGCTTAACACAAAATGGATCAAGGACCTAGGAATTAAACCAGAGACTCTGAGTCTAATAGAAGAAAAAGTAGGCCCTAATCTTCATCATGTGAAATTAGACCCCAACTTCCTTAATAAACTCCTGTAGCACAAGAATCAATAAATGGGATGGAATCAAACTAAAAAGTTTCTTCTTAGCAAAAGAAACAATCTGTGAGGTGAAAAGAGAGCCTACATCCTGGGAGCAAATTTTTACCCCTTACACATCAGATAGAGCACTAATCTCTAGGGTTTATAAAGAACACAAAAAGCTAAAACCAAATAAATAAATAAATAAAATAACTCAATCAACAAATGAACCAAGGACCTGAACAGACACTTCTCAGAAGAGGATATATATAATTAATCAACAAATATATGAAAAAATGCTCAGCATCTCTAGCAATTAGAGAAATGCAAATCAAAACTACTCTAAGTTTTCATCTCACTCCAGTCAGAATGGCAGCTATTATGAAAACAAACAACAATAAGTGTCAAATGACTTTCAACAGTTCTGTTTTCACCAATGTATGGCCAACAAAGTAAATAAGTACGTCTCTACAGGGAGCATTGGGGAGGTCATTACTGTATTTTTTTGAAGTTGCAAATTCTTATGTGTAGCAATGTGGCCTTTCAGTTGCTTGATGGTTCATATCCAAGAAATCACTGCCCACTCAAACATCAAGATGTCAAGATGTTTTTTCCTTATACATTTCCTTCCTGTAGTTTATTTCTTACATCTATTTCAATTTGTTTCTTAATATGATATAATACATCCAGTTTTCCCAACACCATTTATTAAAAGAACTGTCCTTCCCGTATTATATGTTCCCTATCACCCTCGTCAAAGAACTTGTCAAATAACTGTTGATGGGTGAATTTATTTCTTAGCCTTCTGTTTATTTCCATCCTCTCATTTGTCTGCTTTTATGTCCATACCATTCAGTTTTGATTACAATAGATTTGTAATAGATTTTGAAATTGAAAAGTGAGAGGTGTCCAGCATTTCTGTCTGTTCATGATTGCTTTGACTATTTGAGGTCTTTAACAGATCCTATGAATTTTAGAATCATTTTTATACCTTTAAAGAATGTTTTGAAATTTTGATAGCAATTGCTTTGAACCTATATACCACTTTAGATATTGTGGACATTTTTAAATCATTAATTTTTCCTATTCAATGGATGTCTTTGCATTTTTCTGAGTCTTCCTCAGTATTTTTCACTAGTGTTTTATGGTGTTCAGTGTACAAATGTTTCATATTTCCTAAGTATTTTTATTTTTTGTTGCTATTATGAATAGTATTGTTTTCTCCTTTTTTATAATCCATTGATTTTGTGTAGTAACATGATTGAATTTTATGCATTAACTTTTGCAAATAACCAAAACAATCTTGAGCAAAGAGAACAAAGCTGGAATATTTCACTTCCTGACTTTAAAATATAATACAACTTAGTTTACTTATTAACTTTAACAGGATTTACTGGTGTTGATTTTGTTGAATCCTTAGGGTTTTCTATGCACTTGATCATATCATTCACAAACATTTAATTTTTATTTTGCCTTCTAATTTGAATGTATTTTAGTTAATTATTTTCTTGACTATTTTCTCAGGCTAGGACATCAAGTACTATTTTGAAAAGAAGTGGAGAAGTAAGGCATCTATGTCTTGGGTCAGACTTTTGAAGAAAAGATTTTAGATATTTACGTATTCATTATTATGATAGCTATGGATGTTTCACATAAGAACTTCATTGTGTTCCTTCTATACATTTTTTTTTGCTAGGGATTAGAACCCAGGGCCTTGTACTTGCAAGGCAAGCACTGCACCAACTAAGCCCCCTTCTCTATGTTTTGTTGAGAGTTTTAATTATGAATGGATGTTGTTCTTTGTCAAATATCTTTATCTACTTCTTTTAAGATAATCATGTGCACTTTTTCTTCTACTTGGTTAATGTGGTGTATCACATGGATTGAATTTTGTGTGTTGAAACATCCTTTCAATCCATTGGTAAATGCCATTTGTTCATGATGTGTTCAATATTCTGTTGAATTTGGTTTACTAGAATTTCGTTGTAAATTTTCATACATGTATTCACTGGGAATATTAACCCGGAGTTTCTTTTCTTGTAGGGTTTGGTCTCAATATAAGGATAATGCTGGTCTTAGAAGATGAGTTTGGAAATGTTCCCTTTTCTTCAATTTTTTTGGGAGGTGGTGATTTTTTAACAAGTATTGGTTTTAATTCTTTGAGTTTTGGGTAGAATTGGCATGTGTAGCATCTGAATCTGGGTTTTTCTTTATTGGGAGATTTTTGAATATTAATACCATTCCTTTCATTTTTTATTTGTTTTAATTAGTTATATGTGACAGTAGAATGCATTTATGCACTTTGATATATCATACATACACAGATATGTTATAATTTTTAATTTTTCTGATTGTACATGTTTTAGAATTATATTGCTCTTGCAGTCATATATATATACATAAAGTAATAATGTCTGTTTCATTTTATTATCCTCATTATTCTCACATACCCTCCCCTCCCCTCTTTCACTCCCCACTACCTAATCTAAGGTAACTCTATTCTTTCCTAGTGCACCCCCCTTATTAGTCAATAGAATATTACTCAGCTTTAAAGAAAAATGAAATTATGGCATTTGTCAGTAAATGGATGAAGTTGGAGAATATCATGCTAAGCAAAATAAGCTAATCCCCCCAAAAAAACAAAGGCGGAGTGTTGTCTCTAATATGTGGATGCTAATCCATGTCCTTAATTTTGATTGGTCTGTTTAGGTCCTTTATTTCTTCTCTATTTAGTGTTAGTAGATATATTCAATGTCTCAGTATAATCTCTAAATAAATTATTTTATGGTATTTGAGTTTGTGAACAGAAAATATAGTTTTCCTCCATTACTTGGGAATTTTTTTAGCCATTATTTCTTTAACTATGTTTTCCACACCTTTCTGTCTTTTATCTTATTATTAAATTTCTGGGCTATGTATGGAAATTCTCTTTCTTTTTTTTTTTCCTCTGGTAAGATAATTTCAAATGTCCTCTATTTGAATGTGCTTATTCTTCCTTTAATTTTTTTGAATTGTCTGTTAAAATTTTCTATTGCAATTTTTATTTCATGCATTGTATTCTTCAGTTTGAGAATTTGCATTTGTTTCCTTTTTTAATGGATTTTTTAAATACTTTTCACTTTGTTTTTCTTTATATTATTAAGTCATCTTACTGAGTTCTCTTGTCCATCCTTTAGGTTCCTTAAAACTGTTATTTTTAATTGTTTGTCAAAATTTTGTGTATCTCAATTTCTTTGGTTTTAGTGACTAGAAAATTATTGTGTCCCTTTCATGGTGTCATGTCTTATTGATTTTTTTTGTTAGTTTGTTTCTTCTATTGATGTCTGTGCATTTGAAGGAAATCTCACCTCTTCTAGACATTCCACGCAGGGTTTGGTGGAGAAAGACATTTGTATTTGGGTATGAGTGCAAAAGTACAGGTTGGATGAGATATATTGATGTTGGCTCCAGCTTTGAGAAAGGCACAGTGTCATATTTCCTGTGCAGGTCTGAATAATGAGATCAGCATTGGAAGTAGAAGTCAAGGCTGTTGTGTCTTTAGGATCCAAATCTGTGAGTATCTGTAATAATAGTAACGGTTGTTGAACTCCTTGCTGGCAAAGGGTTCTGGGACAATCTTAATCTTTGTCCACCATGGGAAGAAATCATGGCAAGGGAGTCTCTAAGTCCACTTTACAAACAGATAATGGAGATACTGTCTTTATTGTTTAAGGCATGGACATATGGGGAAAGGGACCCAGGTATCAGCATTTATGAAAGCAGTTGCGAACTTAAGGTCTAGAGTGCATGTGCAAAGAGAGTGACCACATCTCTATTTTCCAAGGTATAAGGCACACTCAGACCAACCATGGCTCTAGGATCCAGTGAATAAAATGTTGATGATAGCAGCTGTGAAACTAGTATCTAAAGTGTTGGTATGTGTAGAATGGCCACAAGGTTCAAAGACACACATATGGAATATCCATGGCTCTGAGGTCTAAGGTACACATGTTGTTGAAGGTGATGGTGGCTCTATCAATAGGGAGGTACAGAAAAGACTACTTCTCTGGAGTCATAGTAGCAGCTTCTTGAAGGTATAGAGGGTATGCAGTGGTTTGGATTGTGGACAGTTCTGTAAGCTGAGCTCAACATCAGCAAAGACTACAGGTATCCTCTGTTGTTAAAGCTGTTGTTCTTCATGGTACTGGTGACAGCTGCTTATGATCTCCAGTTTTCCCTCTCTCCATCCTGGGGTAATGTTGATAAGATATACTTATTTTGCTCTTCTATGTTATTTCTATGTGATGATTCTTGGTTTTGTTTCTTTGTTTTCATTCTGTGTTGTGTCAAATGCCTACTTTCTTCTCTTCTTTTTGATGGGGTTGGGGATACTGAGAATGAACCCAGTGATGCACTATCACTGAGCTGCATACCCAGCCCTTTTCTTCTTTTAAAATCCGGTCTTACTATGTTGCTGAGGCTGGGCTCAAACTTATGATCTTCTTGCCTCAACCTCCTGAGTTGCTGGGATTACAGGTATGCACCACTCTGCCCAGGCTCCTGCCAATATTTAATAACATTCTGGAGCTCTCCAACATTATTTTCATTGATGGATAGCTTCTTGTTAGTTATTTTTGTATGAGGTGTGACTATTGAGAACTTTTGATGTATATGTTGCTTATAATACTTCTTCTGTTTCTTTCATGTCCTGAATATTGTGATTACCCATGCAATGAATATGGTACTGAAAATATTTCCTCAAGATCCTAATTTAATTTCCTTTGAATATATATTTCAATATTAGACAGGTCATCTAGTAGTTCTGTTGTTAAAGTTTTGAGAGCTTCTATTTTGTTTTTCATGAGGGCTCCAAAAATTTATATTCCCTTTCACAGTGATTCATTGTAAAAGAGTTCTTTTGCTTTTTTTAATAATAACAGGCATGAGATTATACCTCATTTTGGTTATGATTTGTATTTCCTTGATTATTAGAGATGTTGAACATCTTTTCATGTTACTGTTGGCCATCTGAATGTTTACTCTTAAGCAGTGCCTATTCAGACCATTTTTCATTTCCCCTCAGGTTATATATTTATTTTTGCTTTATTATTGAGTAATAGGACTTCCTTATTTATGTTTGATATTAACCCCCTATCAGATGTGTGGTTTGCAAATATTTTCTCCCATTCTGTTGATTACCTTTTTACTCTGCTGATTATTTCCTTTACTATGCAAAAGTTTTCACTTTATTTCACCACATTATCACTGCATATTGCATGCCAATTTTTTTCAAACTTGTTAGGTGTAATAATTTTATGAAACTTTTTAAAAAATGTGTTATTGTTATTTAAAAATAATTTATTATTAAATTGTCTTTGGTGCAAGATTAGGATGCATGAAATACTCATGAATACATGTTAAAATGGAATAGTCCAAATCAATGCATATCATTTCTTCATGAGAGTCTAGAAAACATTTTTCCAATCTGAACAAAAATATAGTTAATAAAAATATAAAAATACAGTTGTTATTGATTTATACATTATAGGCAAAATGTTACACCTGACAAAATTAACTATGGTGTTTTGTAGTATAGGCTTACAAAATTTAATCTTCTGTGTCTGAAAATTCTGTGCTGCTATCATTGGTTTTGTTATCTGAGGCACCATCCTCAGTACCATTTACATAATCAGTGTTAGTACTACAGATCTCTAAACAAACCCCACAGGTCAACTTTTGGAAATATAGTGACAGTGCATCTGCACTGAAAATTCCATGCTCTCAGCTTGTAATATACAAGAATGCAAATACACATCCATAAGCCACTAGTGAGTACATTTTCCTGTTTACCTTGTAAAGCATGGGAAACTATACCTTGCATTGATTACGTGATAAAAAATGATGAACAAATTTTTCTATTGTAAACACGAGGCACAAAAATTATGCAATGGTAATTATTATGCAGCTAAATAAAGTAGTTTGAAGTAATTCCACATGAATACTTTTGATTTTGTTGCCTTTGCTTTTGATGTCATATCTAGTCAGTCATTGCCAGTTCAAGATTAAGAAGATTTAGTTTTCTTCTAAGGCTTTTATTGCTTTGGTTCTTTTGTCTGAGTTTTTAATTCTGTTTTGAATTGATATTTCTATATAGTTTGTTGTAAGGATCCAATTCACTCTTCTGAGTGTGGATATTCAACTTTCCAACATCATTAATCAAAGAGAGTATTCAATGACCATTTCATGTTATTGGCATCTTAGTTGAAAATCAATTGACCATAGATGCAAAAATTTATTTCTGGCTTCTCTGTTCTATTCCATTGATATATATANATATATATATATATATATATATATATATATATATATATATATATATATAAAATAGTTGTACCAGTTTTGTTTACTTTACTTTGTAAGCTATTTTGAAGTTCAGGAATATGGTACCTGTAGCTTTGTTCTTCTTGCTCAAAATTGCTTAGGCTACTTAGGGTCTTTTGTTGGTCCATATGAATTTTAGGATTATTTTTCTATTTTTTGCAAGACAGTGTCATGGGAATTTTGATAGGCATTGTGTGGACTACATGTAGATTATTTTAGGAAGCTTGAACATATTAATAATAATTCTCAAATCCATAATGATAAGTGTCCTTTAATTTATTTGTATCTCTGAAATTATTTGCTTCATTTGTAATGTTCAATATACAAATCTTTCACATATTGTTGATTTATCTCTCAATATTTTATTCTGTGTAAGTCTTTCAAAAATAGAAGAAGAGAGAACATTACAATACTCATTTCCTGAAATCAGTGTCATTCTGATACCAATACAAGACAAAACACTACAGATAAAAAAAAACCCTAAAAGTCAATATTCACAATGAACATAGATGCAAAATTCTCAATAAAATACTAGCAAACTAAACACTATAGCCCATTTAAAGAGTAATGTACCATGACTATGTAAGATTTAACCATGGCATGAAAAGATCATCCAATATATGAAAATCAGTATTATATATCACATTAACTGAATAAAGGATGCAAATCACTTCATCATTTCAACAGATGCAGAAAAAGCACTGACAAAATTCAACAGTTTTTCATGGTGAAAGCTCTCAATAAATTAGGTACAGAAGAAATTTATCATCACAGAATAAAGACCTTTGTATCAATCACACAGATAACATCATACTCAATGGTAGAATGACAAAAATTTTTGTTCCTGAGAGCCACAATATGGCAAAGATGGCCATCCTTGTTTATTTTATTTCTTCTATTCAATATGAGATATTCAAGCTAGAGCAATTATGCAAGAAAAAGAAATATAATCCAAATTGGAAAAGAAGAAATAAAACTATCTCAGTTTTGAAGATGACACGGTATTTTATGTAGAAACTCCTAAGACTACACACACACACACACACACACACACATACACATACACACACACAAATGTTTGAAATAATGAACTCAAAGAGTTGTACTGTAGAAAATTAATATACAAAAATCAGTTGCATTACCTTGTATATATGGCCACATTTTCTTTACCATTCATCAGTTGATGAATATTTACATTCTTCCCTTTTGTGATTCTTGTAAACTGTAAAAAGAATGAAATCTTGACATTTCCAACAATATTGATGGAACTGGATATCATTGTTTTAACTATAGTAAGCCTGACACAGAAAAATAAATTTCACATTAACTTACACATGTTTGAAATCTACAGAAGTTAACCCTATAGAAGTTAAGAGTAGAATTACGGTTATCAGAGACTGCAAAAAGTAGAAAGTAAGGAAGGTTGAAAAAAAGTCTGTCATTGAATATTAAAATACAGTTAGCTAAGAATAGAAAGTTCTGACGTGCTATTTCACAGTATGGCAACTATAGATACCAATAATGTTCTAAACATTTCTAAAAGCTACAAGAAAGGAATTTGAAAGTTTTCATCATAAACAAATCTTGAATGTTTAAGGAGATATATGTATTTAACCTGGTTTAAACATAACATAATGTATACATGCATTAAACCATCTCATGGTACCAAATTAATATTTATATTTTTATGTTTACATGTCAGTTAAATATAGTAAAATAGGTAATTAAAATTAAACCAGTTGTGTTTTTATATACTAAGAACAACCTATCTGAAAAGGAAATTAAGAAAGCAATTCCATTTACAATAGGATACCCACTTTTATAAATATTCTGTTATAAGATGGGCATAATAATCCTGGTAATGCTTTTTCCAGGCTCCCAAACTGTATACCACAGCCATATCCAAGAACCCATTTCAGTACATTGAATTCTGTGACACTGAAGAATGCCTACTTATCCAGCTTTACACTTACCATTTATTTGTTTCTATTGGTACCTATTAGGCAGAGTTTATGACTTGATTGACATATTTATTTTTATTCAGCAGGAACTGAGTATTTAGTCCGAATTTGATTATATTTGATGATAGTAGTAATTATAGTTGGATTTACCAAAAAGGACAATGGTGGCACCTCCAGGGGAAGACAAACATTTATTTATATTCATTTTACTTGAATTCGGTGAATATTCTCATACAAAATTATTGGGTTCTTGCTACTTAAAAAGGAGGTTTAGTATACTTCAGGATACCAAGGGTTTCCAGTGCAATCAGAAAATTCATATTTAACACTCTCGAGTGAATCAACCCAGACATGCCTTCCCAAGTCTCAGAGTTCTACTTTGTTCCTCTCAGGACCATGGCACAAATTTGTCAAAGATTAGAATCTGGTCTCCAGTGAGTCTGCTACTCTTTTATCTAAAAAATAGTGTTTTTTATGAAAATCATAGTTTTCATTAAGTTCACCAATGTTATTGTAATATAATCAGATCTATGTATTTATGTACTACCTATCATTGCTTTTTACCACAATAGCATGGTTGAGAATTGAGACAGACCACATGACTCACATAACTAAAATATTACTATTTGGCCCCCTTAAAGAAAAGATTACCAGCTCTTCACATAGACAATTTTCTCTAGCACACCCCTTTCCAAATTCTCTCTCTGGCTTAAGAAAAGAATGCTACCCTAAGGGCATTTGAATTCAAGCCTTCTCAGGCTCTAAACAGGGAAGCAAGGTAAGCAGAGTATACTTTGACTTGTGACCTACAAAATTGTGCAGTAATAAATTTTTGTCAACTGAAGCTGCTAAAACTGTGATAATAATTTATGGTAGATATAGAGACCAATTAGATTGATTTTATGAAGAAACAAGATATGTGTAAAATAGTAAAGTCATAATGCAAACTATAGAATGTCAAATAATTGAGTCATTGTTAATGTAAACAGAACTAGTTATGGGTCTATTAACTGTATGTGTTTGTATGATTTCATTTTAGCTGTCATTTCTACACATGGAAATCCTAGAACATCTCCAGTTTATAACTAAATCCATACCATATATTCTGAATTCTGCAAGGCAATGGAAAGTTAATTCCATGCTTATCATGACATCTAAGTAAGGGCGCAGTCTTTAATCAACACACTGAAGGAACCTCTTATTTCTCTGAATAAGAACATGGCTTGCCAGAAATCTAATTTCAAGAGAAGTATCTATATTTTCTCTCATTCTCTCAAATCCACCTTGATATTATGTCTATTATTTGAGCTGAGTTTCTTTTATCACTGTTGTGTCCCAATGTGTTTTTCCTAATACTGTTAACTCATGGGTTTGAAATGATGATGGAGTTTTATCCTCAGCTTTTGTCTATAACTGCTACCATATTGATTGGATTCAGGAATGCCTGGGCCTTCACATTCATCATCACTATTCCACATCAAACCACCATCTCTAGGAATCCCCAAATCTATACACATGCAGAATATTTTCCTGATGGCATATTGTGATGCATTTAACATACATTTACTCTAGTGGCTAGCTATCTACTACATTGTATATGGAACCTATTGGATGCCAGGTATTTGCTCACAGAACAAGGATATTTAGTGTGAAGAAAATAAATATTTAAGACTTTATAGGCTATCTTTTAATCTCCCACATTATTATTATTATTATTATTTTTTACTCTAAGATTCCTGCCCTTTGTATTTCAATAGACTGTTCTACTTACTTCAAAGAGCTCTTACCCATCCGTGGTATGATATCCTCCAAGAACTTCTCCACTTTTGTAATGGAGCATAAAGCTTCTCATAACAATTACAAAGGTGCTCACCTATTGTCTCATTGCGGCATCCCAGAAGCCAGTAATGAGGATCGCTTCTAGTAAACAAGGAAAAATTCTTGAACAAGTATACTCCTGTCTTCTAAAGAACTCCTTTCCCCTTTCAGAAATTAGCACAATTCCTAGGAAATAGAAGCAAGCAAACAAATAGAGGCTTGCAATTTAATAAACCTTGTTATACTTCCTCAAGTTTGTGAATTCACAATGCTTTGTATTATAGTCTCTAAGATGATAATTCTGTAACTGAACAGTGTAAACAATTTCTCTTTTAGAATATTTTTTCAGTTGTAGATGGACACAATATCAGTATTTTTTTTTTTGTGGTGCTGAAGATTGAATCCAGTGCCTCACTGTGTGAGGCAAATACTCTACTACTGAGCCATGGCCTCAGCCCAACAATTTCTGATTTGCGATATTTTTAAGACTATTAGAGGCCATATTTTATTAACTCCTACTTTCTAAAAACATAATCCCAAGAACTGTTTATGATGAAGTTATATTCTTAACTACTCATGTATTATCCACCAGGAGAATACTCTATGAGTTGCTCCTCAAAGTAACATGTACATGATAGTTCATCTCAATATTGTATTATGTTCCAAAGGAATACCAGGAGACAATTGAATACCATTCTAACACACATTCCCAAATAGAAATGGAAAAAATGAAATATATATTGGAATTCTTTTGACAAAAACTAAAACTGAAACAAAACAAAAATAAACCATATTCATTACTTAAATTATGTCATTCATTAAAATTTTAGGCTAGCTGCTCAAAATCTCTCTTCTATCTTCTATCTCCCACCCTCCCTTCTCCTTGATTTCCTCTCTTATATACTTTGCACCACAAGTCAATTTTCTGCTGTTTTATTCTCTTTGTTACCTCTTTATTTTCACCAAAGGGAATATCATTCTGGCTCATAATAAAGATGAAAAATAAATGTACCTCAAAATAATGATAGTAAAATGTCAAACATTCTTCCTATAATTTGGTAAAAATAATCACATAACTTTTATTTTATTTTCCAATAATCACGCTTAGAACAGTGATGTATATTTAAAAGCAAAATGATTTTAGAGGACTATGAAAAGGTAGAATCATGGAAGGCTAGCAAACATGATATAAGGTCCTCTTAATTACGTTGGTTGTTGAAATGGGTAAAGAATGACCAGAATCAAAAACAATCTCAACCTGTAGAGATCAGTATATTTGGCAGCTTAGTAAAGAAGATAATGAATTAATCAGTTACTACATATTGAATGCTTACAATATTTGAGCCCTTACGTTGGTAGTTTCTTTATTTTTTTATATTTTAATTTGTTATATATGACAGCAGAATGCATTACAATTCATATTACACATATAGAGCAAAATTTTTAATATCTCTGGTTCTACACAGAGACATGTAACTCATTATCAATACATATATGTGTATATGATATCACTGATTTTAAAAGCAATTTGTAATTTATAACTCAATTATATAAGAAATTAAAAATAAGAACATTAATCCCCTAATTAATAATTTAAGGGAGAACTGATGTTTGAATATATCTAAATAGTTTAATCAATAATGTTTAAACACATCTCAATATTTCAATTATAGAAGAATATGATGCATATTTTTCTTCCAATCTATAATATTTACTATATACTTACGATGCACTAAGCACTATGCTGGGTATTTAATATGGATGAAAAATTAAATACCTGCCCACATTGGAGCTTCTGGTTTATTATGTAAAATAAATGATAAAAACTTGGCAAATAAGCAAACAAATAAATGAAAAGTGTCTGGAAGGAAACATAAACAGTACCATAACAGGAAATATGAACTTAGAATGCTCACATGTTTCACTAAGCACACAATTTTGAAATGGACAGCCAACAACTTGAAAGAAACAAATCACATCAAAAAAGTCACATTTATATGTACACATATGTCTATGTAACCCAATAATAATATAATATAAAAATCTTAAATTGGTCGCAGTTTTTCTAAATTTTAATATGATACAGTTTCTTGTTGTTGAAACATAAACTATATTTTTATAGCACAAACCAACATTACTATCATTAAACATTTTCCTTGTTATGAAATTAAACTGTTTTTCATAATTTTCATTCACATAACATCTTCAGTCACCAATACTCTCATATTTCATATACAAAGTTACTTCTCTAGAAAGAACAACCTCAAAAGTTGTTTTGCTCTTGCAAGTTCTGATTTTTCTGCCCCTCTAGAAAGCTTGGGATCAATGAATATTGGTTCATAAATTATACAAGTTTAATGAGTTTCTCTTTGAGACATTTTTATTAATTACTTCAAAAACTAGCAGTCATTTATCTGTTAGCCTTAATTGTAATAAAAATTAAAGATTATTACATATAAATGTTTCTCAAGCAGAAATTTCCACACAAATAATCATTGCCTTCTTTTCAAATTAGAATAAACTTTAAAATTTGATTTGTGTATAATATAATGTATCATTTGCTCAAAAAATTAATACTGCAGGCTTAATAATTAGGCAAATTAAGAAAGCTATAACCCACGAAGTATCTGGTTACTTACATGATAACATTTTTGTTACTGTAACCTATTTCTCCAGTTAAAAATCTACTAATTCCTCTATTACTGGACTCATCCAATTCCCAGTTAAATTTCTTTCTTCTTCATCTCTAACTGGTTGATTGAAGAGTAAAAGATGCCAATTCTTTGGATGTCAGCTGTTATAGAAATAAAACTAAATCATTAAATTCCTATGACATATATTTGACTTATTGGGAGATACCAGAAATATTTGTTACCCCATTTTCCTTTCATTGAAAAACAAGATAGGATAAACCACATGTGTATGATACAAATTCTTATATTTCTGTGAAATTGCAGCTATAGATGTCATCATGAGTAGGGACTTTTATAGTATCATAAAAATTCAGTGTCACTATAAATTTATGCTGCTGAAAATGTCGACATTTATGGCAACTTCTACAAGGACATATTTTAAAATGATGCTAAAACTTGATGCTGCAACTTTTATTTTGTTAAAAAGTAAGATTAGAGAACAAAAACATTTACTCTAATTTTTTGAAACTGTCAATATGGATGATTAATTTTCTAAATTCTCAAGTCATGTCAAGGTTTGATGGGTACTTAAAAATTGGATCAGTCAAAGTTAAAAAGCATAAAAATTTGTTCATGTATTATTCAAATATAACAATTAATTGATGCATATAATTAATATTCATTTACAATGCATTTAATTCAGACTTTTAATACCTGATAAAATTATTAATGATGCTAGCATACGATGATGCTTATTTAGAAATTATAGATAATCACAGGCTTATATAAGCCTATTTTATATAAATTTATTTTCACTCATATCTTAGGGCAAGCTCAGTTACCATTTTGATTAATAAAAAGGAAAAAAAAAAACTCTTAATATTGATTGTCCAAATCTGCCATTTTATACAGAAGAATTTTTCCCTTTTTTAGCAATAGAAATTCCTTGGTAATGAGGAAGAATAACCTCATTAAAAGGCCTAATTCTGGCAACTACTGAAGAACCAAAGAAATTTAACATTCAAACCCAGATTTTATGTCAAAAATTCTGCTGTGGACTTATTAGGCATATTTTGACAATGTTAGTGGTAGAAACTGGCAAAGATTTTAAAAGTTCAAACTAGAGTCTCTCTCTCTCTCTCTCTCTCTCTCTCTTTCTGTCTCCCTCCCAGTCTCCCTCTTCAGCAATGGCTGAACAAATTGAAGTCCACCAAGAGACTCAGCCTTACCCTGTGAAAAAATCCTATCATCACAATTAGACATTGCAAGAGCTCTAGTCCAACCCTCAGACACAGGCTTTCTTCCCCTTGAGCTCAGGCACTGTTTTACAGTTGCTGTACGTGTAATATTGCTCTCAGAGCTCTTCCTGAGTTCTAGGGCTTACATTTAACTAAATTATGAGACATGGATAATTTCATTGTTCTGAAGTTTCTATCTAGAAAATTTCTGTTATTTTGTTTGATTAATGGTTTATTATAAATAGGATGCCCAGATCTCAAACTTATATAAAATAATAAATATGTTACTTATATATTTTTCCACAATTGGTTGTGTTGTTTCATTTGAAGGCATTCAGATGTGATCTCTCAATAAGTACTTTGTTTATTTGGAATGGATAACGAATTGCAAGTTGAAGGATAATTTTCATGAGCTTATTATGTTGCCCAAACTACTAGCAACATTATATGTAATAAAAACAAAACAGGGATCACCACATACAGGAAGATGGAATAGACAAACATTTCTTTTTCATGATATTAAGTATAAGCAACATCACTGGATATTATATGTTGGGAAAACATATAACGGCAGCAGCACCCCAGAGAAAAACCCCAACATGGCGCCTAATGACCCTCTTTCTCCTCTTTTTTTCTTTCACTGGCGCGAAACGTTCCCACCGGCGCCAGTGTTCAAATCCTGCTGGTGGGAAGCCAAAGCCCCAATAAGAATTAACTTCTTGGGCTCCGGAACTGACATATGGAAGAGCTTGCCAATAAACGGGCGACCCGTTATCTACTTCATCCCTGCTACCTCTCCTTAGACCTATATAAACACACAGCCTTTAGTAATAAAGTGGAACCTCTTCGGTGATCTGTGTCGTGTGGTGTTTCCCATTCGTAGTGTGGTGCGGCGTCTTCCAGTCTTACATTATATATAAATAAAACAAGAAGACTATGAAAGCAGGAATATAGAAAGCAGAATTGCTAAGGTCTTTAGGACAGTGTATAAGTGGGTGTTAGATTTGTTTCTTAGTATTTAAAAAAAAAGTTACACTGATTGAAAACACTTAATTTCATTTTTGTAACCCTCATTGCTAGTTTATAGAGGTAAAATTAAATTTGAACTTTGCCTATTGATCTTTACATTGGTGAGCTGGTTTATTAGATCTAGTATCTATTGTATATAATTTTAATATAGAATTACTTTATTGTGAAAAAGCCTAAATTAAGCTTTCCATTTTAATCTGGATATCTTTTACTTATTTCCATTGCTAGATTTCTCTGACTAAAACCTGTAGTATGGAAACAAATAGAAATGGCAGCTGTAGAGTTTTGCCTTACTCCTGATCTTAGAGTAACAGATTACCATTTAGCATGATGTTAGCTTAGGTTTTTTTCCGGATAACCTTCATCAGGTTGAAGAAGTTCCCTCCTATTCATAGTTTATTGGCAGTTTTTTTTTTTTATCATGAATAAGTGCTGCATTTATCAGATGTTTTTTCCGCATTTAATATTATAGAGAAGAGTTAAGAATATGGAAATGTTTCTGCATAGAAGATAGATTTAACTGAAAACTTCAAACATTTATATGTAAAGAGATGTAATGCCATTGAAAAAGGCAAATACAAACTAATAATTGATATTAATAACTCAGATGACAGAATATGTGCTTATGCCCATTCAATCATAGTCTGAAATAATGATTTAAAAGGAATGTGTTTTAAATATTATAAACTAAGACCACCTTTTACTGGTCATAAGATGGTAATAACTTATCAAGAAAAAACAATTTAACAGAATATAAAGAGAGAAAATAACTCATTTTTGGAAAAAGGAGGTAAGTGCAGATATATCAACCGTGAAAAAAGGGCAAAAGTCTTAGTGCTCTTGGAAGGCGCATAATCACACTAGGTTTACAGTAAATCCAGAAAACTAAAGGGATTTAAAATTAGGTTAAAAGAGTTCTGAAAATATGTGACACTTTTGGGCAGAAACACTGAAAATTTTAAAAGTGAGAATATTAAATAATATTAAATAAGAAAATGGAATAGAATATTAAGTAAGCAACATGAAATAGAAGAAAAGGTATAAATAGGAATAGTTTCTGCTTTATGTCTAAATGCTTGGTTCCTAAGTGACTTGGTAGGTAAGGTGGGAGGGAGGTGGGGAGGAATGAAGCAAGCCAGGGACCAGGACATGTGCCTTACACTATTTCTGCCTTTTACCCAGGCTTTGGCAGTATATATCTATACTAGGGCAGGGCTAAGCATGCAGGGGGTCACCAGGGTGGGTGCAGACCTCACGGAACTGGCATTAGAAGTCCAAGCTTTACCAAGCTCCATAAATCACAAAAATTACCTAATGTTTAGCTGGACTCCAAGCCTCTACCCAGAGGCTAGCTATATTAAGGAGACAGTAAAGCTGGAACTCTTGTTTCCAATTCAGAAACTAATGAGGCAGAATATCCCAATACCTAAGACCCCAGTTTTAGACTGAAAACTGAGTACTAATATTAAATAGGGTTTATTAGCATGAGATCTGCATGAGTTACAGTGTTATTTGTTAAGCCTCAGTTTTGTTCACTCATGAAAGTTTGGTTTCTTCTTTCTTTCTCTTTCTTTCTTTCTTTCTTTCTTTCTTTCTTTCTTTCTTTCTTTCTTTCTTTCTTTCTTCCTTTCTTCTTTTTTAATTGCAGATGTATTCAGAAAAGAAAAATCAGCAATAAGATGACTTCTCAAAATCAAAGTCACATATTGGCATGATTTAGTTAGTTATTAATTCTGTTTCCAACCCCATTAGAGAAGATGAAAAAAAATCATTTGAGGATTCTTATTACACTTATATGCACATTAGGATTTATGGGGATACTTAAAAATCAAAACTAAAAGTAGTCATATTATAGTATAATGACTTTAAAATTTTTAGTTTATCTTTATGAAATTTGAAAAATAGCAGATTATCTTATTTTCATTATATTAATTCATATTTATGGTTTTATAGCAAGTAATACTGAATTTCTATGTATAATAATGATGCATAGTTTTATTTTTAAATACATTTATTGGTATAAATGTGAATAGTTATGGACATTACACACAGGGTAAGTTGCTGATGATGGATGTAGCAGCAATTTGAAGGAAATATGCCAAATGACTTTACATTAGGAAGAAAGATGTTAATGTAAGAAAACAGTGTGTGGCAGTCTTAACAAAGAATAAATAATATAAATGATGTTGATAGAAACATTGATTTTAAACAATTTATCTGGATCTTAAAAAATAATATAGGTTTAAATATATATAAATATAAAAACTAACATACAAACACATACACAAATGCTCTTCAATTAAAAATACAACTTTAATATTTTAATGTTTCAGCACACAGAAATCCATTTTCTTCTCTTACCACAGGTCTAGGTGATTGATATATGCACATTCCTCTGTCCGTGGCCTGATGTCTTCATTAGTTTGTCAAGCCTTCACACATTTAAGTTACTTCCCTAAATCTTAATTATTTACTAAGTCACTGCCAATCCTAATACTATACTCTATATAACCTTGATTATGAATTTGTTCTTAAATATAAGGTTGAATATATATTAATGTGAAATAGATTTATATCCAGTGTATATTTGTGCTCATTTCTGTATAATTTACCAAAAAAATATATTTTTTTCTATTTAAATCTAACTGAACGTGAAGAGCTTTTGGTCAAGTGGAGAAACACTTTTGAATATCTCCTTGTACCAATTTCTCTTTGAATTATATTAGTTCCTAGGAAACACAGTATCTACATGCAAATTTATGTATAAGGGAAAATATTTAATACACAAAATTTTAAATGGTGCTTTAAAATGATTAAACTGATAACATAGAAACTAGTGTAAGCAATAAACTTTCATTTTTTCTTATAATTAATATTCTTAATATATACATGTTCAATTTCCATTCCTTATTTAACAATTTGGCATAGAGAGACTTTGGAATTTTATACTATAACATAAACAAGAGTTTTATTAACATCATTATTTCATATAAGAAAATTATTAAGTGAGTTAGTAAGATATAGTATGTAAATACTTTTTCTTAATAAGCCACTGGTTCTAGGATTTAGACTCTTCAGCATAGTTGGCAAACTTTGGCCTATTGCAATTTGGTACAGTAATTTAATTGTTCCTTATCCAATTTTCAAACCGGAAAAAAATTAGTATCTCAGTGTGCTATTGTATTGTCCAAAACTTAGGAGGAGCAATAATACTTTTTGCTGAAGTGCAAAGATGTTATAATAATGTATAAAATGATATGAACACAGAAATTAATTCAATGTTAATAATTGCTAAAATTATGGAATACATGTACATATACTTACAATGGGCAATTACTGTGTTTATTATTTTTGTATATTTAGTGGTAGAGAATACAGTCAATAAAATGTTGAATCCTTTCTTAGTTTTCTGTCAGTTTTGCACACATCTATATGCTCTCCATTCATCTAATTCCTCTTTAATCATCTTTTAATCATTTAAGGATATTTAGTTTTAAAGTTCATGTATATTAACCTCTTTCCATTATTTTTAAGTTATGTTATTTTCCCAGAATAAATCTAAGAAAAATTATAACTTGAAAATGTCCCAGAGAAATAACAATTATTTGAATATCTACTATTATAATTGTCACTTGTGCCTTACATTACAAATCCTATTTTTCATTAGTATCTAATCCTTTATTTGAAAACTGCATGTTATTTTGAAAGACCATTTTCCTAGGGTTTACAAGGAATAAATATTTTTAAATAAGATATGCCAAAGAACAAAGTTCACTAATTTGTGTCTACAACATCATATTATAAAGGCATAAAATACACAATCTCTTCTGCTACTATTACACTCAGGAGTAACTGTATGTGTATGTGTGAATAAGTAGGATTGCAACAGAAATAGTCCCTGACATCAACATAAATGAAAGTTTGCAATATTTGTCACAGAGGTGCTATTCCCTGAGAGATGGTGTTTTCCTTACTAGAAGGTGGTAGCTGCATATAATAAAAGTCTTCAACCATAAATTTTAAAACTGTCAAAGTGCTTCATCAAAATATTTGTATTATTAAACACATATTTAAACAAAACCATCATTACTATGTACTAGATAATGCATATTTCGTGTATATAACTTAAATAAAAATATGGAAAGCATATGAAAAATAAAATAACTTAAATTGATAACTCAATATATGGATTTTACAATCATTAAAAAAACTAAATAGAGGGCTTGGGATATAGCTCAGTTGGTAAAGTGCTTGCCTCACATGTACAAGGCCCTGGGTTCAATGCCTAGCACCACAAAAGAAAAAAGAAAAAAAATTAAATAGAGAAATTGTGATTAGAATTAACTATCCATATTGAAATATAAGATGCAAGGAAATGTACAGTACAAAGTGCAGAAATTATATCATACATTAGGGAGAGATATAAAATTATAGGTAATTTATATCCCATAAAAATATAGAGAAAATGGAATCGATATTTAAAATAAATATTTCAAAATTAAGGGCCAAAGCTGATAAAATATGGCAAATACAGATTTTAGGAACTCTTAAAAGCTAAAAAAAATCCACAAAGTATTATCATATAACAAAATTGATAGGAGGGTTCAAAGTAGATCAATAAACGTGATACACCTCATTAACAGAATGACAGCCAAAAGGCATATGATCATTTCAAAAGATGAAGAAAAGGCAGTTAACTAAAATTCAAAATTCTTTCATGATTAAAAATTCTCACCCCAAATTAGGTACAAAAGGAACATCAACAGAATAAATTCCATATATGACAAGCTCAATGCTAACATCATACACAATGATGTAAAGTTGAAAGTCTTTCTTCCAAGGTCAAGAACAAGACAAGGATATCCACTCTTCCCACTTTTATTCAGCATAGTACTAGAGATTCTAGCCAGAGCAATTAAGCAAGAGAAAGAAATAACAGGCACTCAAATTTGAAGGGAAGAAATTACATTTTCTCAGTGTATAAATAGCACAATCTTCAGTATAGAAAAACATAAAGCTTCCACCAAAATTCAGCAAAGCTGTGGGATACAAAGTCCCCCCCCAAAAAAAAAATACCAGTGTCATTTATGTATGTTAATAATGGACTAACTGAAAAAGAAAAAAAAAAGAACACAAAAATGCTGATTATAACTCTACAAAATTAAAGAAGAATAAATTTAACCAAGGTGGTAATAGATCTGTAGAACTACAAAGCATGAATGAAATAAATGTACATGACACAAATAAATGGAAAGATATCTGATGCCCAAGACTTGAAAAATCCATTGGGGATTTGACCCCCAAATCACTGGAAACAAAAGTAATGATAGATAACGGGGTTCCATTAATTGGAACAACTTCTACACAGAAGGAAGCAAGGCATGAACAGACAAATTATGAAATGGGACAAAATATTTGTAAGCCATATGTCTGCAAAGAGGTTAATATTCAAAATAAATAATGAACACAAGCAATTCAATAGCTAGAAAAAAATTAATATGTACAAAGGTCCTCAACTAGATATTTTTTCCAAAGAACACAGGCACATGGCCAACACTCACATGAAAAGATGTCCAACAACACTAATCATCAGGAAAATGCAAATTGAAACCATGATAGATTGCCACTTCATACTTGTTAGAATGCTTATTCTCCAAAAGACATAATAACAAATATTGGGAAAAAATATGAAAGAAAAAGATTACCCGTGCTTGCTGTTGATGGGATTAAAAATTAGAACAGTGACTATATAAGCAATAGGGAGTTTCCTAAAAAAATTAAACTAGAACTATCCCATGATCCAGCAATCCCACTACAGTGTACATATCCAAATAAAATCAATCAGCATGTTGAAGGACATCTGCAGTCAGGTGCATGGCAGCATTATTCCATAATAGCCAATGCCTGGGAGTAGGGAGATGAGGGCAAAAATTTTTGAAAGATATAAAATTTAACTAGACAGGGGAATAATATCAAGAGATCTATTGTACAAAAGGGTGACTATAGTCAATGATAACATTTTATGTGTTTGAAAATTATTAAGAGAATAAAGCTTAATAAAGTGTTCTTACCACAAAAAGAGGATATACATATTTTAGTTAGCTTGTTTAGCCACTCCACAATGTGCATGCATTAAAATTTACAATGCACACCATATGGGCAATTTCTACTTTTTACTTTAAAGTAAATAAAATAATTATTCAAGGTATTAAAAACACATAGACCAAACAACAACAAAAACAGATTGTTCTGATAATACATTAGCTCCATATTAACAACAACAACAAAATAACTGACTTCTCAAAAAGGAGTAGAATTACATTTGAAAAACGCTGAATAAAAAAATACCCATCTATAATTCTATACCCAGCAAAAATATTCTTAATAATGACGATGAAAATAAAACTATTTCCAGAAAAACAACATATTGATTATTTGTCCCCTTTTTTCTAGTCCAGTTAAAATTTGCTAGGTGTTAATCTTTACAGATAAAAAACAGGGTATATATTTTTGCTGATTAAAATATGTAAAAATAGTAATTTATTGGAAAATGGAAATAACAAATGCTCTAAGTTTTGTCTTCACAGAATAGAGCTGGTGGTCAGCAAGGGCATATGTACCATGGTAGAGTCTTCTTTCTTTAAGACTTTCATTCAGAAATAAATATTTTTCTTTCTCTATTTTAGTAGGTCATAACAACCTCTGACCGGATGCTGTTACAGAAAATACTAAAAGATATTTGTTTTTGTTTTCTTCCCCAGTTCTCTACCCTGCGTGCTTTTAACACCTTAACCTCCACCCCCATGCACTGTTTTACTAGCTATCTTAAACTATGGGAAGATTCAGAGTAAAAACATAAGGAAAAATAACAAAGGTAAACGTCAAAGTCTCTTTGGGCTATATCTGTGTTCTCTGAACCTGGCAGAAGTTCTAGTCTGAATCTTCCTTCTCTTGGGCTCTTTCATGAATTCTCTAGAGATTCTCTGATCTTGTTTCTTGAAGATTCCTTCTCATTCCCTAGAATTTCTATTCCAGTTCCTCTTCTAGTTCCTCTATATAGACATTTTATATATAATTCAAAACACTTAAAACTCTTGCTCTTCTCACGTGGACCAAGTGGTAATGCTTGTATTTCGTGTTCCAACAAATTTAGAGAACACAGTTCTTTCAGCTAGAGTGGCAGTCTTCTATCCCACAACTATAAGATTTAATCTCTTGTTTCTGGGTTTCTTAGCAGAATTCAGACCCTAGTCTCTTTCCCATAAATTCAGGGTAGGATAGTTCCTGGAAACACCACATCCCAATCCCTGGGTGAGAGTTTCTCACAAACCATCTCACTTAAAAGCCATCCTCCTCACAAAAGTGTTCTCTTTCCTTATATTCTGACACATTTTCAGTCCATATCCTTCAGGTTTCAAGGGTTCTAAACTTCCTGTGAAAATCACTGTGAATATTTCTTTTCTACTTAGTTTGGAATTTAACTCTCTTTTGTCTTGGCACCTATCAATATTATACACTTTTTCCAATGGTTCTCTATATTTTTTAATAACTAGATGAATAATTATTTTAATTTTGATGCAAAAATTTCTAAACACCTTCTATTTTAAACGTAGATCATTTAGTATTTTTAACTTTTGACAGCATGCTATTGTAATTGAATTTAACTATAAGAAGACATTCATCTGAAATTTCAGAAACAAGAGAATTATGGCTTTTACTTTTACTTAACATCCAAAAAAGTAATACTCTCTGTTAAGAATAAGAGTCTAGGAAGAGTCAGAAAGTCCTGAAATATAATAAATCCATGTCCCATCAGCAATAATGGAAAATTTTTCAGAGAATATATACTTGAGGAAACAAAGAAAAAAGGAGTTTGGCAAAGTTGGATAGTCAAGATATATATCCCAACTTGTGATGCTCATCCAAAATGAAGCTATTTTGAGTTTTGTCGATCATTATAGTCAAGTAATTGTGACATAGTCTTTCCAGTAAAGTGCAACTTTTAGTAAACCCATTTTATACATCAGTGCATTAAAGACCATACATCTATAAAATATGATTGTCATGGTTGTCATCATATCAGAGAAAAAATGGGAAGAAGCAATAAAGGAAAGTTTACTGAGCATATCACAAGGGTGGAGGAAGGGGTAGATGTTTCTTAACACTGAAGGTAATACATATCCAGGCCCTACCTTGTGACCATATCATGAACTTGCTTTACACAGTCCTCTTAACACCCACTAATTTAAAGGAAATATTTTAAATTTATCAATATAGATTTTTATTTGGGAAACAAATGAAGCTCACAAGAAGTCCTTGCAATTCTGATGTGTCTATACTCACTGACATTCATCACTCTTAAGAAAGATTTCTAATATTTCTTACAATATGGGGATTCTTGAATGACTGATGAAATAACGGTTTATACATTTACTGCTGCTCTTAAAAGCTAGAAATTGAATGTCCCTACAGTATATGCTCACTGAAGTTTGTGTTTTTAGATTACAATTCCCATTTCTTCTAAATCCCCCAACCTTTATCCAACATTTATCTGGAGAAATGAGAGGTATATAAAACCTTTGACATTCAGGATATTCCTCTGTAGTTTTCAGGATGCATGTGTTGTTTTCGGTATGCATTATGAACTTTCCTCAAATGAGAAGGGATAGCTTGCATAATGAGGCAAAGCTTTTAAACAAGATTGTCTTGTGTACAGGCATTCTATTTTTTTTTTTTATCCCGAAAGCTTAGCTCTGCTCTTAGTTACACGAAAAGGAAGATTTAGAACAACGTAAACCAATAATAGTTATTCAATCTAAGCTGTAAGGGTAACTTACTATGGGCACTCGAGGTTGAGATGGGATATTGTATTTGCATATATACAGTATGTGGAAAACTATTCTACCATTTTATGGAGCAGCAATCATATTTAGTTTAATGTCTTTTAAGTCTCATAAAATGATATTAGGAAATTTTGCTATTTGGATGGTAAGCAATCAAAGCTGTGGTGTTAACTCATCATAACACTACTAGTTTGACTCTTCAGGCCTCATTAAATTAGGGATATAAATATGCCAGATCAACCAAATGAAATTGGAATGCTCCTATTTCGGGGTTTAGAGTAGGCTGAGTGAGTTTGGAACCTTTTATATTTGTGGTTAGGTACTGCGATCACCTACCTTGTGATTACATGGCCATTTCAACAGGAATCAAGATTAAAGAACATCATTAATTCTCAACTTTAGACCATGACTCTCCTAAGGCTTCTGTCAAACAGGTCCCAAATCATTGACTTCCCCTATTTTCTCATCTTTATTTTCTTGTGTACCTAACTCAATTCCAAGAGTAAGTGTCTTGCTGTTGTTCCATCTGTTAGCACTTCAGGGCTAACCTATGACAGCATTTTGGGGAGCTTCAGAATAATACAGGGGTCATAACAGGTGAAATCATCCAAGTCTTACATTGCCAATGGAATATCAGGAGTTTAATAGCCCTGTATCAGCTACCTTTCTTGGAACTTGCTAATTGATCCTCCAAATGAGAAATAGTGATCTACAATAGAGTTCAGAATATTTAAATCATATAGAGACTAGAAACAAAGTAAATTCCCTTTTATAATTTTTAACAGACAAAAAATAATTAAACATTATGGAGAATAATCATAAAAATAGGCAATATTTCTACTGTATTCTGAGATTTACATATTATTTTCCTTTTTAATTTTCTGGGTCTACCCATAACAAGGGAAAATAAAAATTACATTAAAATTAGACTTCTTTTTAAAAAAAAATTCTACATATCTGATGAATTGAGATTTTGATCTTATTTTCTTCTCATAAAGCAGTATCTCAGAGGTGACTACATAGCTTACACATGAGTCTCACATATGTAAGACTGTAAGCATTACAACTCCCTAGGCATCTAAGGAAAAATTTGAAGGAGAGAGCTGTTCACTGAAAAGCAAATTCTTATTCACTGTTGAGAAAGTGGTAGGGTTCCTTGCAATCTTAGAATCAAAAATTGAAATACAGACAACATAAAAACATAAATACTAGTAAATTTATAGTTTTAATGTCGTGTATAATAACTCTATTTTAAAGAAAATATAAACTTGCTCAGTTTAAAGTTAAAAATATGTTAACTATTTTAAGATATTTTCTAGTCCTGAAATAAAGTATATATTTGTAAAAGTATTTAAATAATATAATGCATTCTGAGTTCTAAATAGTAAACTCATAAATGACCAATATAGATTATTGACCTACTATAATCCATTCAAGAAATTGGTATGATAATCCTGATTGATCTAAGTTGAACCATAAAACATTTCAATCATCTGTTAGTCCATTATCAAGCTACATGAAAAAGATATTGACTAATAACATTGAACAATTGTTATTAATATAATTAATTTTTATATTTCTGATTTTTTACAAATATTTTAGCTCGTTTCAAAGTAGCCATAATTTAAAAAGACAGATAATGAATGAAAAAAAATTGTTCTGTAGAAAACAAGCAATCATTATGATTTATGAATAAAAAGACCAACTTAATTCAGTAAAAATCTTAGTAATTCTTGAGTAGTTTTAAATTATGATATAAGTTTCTCAGAGTCAAAAATATATCCTTTAGCTTGTATGATTCTGGTTGATATTATCTGTCAAGTTGCTGCTTTATATTTTAAACTAAAATTCATCTCAATGTAAGTGGTTCAAAGTTACATGCAATTATTGAGAAGTAAAACAGACACTTATGCCACTTTAACTTAATATCAGAGTGGACTTTTTGCTGAATTATTCCTTTACAGCTAAGAATAACACATACTAAAGAATATGGTCACCTCATTCTTCAGGGTATAGAGAGTTCAAAATCATACATTGGTAGAAAATAAATCTCACCCTTATTTGCTTACCAGGAACATTGTAAGAAGACTCTTTTCACAGCTCAGAGCCATTATGTCCTGGAATGTCAATTGAAAGTTGTTTGCTTGGTTTCCAGTAGAGAGTTAGTTATTGTGTATCTGTCTGCACTATTCTCATTGTGAGTGACAATCACAGACTCTTCTGCTGAATACCACCCCTGTCATTGTTGGCGTTTGCTATTTGACGATTTTGTCTTTTTTCACCTCACTCTTACAAGTGGGTAGAAAAATCAGGTAATTCATCAGAAGAAATACAAAGTTAACTCAGCTTTCAAAACCCTGCCTGCTGTCATTTTCTATAGTTAAGATTTTTACCTGAAGCACTGAATGTCTCACCCTGACATCAGACTGCAGTAATTAATCATTAAATAGCAATTGAGGCAGTGGGCCCCAGAAAATATCTCCATACACTACCATATGCTGGAGCCAGCTGCAAGTGAGTACTTAGAGAGAAGCAGCACAGAGGAGAACAGAGCCTGACAGTTCCCTGCTGTGAAGTCCAAGTACAGCGTGCTTCTCACTAAGGGCCAAAAACAGAATGCTTGCTTGTGTTGACCTTCATTACCTGACACTGTTTAAAAGACAAAATGTCAGTGTTAATGTACTGGAAGTTTAAACATTTAATCACATTTTAATGAGGATACCAGCATTTTTTTTTCATGCTTTACATGAGAAAATAAAAACAAATCACTTTAGCAACATATCTGTTCACAATAAAGGGAATTTAAAACAGGACTATACACAGGCACACACACACACACACACAAATACCAAGTAAAACAAATTTATATATTCCTATTTTTTTAAAAAAAATAAGGAATAGATAGAGGAAAATATGGATGCCAAATATTTAAAGGACTATTGTGTACAAGAGAAAGGGAATATATGGAGTCATCTCCACAGGGAGTTAATGGATTTTATGAGTGAAAGCTACTAACAGACATATTTGAACTCAATTAAAGACAGAATTTATAAACAATTAGGATGATCTAATAATACAACTGCCTTCATCATGAGCAGTGAGCTTTCCACATATAGGGACTCAAATTTTGTAGAAATGTGGTAAGATCATAAGAGGAATTCTTTGAGCGGGAGGGATGTTAGGTGACACAATTCTATCAAGAGTTTTAAATTTGAATTTAAGACAATCTTTACCAATTACTAAACAAAACCTGCCATTGCATTCCATATTTTATTGAATTATTCAATTTAAAACTGTATACAATATAAAAATACCAACCATTCCTTTTTATTGAATATAGAAGATAGCTCATGCTAGCAACAGAGATTTTATTTTTACTGGAATAAGAATTAAAAGTTTGCTTGGCTTGCATCTGATGTATTTTATATATTTTCTCTTCGAACATGTATATAATATATTCACCAATTTTCTTTTGAACACAGTCCATCAGAGTTCATTGCCAAATTTACAGTTACTTGAGAAGACTTTCTAATTAGGGTTTTTAATGTGATTTTCAATCATTTTAAAACATAATGACTAATCTTCAGTTGGAGTTTTACAAAAAAAAACATATGATTCAAAATTCTGGTCTTTGTTGTTATTTTATAAGGATAAAAAATGTATTTGCAATATGTAGCAAATAATTAAACATACTAAAGGACTTTAATACATTAAATCATAAATATTCTAGGTTTACTTTAGTAGTTTTGACAAGAAGCTCTTGTTTTGTTTTTTTATTTATTAGAAATTTTGATAGAATGACAAAATAAATTAGTATGTTTATAACTCTCTTTACATAAGTGACTATGTTTCCCTCATGGATGAAACTATGTGGCATTTAGTGGTGCTTTTCATCAGCGTGCACATAGTTGTATTTGAGGGTCTAGTTCCTTCAAGCAAGAATTGGAGGACATATATAAAAGGAATATCAGAATCTATCTTTGATTCACTGAAATTTAGTAGTTGTACTTTCTGCTATAATGGTTCACAAATAGATATCATCTGAGGGTGAGTACAAACTTTTGCCAAATAAAGTTCTAATCATGATAACTTTTTTTTTGTATCTTGCATGTTTAATTGCTTACATGTTTACCAAAATTACTCTTTTTTTATTTGTACATTGTACTTGACAGTACAATGATCTTGACAATTCATACATTTGAATCAAATGGGGTATAATTTCTCATTTTTCTGATTGTACAGGTTGCAGAATCACATTGGTCATACAGTCACCTAAATACATACAGCAATAATAATGTCTATTTTATTCTGCTGCCCTTCCTATCCCCCCTTCCTTTCCTTTTTCTTTGTTATTCAAGTACACTAATTTCTTATGCAGAATTTTAGATCTGTTCTCTTTGAGATGCTATTGTTCTTTGCCACCTACTTTTGATTTTTAAAATAACAGCTGTTGATTTAGAGACTGCAGTTAGTGTGGCAGCTACTGATATCTACCTTTAGCTTATAGTTTCTGTGCCTTTCTTGGTGGACAGATGTCTCATTTTCCTTGTGATTTTCCTCCAAAATTCTATGTTAATGACCAACACCACAGAACAAAGGAATCTCAGGCTATTTCTCAAGTCTAGATTTCCTAGTGTATAATGGTCTTTAAATATTTCTTAGATTGATCCAGACTTGCACTTCATTTTTATGCATCTAATTTTAAGTTATTTTTTTCTCATCTACCTCTATAATATGAATATTTTTTTTATTTACAGCATAGGTAAAAAGTCTCCTAAATTAGGGTAAAGACTGATCTGTGTTTTCATGAAGAATTAATGCTCTGCCTAGATTAAAGATACTAAAATTACCTGATTTAGGACTGACACATCTGTTTTGTTTAAATATTCTAAACAAACTTTTCTTTAAGTTAGGGTTGTCAGTAGCAACAACTCTTTTTAAAATATTATTCTTCTTTTTTTTTTTTATAACAGACTTAAAAGTATTCATAGATACAGAGTTTTAAAAAAAGAAATATTTTAGTTATCTACTTTTAGAAAATGCAGTTTGCACGATCCTGGACGAATTTGGAAGATCATACATTAGTGTTATGAATGAGGCAATATAAGAAGCAAAATCACAAAATTGGCATCTTGTTCCTATGTCGGTTTTTTTTTTTGAAACTATTGAAATATGTACCACTTGGTAGAAAATATAGTTTTTACATACATAGAAAATGAACCTTTTATACACACTAATACGTATGACCTAAAGTAATCTTATCATGCCATTAATGGATACTTACAAACTCAAGTCCTTTGTGTGACATAAATGCAAATAAATACCAATTATAGAACTTAAAAATTCAAACAGAAATAATTGAAGCTTCTTGAGAGGTACTGTATATCTAACTTAATTTCATGTGAAGAACCATTTCTTGGAAAACATTGTACATCTTTCACAGTATAAACGTGAAGCAATCAAAATCACTTTTAATTAAAGCTCTTTCTCAGATCACTAAGGAATACTGAGAGAATGCCAAACTATATTAATGTACTCCATTATGACTTTGACTGTATTTTACAACTTGAAAAATTTTCATTTTTATGGTGCCATCAGCCTGCTACTTAATAGAAAATGTTTTATTGACATTTATGTTCTTTACCTAATGATGTGTATTTAAATGATGGCTGCCATCTTCATTAGAAGCTACTGTTGAAAGAGGAATAAGAGGGAGAATAGGAAAACCTGGTCTCATTCTTTGTGCAAACTGAGACTATTACCTTGAAACACTTCACCAATTTAGCCATAGAGTTTAATTAAAAATGTTAACAACTCCAACATTGTATTGTGATGTTTTGGGTTACTGATATAAGAAATATATATTCGTGTATATATGTGTTTGTGTTCTTTTTTATATTTGTTTGCAAAGTTAATGTACTTATTATTTAATTTAAATATTTCCAAAAATTTAATCTATTAATGCTGTCAGTGATTTTCAAATACTGTCAGACTTTGGACAGTATAAGTCATCATAAAGACAGTTTGCTGTATTTGATTTGTATTGATAAATATATGCCTGAGGAAGTCATTTACACTTAAAATGAATGCTCACAAGAATCCTATTCCTTCCAACAATTTGAATTATAGGTTAAATTCAGCTTTGATTTAGTAAATTTTTATTACCATCAAAAAAGTTAGTAAATAGTTCTTACATTCACCATTTTTTTCTTTATCAGCTTATAATTTGTGAGGTTTTGCTCTTAAATATATATTCAACACCAATGTTTGTAAATAAAAATTGGTCAATGAAGTTTTGTATAATCTAAAAACAAATAATCTAAAAAATACATATAGTAAAACTGAAGATATTACATTCAACGTTTACTTCTATAACCGGCAATATATATAGTTTAACATATTTTTCTTTTCTTTTTTTTTTTCCTGTGTGTGTGCTGCGGGGGGTGGGGGGAACATGTTGGGGATTGAACCCAGGGCCTTGTGCATGTGGGGCAAGCACTCTACCAACTTATACATATCCCCAGCCCCTACCATATTTTTCTAGTGAAATATTTAATAAAAAACAAATAATATTTACTTCTAACACTCAACCATTCATATACTCTGTTTTTGTTTTACTAAAGAAATCTATTTTCCCCAAATGATACCTGGTTAGAGTACAATTATAGTTTAACATTCTTTTCTGGATTTTGTATTTATCTTGTTCAAAATGCAATTATTGTTGCACTGATACACCTTTTTTTTTCTTTTTTAGTACTGGGGACTGAACCCAACAATCCTCCACAACTGAGCTACATACCAGATCTTTTTATATTTTATTTTCTTTTTTTTAAATTTGTTCTAATATATTATACATGATAGTAGAATGCATTTTGACACATCATACATATATGGAGGATAACTTCTTCTTCTTTTGGTTGTACATAATATAGAATCACACCAATCCTGTAATCACATGTGCACTTAAGGTAATAATGTCCAATTCATTCTACTATTCTTCCTACACCCGTGACCCCTCTACTCCTCTCACTCTCTTCTGTCTAATACAAAATACCTCCATTCTTCCCTACCTACCCCCACCTCCTTATTGTGAATTAACATCCACATATCAGAGAAAACACTTGGCCTTTAGTTTTGGGGGATTGGCTTATTTTGCTTGTATGATATTCTCCAGTGCCATCCTATACTTGCAAAGGTCATAATTGCATTCTTCTTTAAAGCAGAATCATATTTCACTGTGTATATATGCCACATTTTCTTTACCCACTCATCTGTTGAAGGTCACCTAGGTTGGTTCCATAGTTTAGATATTGTGAGTTGAGCTGCTATAAACATTGATGTGGCTGCGTCACTGTAATATGCTGATTTTAAGTCCTGTGGGTATAAACTGAGGAGTTGGGATAGCTGGATCAAATGATCGGTTTCATTCCACGTTTTCTGAGGAATCTCCACACTGCTTTCCAATTTGTAATCCTACCAGCAATGTATGAGTGTACCTTTCCCCCACATCCTCACCAACATTTATTGTTGCTTGTATGCTTGATAATTGCAATTGTGACTGAAGTGAGATGAAATCTTAGTGTGGTTTCTTGATTTTCATTTCTCTAATTGCTAAGGATGATGAACATTTTTTCATGTATTTGTTGATCAATTGTATTTCTTCTTCTGAGAAGTGTCTGTTCAGTTTCTTATCTAATTTATTGATTATTTGGGTTTGTTGTTGTTGTTGTTAAGTTTTTTGAGTACTTTATATATCCTAGAAATGAATGCTTTATCTGAGGTACATGTGGTAAAGATTTTGTCCCATTCTGTAGGCTCTCTCTTCATTTTATTGATTGTTTCCTTTGCTGAAAAGAAACTTTTTAGTTTGAATTCATCCCATTTTTTTTCTTTTTTTTTTAAATTTTTTATTGTGGGTTGTTCAAAACATTACAAATTTCTTGACATATCATATTCCACAATTTGATTCAAGTGGGTTATGAACTCCCACCTTCACCCCATACACAGAATGCAGAATCACATCAGTTACACATCCATTGATTTACATATTGCCATACTAGTGTCTGTTGTGCTCCGCTGCCTTTCCCATCCTCCCCCCTCCCCACCTCTCC
>NW_026000169.1:5743740-5749181 GCF_001458135.2 Marmota marmota marmota
CTGTAGGCAGCATATTGTTGGGTCTTGTTTTGTGATCCATTCTACTAGCCTGTGTCTCTTAATTGGTGAGTTTAAGCCATTAACATTTAGGGTTATTATTGAGATATGGGTTGTTCTTCCAGCCATATTTGTTTATTTCTGTTACTAAACATGGTTTGTTTTCCTCTTTGATTATTTTCCCCCCCTTTACTGTCCTACCTCCCACTGTTGGTTTTCATTGTTATTTTCCATTTCCTCGTCCCCATTTTTGATACTTGTTTTCACTTCTTTCACTTTAGTAATCTTATTAAGGAATTTGGTCCCTAAGCCGACATGGTGAAGATTTGGGCCTACTTTTTCTTCTATTAGGTGCAGGGTCTCTGTTCTAGTTCCTAAGTCTTTGATCCACTTTGATCCAGTTTCATGCAGGGTGAGAAATGGGGGTTTAATTCATTTTGCTACATATGGATTTTCAGTTTTCCAGCACCACTTGTTGAAGAGACTATTTTTTCTCCAATGTATGTATTTGGCACCTTTTTTCTAGTATGAGATAATTGATTCATGAGTTTATTTTTTATTTTGAGACAGAGTCTCACCAAGCTGCTTAGTGCCTTACTAAATTGTTGAGGACAGTCTTCATCCTGTGATCTTCCTGCTTCAAACTCCCAAGTCACTGGGCACCAAGCCTGATTTACTATTTTATATTCTTGTGGTAAACAGCCTCTAAGATGATGCCCAATAATCTTTTCCTCCTCTGTCATTTACCCCATATTGAATTATATTTGGTCTTATGGTACAAAATGAATATAAAGTAAATGATTATTTTTTACTTGCTAGGCCAGATCATGAAAGAAAATGTGAATTCTATGATACTTTCTTAAATCACTTTCTCTGGAAAAAACTAAATGCCATGACATGAAGAAGCTCAAGCAGCCCAGTGAAGAGTTGAGTTAGAGAGAACCAAATATTCCAGCCAATACCATCTCCAACATTCTGTTTGGTGAGTGGACACTGCCTGGCACTCTAGCCAGCATCTGACTGTGACTTCATGGGAGACACTAAATAAGATCAACCATGTATCACCACTCCTGGTTTTCCAAAGAAACTATGAGATAAAATAAATGAGTGTTGCTATTTTTTAAAAGTCATTGCATTTTGTAGTGAGTTATTAAAAAGCCATAGATAACCAATAAAATTTCCTTGTCTTAGAGTAAGGTTCTTGGATCTATGGGTTCTTATTATTTTTTTGAACTATATATTCTTCAGTGCTTGCCACAAAGTGAAAACTTAACTAATGTTTGCTAAATTTAAACGAATGAATCTGTAAATAGTCCTATAGTTTAACCAAAGAAGCTTGAAAAAGAGTGAACATCTATTACTTAAGTATGTTCAGATAGAATGACTCAACATCAACTTGGCCCCCCAAAAAAATTCATTTTAGGCACTCATAGTATTAAATAATTATGTGCATTAGAGCAATTCAACTATAAATATAAGCAAAAACCCTAGCCACAAAAAGCCTTACGCAAAACTAAATATTTCCTAAGAAGTATCTAAAATTTTTAGATGGGCAAGGAATGTAATTTGTAAATATTAACACTTAAATCTTTCCAGATTTGTTTGTTTTTCTTATGTTCTATAGCACAACCATTTGGGATCTCAGCTCTTTAGGAACATTAACAGAAACAATCCAAACTGAGTGAATAAAAACCACAGAACAACCAAGACTTGGATTAATTCTGCCCAAATGTTCATTCTTCTTTTGAATCAGAACCTCAGGAAATTAGATTGAGTAGTTAATTTCATTTATCCTCAGTACTTGCTTTTAATTAGTAGTAGTTTTATATTTTTTAATCTTTTATTGAAAGTTGTTATAAGAATTAATCATATGTAGAAAGTTTCAGTATTATAAATATTTTTGAATACAAAATTTGTTAGAATATGTTAATTTATTGTGGCTCCAAAATTAAAGAATTTTTTTAAGGTTTAGATAAAAACAAGTTTTATTTATTTATTTATTTTTTTAAAAATAGGTCTGAAGCAGGACCAGGACTAGACTTATTGTCTGAAGTTTGGTATGAGAATATTTTGAAAATTTAATCAACTAATAAGAATAATTGGAATTTGATACCAGAATGCCTAACAAAGTTTATTTATACCAATTTGTTAAAACAAAAAAAAAACTTTCCTCTAATATTTCTGTGCCTCCATAAATCACTTTTGAAATCTTTCTAACATATAATATTATAAAATGATTCTGATAATCTTTAAAGAGATTCCTAAACCTCAGTGAAGTCTAATAGCATTTGTCACTGTCCTAATGCTGTAACAAGAATAAGCCCAGATTAAACATAAGTCTTGCATAATCAATGCTTTAACATGGAACAACCTATTTGAGTCAATTTCACATAAATATACCATTGATTGGAAGATTTACTAATTACAGTTCCTCATTTTGAGCATGTCTGAGGCCTTTTTTACAAATTAAATTTGGTCCATTTGGTGCTATAATGTAATTGTTTCATGATCAATATAAATAGGAGTAAGGAAATAAAGTAATGGTTTCTGTGAAGGAGCAATTTGCTTAATGCCTGCACAGAAGGAAAGACCGGTAAGGCAATAATAGAAAACCCCCAAAACTCATCAATTAATTAAACTAACTAGAAGAAGATGCAGTCATGTTATGGTGAAGAATAAAAATATAAATAAAGAGAATATTATATTGAACAAATAATTAGATTAGGGATACAAATATAAATAGACTCATGATTCATGTTGGAGATATTCCTTAACTCTCCTTTAACTTTCCCTAAAACGATTTTTTAGCTTTGCAGATTTCTAAGCAGTCCATTTCTACCTTATCTTTTCTCATTAATCACAAAGAATGACAAATTGTCTGAATTTTTTTTTGTGTGTAACTAAATAGAAATTATTTTAGTTCTCTTTATTGTTTCCATGACAATGTACAAACTCACAACTTAGCAAGTTGACCAATTAAAGAATTAACTAGCAAGTCTTTCTGAAACATTTTATCAATCAAGTTCATTTTGATTATTAAAAAAGAATAATCTTTGCATATGTACTGACTTGTTCCTTGGAAGAGCTAAATACAAATCCTTAAGACTTTTCTTTTCTAACTTGCCACTTTCATTTGTAGAAGATATTTTTCCCTATTAGTAAAGGAGATACCTCAATATAACATTTATTATTTTTGTGAGCTCTGTGAGAAAGCCACTACTTGTTATATTTAATTAGAATAATCAGTGACTTTACAACTCAATGCTATTTATCTTATAATTATTGTGCATATTCCTTTATGATTTAGTGTCTACCAATTACAATGTCTCAGGTATATGAGATGAGAAGCCTTGTCCCAAAGTGTACCACTATGCCACCCTGCAGTAATCACTAATAAATATTTGTTCAATAAATGAAATCATTAATATGTAGGAAAGATGAAAAATTGGGGGGTACAGCGATTAATGTTGAAATACTGAGTTTCAATAATTGTTGGTTGGCATAGTGCACAACGTTTCATATTTATATCGTCGGAAAACTATTGACAAGAAATTCAACTCATCAAAATCATAAAAATGATTTCCAGACCTTGAGCCCAATTCTGGGTAGTTCTAGACTGGAGACATGTCATTTTGTTTCTATTAACTGCCTTAACTCCTTCTATTAGAAAAGAAAGTAGAAATAACACATTAACTGTATGTATAACTGAATGAGCTGTCACTACTTCATTTTTTTGAGATTAAACCTTATCTCAATTATTACCTAATTTAATTTTTAAAATGGAGAACAGAGGACAAAAAGGTATTCAAGAAAATAAGTAGAGGAACTGGGGCTTGAAAATCATGTGTGAGTCTAATGCTCTTTACACAACTGAACAGAACTTTTTTATTCAACATGGAAGATAAAGATATTGGGAAACATGGGAACTGAAAAGGTCACACCTTCACTTGAAAGAGTACTTATCAATGAATCATGAGAAATAAAGATCAAATTAGTGATATGGCATTTTTATATATTAAGAGAAGGCAGCAAGAAGCAGATGATACTAATTACATAACAATAGGCAATAAATTATTTTAATGTAATGAAGCAGAATATTTTAAAGTAAAATAAATAAAGTTAAAGTATATACATTAGATAATTTACATGAAATTTTTATATTAGGGAAATAAATATATGTATATCTAAGGTATATGTTTAATATGCTCACATAGAGCCTGTTTAGTATAACACATAAGGTATGAATATTTTCCCACTATACACACACTTTTACAATACTGCATCATATAAGCGTTGATGAATGACATAGTTTTCCTTCAATCTGAACCTTTATATTCCTGGTTTCTTTTATTTTATAGAAAAGAATGTCATAATTAATAACATATTTCAAAGTATATAATATTTAAAAATGTATTATGCATCAGTATACTACATGAACACACATATATGAATATATATTACTAAATAAACTATAGATTTTGTCACAGATATGAGCTAAAAATAATATTAAAATAACTTAAGTACTTAAAGCATCTCTATTCAACATCTTGAGTGATTCAAGAATAGAAACTTAATCTTATTTCACAATTTCAAAACTAGATTATAACACTTTTAAAGTATTTAAAATTTGAATTAAATGTAATTCATATTCATGTAACTCAAAATAATCTAAAATATTCAAGACACTTTAGGATTCATAGAATGGGTCTCTGATAATAAGTTGTAGAGAAACTGATGGATGTCGGGGAAGATACATGTGAGGAAGCAAATTGCTTTCCCATAGCTTCACTAAAATATAAACAGCAAGCTGAAGTTTTGTTGTTGTTGTTGTTTTTTTTTTTTTTTTTTTTTTTGGTTTTGATTGTGTTTTTTAATGAAACAAATGTGTACTAAAACATTTCCTATGACTTCCAAAACACATAACAGGGCAATAAACTAATAGTCACATGGAATTAATTATGTAAAATGTTTTCTAGCAGAAACTTAACATTTGCTGGTTCATTCCAGTCACTGAATTTCCAAGGACAAAATCTTAAAAGAACATACACTAGTGAGACTGGCACATGGACATTTGATGGGACAAAAAGTACTAACCTATAGGGGTCCAAAAGAGAGGATTCTTGACCTGAATGCCTAATTTTAACCCCTTTCACCTCTTTCCACCATCAGCTCCTACAATTCTACATACCCAGGGCATGCCTGTAATCCCAGCAGCTGGGGAGGCTTGAGTCAGGAGGATCACAAATTCAAAGCCAGCCTCAGTAACCTAGTGAAACACTGTCTCAAAATAATACTAATAAAAATAATGGGCTGGGAATTTGGCTCAGTGGTTAAGTACCCCTGGATTAAATCCCTGGTGAAGGAAGGAAGGGAGGAAGGAAGGGAGGAAGGGAGGATGGGAGGGGAAGTAAAGAGAGGAAGGAGGGAGGGAGGGAGGGAAAGAA
>NW_026000169.1:5761266-5882952 GCF_001458135.2 Marmota marmota marmota
ATATATATATATATATATATATATATATATATATATATATATATATATATTATATATACAATATGTATGTGACTATAACATAATATCATATATTTTATACTATATATACGATATATAATTATAATATATTACACAATTATATATTATATTATAATATATGGATGATATATACAATATATATTATGTAATTATAATATATTATATATTATACAATATTATATGTTAATATATATTATACAGTACAGTATATACTATGTAATAATTATATATTGTATATATAGTATATAATATATATAATTGTAAGGAGAGGTGGCCATCTTGTCATTTGGGTTTTTTTTGGCCAGCATATCATTTGGGTTTGCTTTTTTCCTGCCAAGGAGGGTATAAGCCACCTGAGAAATTAAAGTCTAAAATGATTAGTGAAGAAAAAAAAACAAAGTTGAAAAGATAGTTTCAAAAGGGTAGCTCCTGATAGGTCCAGCCCATACAGAAGCTGGAGCTGAAAAATTAAAAAATGGCCCACATGGTTTATTTAAGGGGGTTCTTCAAAGGCAGGGATAAGATTTCAAAGGTGGAGTCTTGCCTCATGATGTGTTGCAGTCAGCAGGTTGATTGGCATCTTGGCAAGTCATAAGCATCTCAGAGGAGCTGTGTGGCTGCAGCAGGTCACCCATTTCCTGTGCAATGTGGGACATGGCAGAGTAGAATAGGAATTCACAATGTCTCTGGGCAATCAACCAGAGGAAATGTCCACCGAAGTTCCCAGACACCAGATTATCCTATTTCACTAGGCTATGATACGCAACACAGTCCACACATAGCCCATGGACAGCTCTCCACATAATTGTATATAATTACACATATTATACATTATATATAATTGTACATTATATATATATATATATATATATATATATATATATATATATATATATATAATGTATGTATGTATAGAGAGAGACAAACAATATAGTTATAATATTTATTGTGCTGCTGGTGATTGAATCCAGAGCCTTGTACATGTAAGGCAAGCACTCTATCACTGAACTGCATGCTACCACTATCTCCCCTGCCCTTGACAAATCATATTATTTAGATGACATGTACAAATTCCAAGAAAACACATTATTTAAAGTGACTAAAGAAGAAATCAAATGTTTTTAAAAAATTCATAAAAAGTCAAGAAATACTTAACAATAAGAAAAATCCTCCAACATGAAAATTTAAGACTTAAATGGCTTCATTGATAAATACTGCTAAATACATATGGAAAATTGTCTTCATTAACTTTTCCAAGAAATAGAAGTGTGGGTAACTTTCTCATCTGATAGTATAAAGCTGGTACTCTGATTCTCTGATTCTATACCCTGACAAAGAAATCACAAGAAAACTATAGATCAGTATTCTTATAATTATAGACATAGAAATACTCAATGAAATATTAGGAAACTAAACACAGCAACACATATATCTGAACCTAATAGTATTGATTTTAGAAATTCAAGATTGATTTAACTTCCAAACATTAATTAATACACTTTGCTATATCAATTTAATAAAGGACAAAATTCACATAATATTCTCAGTAGAAACAGTAAAATTATTAAATAAAATTCATCATCCCTTCTTAATAAAAATAATCAACAAAACTTGCATAAAAGGAAACTCAAGCTTCTTTCTGAGATCCATTTCTAATTTATGTTTTGGCCATATAATATGCTTTCTATGATTTTAATCCTTTTAAATGTTTAAGGTTTGTTTGATTGCCTAGCATAAATATTGTAGAATTTTGCATACATGTCTGAAAATAAGCATGCATTCTTCTGTTGGGTAGATTGTTCTTTAATTGTCTAGATGCCTTATAATAGCATCCTTGTTCAAGTCTTCTATTTTCTTTCTGATGATGACATAATAGTTCTATCTTTTATTGAAAGAAGTGAATAATAAATATTCAAAAATGCATATTATAATGGTTAATTTGAATTGTCAACTTGATTGGATTAAGAGAAGCCAAAAATTAAGAGGACTCTGGTTGTGTCAATAAGGGCATGCATAGGAATGATTGGCATGTGGAATAGTGAAATGAAGTGAAGACCCTTCCTAGACATGAGCAACACCTTTCAATAGCTTGGAGACTTGGAGGGAATAAAAGTTGGAGGAACAAGGATGGAGCAGCAGATTCAAGCTGTATTCTTGAATGAGATCTTGATTTCTGCCATGATTGCCTAAGAATATCTGATTCTTGCCCTTTCATTATTCAAAAACAGACTCTGCCAGTGATTCTCCAGGGACTTTCCAGAAGCCTTTAATCACCGACTGGGGTAGCATCATGTGTACCTCTTGTTTGAGGCTTCAAACTGCACAGGTACTGGTTTCTCCAGCACTACAGCTTGCAGATGGCCATTATGGACTGACTATTCAGCTTATGATTGTGTAAGCCAATCTAATTAATCCCCTTTTTATAAAATTGTACCTCCTATTGATTCTGTCCTCTAGAGAATTCTGACTAATACATATATTATATACCATAAAATTATCTTTTAAAAATGGAAGAAAAACTCATTCCATGTTAAAAATAGAGAAATAGAAAAACTTGCTAGATATTGGCTTTACAAGAAACACTAAAGAAGAAATTCAGACTTAAAATGTAACTTCAGACAATAATTTATATCCTTACAGAAAATTAAAGTACAATGGGACAGATAAATATGTTATTATAAAAAGATATGGTACGTGCATATTTTCTTTCTCTTACCTGATTTTAAAACTATACAAATTATATATANCTCTCTCTCTCTCTCTCTCTCTCTCATTATATATATATATATATATATATATATATATAGAGAGAGAGAGAGAGAGAGAGAGAGAGAGAGATGTGTCACTGGGCACCTAACATATTGAAAATGTAATATTTTTGACAATAATAGAGCAAATGAGGGAGTTGGAGAAAAGCTGTCTGAAGGGAATAAATTAAACAAAATGGAAGTAAAAGGCTACAAAAACAAATGATGAAAGTAAAAAATGGTAAATAAGGAGATGAGGAAAGATGGCAGATAAATAACAGACACCATATACTGACTTCTCCCTATTTGAATTAAATCAATATTTGTCTAGCTGGTGGGAACAGAGCTGGATTCAAATTCAGAGAAGCAGTGATCAGCAGAAGCACAAGAATACCTTTTGTTTAGAAAAATAAGAATATTTAGGTAAAAAGAATAGTATTCTATAATACCAAGCACATGGAAGCTCAGTGTGGAAAGGAAAACTCTGCTCCAGAGTGCTATTAGAAGCCAAAAGAGGAATCATAAAGATCTCAAGAACTTCAGATTTCAGCATCAGATGGCATGTGTAGTTTGAGCAAAGAGGAAATTTAAGTATAACCCAACAAACATATGTGACTCAGGGCTCAATCTGTACTCCCAATGGAGACATACTTGCAATTCCAGTTGATCATCAGCTCCCCTTAAAGTAGTATCATATACTAATCAAAAGACTAAGAAAACATTGACTTGACCTTTTCACATGGAGATATTTCCCAGATATGGAACAACCAGTAAGTGAAAGCAGCCTGATAAGTTGTGCTCTAGACAATGATAGGAGAAAGATCCACACTAACAAATTGGAAAATATCAAGATAGAAATATAGAAAACCTGTGAAAGCAAGAAAATAGAATGCTTTCAAAAGTTTATAACTCCTAAACAACTGAAATCTCAGATATTGAAGTGAACAAAATGCCAGGCAAAGAATTCAAAAAGCTGATGGTTAAAATGGTCAAGGAATGAAAAGATCTAAGGAATAAAGTAAGAGATAAAACTACAGGAGGTGAAATATTATTTCAACAAGCTGATAGACATTCTGAAAACAGAACCAAACAGATATACTGGAAATAAAAGAATCAATAAATCAAATTAAAAACTCAATGCAAAATATTACTAATGCATGTAGATGACAAATTTGGGGCCAAAGACAAGGTGTAGAATCTTGAAAACTGAGTCAGCAATAAAGTTGAAAAAAGACCTTGACATGAATGTTCATGAAATCTGAGACCAAATTAAGAGACCAAACCTAAGGATTCCTGACATTCAGCAAGGCAGGAAAATACAAAATAAAGGCATTGTGTTAGTCAATTTCATATTATTGTGACCAAAATACTGAACAAGAACAACTTACAGGAGGAAAAGTTGATTTTGGCTCAAGGTTTTAGAGGTTTCACCCCAGAGATGGCCAAGACCACACTTCTAGGCACAAGGTGAGGTAGAACATCATGGGGGAAGAGTATGAAGGAGGTAAAATGATTCCCTCATGGCAGCAAGGAAACAAAGAGTAGGGAGTATGGGGAAAGGTACATCAGGGAAGAAGAATACCCTTCTAAGGCATATATACCTAGTAACTTCCTCTCCATGCACCACCTGCCAATAGTTACTACCTAGTCAGTTCAAAATCTGTCTAGCTGGTGGGAACTTCCATAATTCAATTACTTTACCTACAAACATTCTTGAAGAGACTTTGAGAGATACTGCATATTCAAACCATAGCATTATTTCCTAGTCCCTAAAAGATTATGTACATCTTACAATGAAAAGTGCATGCTATTCTTAACATTTTTAACACAGCCTAAAAGTCCAAGTCCAAAGTCTCATCTGAGACTCAAGCCAAACTTTTGGCTTTGAGCTTCTCTTAGGAAATAAAAAGAAAAAAAGTGCAAGTTACATATAGAATAAATATTTCTATTTGAATAAATATAGAGTAAATATTGTATAGAGTAAATATTTCTATTGTATAGAGTAAATATTTCTATTCCCAAAGGGAGAAATAGGGGCTTAGAAAGAAGGGATGGTACCAAAACAAGACCAAAACTCAGCTAGGCAAACAGGTCCTAAAACTCCATCTATAATTCTACATACAGCATCTAGTACACATGGATATGAGATGTTATTTCCAAAGGGCTTGAGCAGCCATGTTCATTTAACCTAACTGGTAAGTAAATAGATAGACTATATTTTGGCTGGGCTTTCTCTGCAACCAGCAATTTTACTTGGAAGATAGTCAAAGTTACTGGCATCTCTTACTTTTTATGAAGTCCATTTCAGTTTTGGCTTCATCTTCAGAGCCTTCAAACATCAATCTCTCAAGGGCAGTCACCTATACCCTGAACTTGCTACTCTTTGCCTTATTTCCCAGTCTTTCCTTTGAAACCTCACTGGAAACCTCCATTATCTCCTAACCCAGCATCCGAAATTCCTGCAGAACCAGGAACAGGTAGACTATACCAAGGTCTATTGCTAGCTCATGAAATGGTTGAGCTTTCTGAATCACAACTGTTGCAGCCTCTGAGTAATTGGGTGGCTGGATATGGTGAAATGACTTCCCAGGTTCCCTGTGCAAGCATAGCACTTCCATGATCTCTTCTAAAAATTGTTTTCCCCTCTACAACCTTGAGACTCTAATGAGTATGGTCTAGAAAATTCCTGAGATGTCCTCAAGCCATTATTCTATTTTCTCTGGGCAAAGCACTTAGCATCTCCTTAGTGGTAATCATTTCTTTAACCAGTATAAGTTCCTTGGCCCCAGTTTCACAGGTATTTTTTAAGTCAAACTGGAAGTTTTTAAAATCTATAAATTCCGGTTTCTGCTCCTGATTCTCAGTGTAAACTTGGTTAAATTCTGCCAACAATATTCATTCCTCAGACTGAATGCTGTGCTTCCTGGAAATTTCCTCTGCCAGATTAATTAGTCCATCACTTTTAAATTCAGCCTCACACAAAAGTCTCAGAATATGGACAAAATATAAACAAGTTCTTTGCCAGAATATAACATAAATGTCCTCCAGACCAATTGCCAACAGAGTCCTAATTTCTATATAAAATCTCATAAGCATGGTCTTTGCTGTCTGCATTTGGGTCTTCAAAAGTCCAACGAGAATTTTCCACTAAGTTTATTTACAACTTTCTAAAGCTTTTCCAGCTTGTGTCTTCAAAACTTTCAAAAAACCTTTAGCAAACCATCTCCAAAGTATTCTGAACATGGTCAGGTTGACCATGAAAATGATCCAACACTTCATACCAATTTTTATGTTGTTAGCCAATTTTGTGTCACTTTACCCACCTACCCCCCACCCCCAAATGGTAAAGAAAACTTAGAGGAGAAAAAATGTATTTGGGGCTCACAATTTTAGCATTCTCAGTTCATAGTCAGCCATGTCTATTGCTCAGGGACTAAGGAGAGAGAGAGGACAACTCCAAAAAATTCTTGCATTAACACAGGAGTTTTATGGTACACCTAATATTCAAACAATAGCAGGAATGTATAAGTTTTCCTGTGAAATAATACCAGAAATTTTCCCAAACCTTCTGAATGGTGTGAAATCCAAGGACAGAAGGCATTCAGAACCCCAAATAGATAAGAAAAAAAAAGATCATCTCTAGGATTCATTATAATATAAATGCCTAATATACAGAACAAAGATAAAATTTTCAACGTTTCATGAGAAAAGCAGCAGGTCACATTTAGAGGTAAGCCATATGAATCATCATTGATCTCTCAGCTCAAACTTTCAAAGCTATGAGGCCTTGGGCTAATACATGCTGTGCTCTGAGAGATAATGATTACCAACCAAAATTGTTTGACCAACCAAGGCATCCTTTAGAATTTAAAATTAAACAAAAATGTTCTAAGTTAAGCAAAGGCTAAAAATTTGTAACTACTAAGCCAGCACTATAGGAAATGCTTAAAGAAATATATCATTCAGATGAACTGCAAAATAATCTTCAGAGCCATCAAATGAAAGAATCTCACTAGAAAAATAGCTATGAAAATAGTTAATTCTGAATAAAATATAAGAAATAATAAAAATGTCATAAAATAATAATTATTTTTGATACCACTGAGTGTAAATAATCTCAGCAATCCAATCAATAACATGGAGAGAGACTGAATTAAAAACAGTACCTAACTATATGCTGTTTACAAAAGACACCCCTTAAAGGCAAGATAATCATAGAGTGAAAGTGAAAGAATGGAAAAGACATACTATGAGAATGGAGACCAAAATCAAGCAAGAGTAGCTACGCTCATACCCAACAAATCTGACTTCAAATAAAATTAATCAGATGAGGCAAGGAAAGTCATTTTACATTAGTTAAGTGGACTATTGAAAAAGAAGATATAATAATTATAAATATTCATGCCCCAATGTCAGTGCACCTACTATATAAAACAAACCTATTCAGCATAAATCTCAAATTGATTCCAATAAAATTATACTGGGTGACTTTAGTACACTTCTCTCATCAATAGGTAGGTCATCCATACATGAACTAAGTAAAGATTCTTCAGATCTAAAAAAAATTATCTTAATCAAATGGACCTAACAGCAATCTATGGTATATCTCCTCCATTGACTACTGAATTTATTTTCTTCTTCATTGTGTGTGGAACATTCTCCAAAACATACATTATTCTACACACAAAGCAAGTCTTAACAAATAAAAAAAAATAAGATAATTCCTTGCATCTTATCAAATTATAATGGAATAAAGCGAGAAATCAGTAACAAGATAAAAAAGAAACCATTTTAACATTTGAAGATTTAATGATACAGTTATGTCATAAAAGAAATCAAGAGAAATATAAAACTTCTTAGAAATGAATTAGAATAGAGATACAACATACATAAATCTCTGGAATATAACAAAGCATAAAGGAAGTTCTAGGGAAAAAGTTTATAGTTTTGAGTACTTACATTAAAAAAAAAATCATAAGATCCCAAATATGAAATTTGTTTGAATCACTCTTTTCATCACTGTAACCAACAATAATAACTTCAAGGAACAAAATTTTATTTGGGGCTCATGGTTTCAGAGGTCTCAGTCCATAGAGAGCTGACTGCATTGCTCTGAGCCCAAGATAAGAAAATAATAAAAATGACACCACCATGGCAGGAGGTCATGGGGAAGGAAAACAGCTCAGTAAATAGAGAGCTCAGTCCACCAGGGACAAAATGTATACCCTAAGGCATGTCCCAAGTGACATATCACCTCAGTCAGATCATACCTACCTATAGTCACTACACTGTTAATTCGTATCAGTGGATTAATCCACTGATCAGATTAAGGCTGTTAGAACTCAATAATTTCACCTCTAAATTCTCTTGTTTCACACAAAAGCTTTTGGGGGGAACCTCATATCTAAACCATTACATTCTGTTCTTGGTCCCCCAAAGTTTATACAAAATACATTTAGTCAATTTTCAATAGTCCCCATAGTCTTAATAGTTCCATTACTGTCAAAAGTCCAAGTCCAACATATCCTCTGAGACTGAGATAATACTCACAGTGTGAGTACTGGCATCAGATCAATGCTGACGTCAGATTTGCCATTTTAAGTAGGGAACCATTTTATCTAGAGGCTCCAAAGTTTCAATTCTGAGGGATCCTTTTTAACTTCCATAAGAACATGTGCCTGCTAAATGATCAACTCTACCCCAGCATCTGCTGCAACTCCTAAGCAGCTTATGAAATTCTTCTTGTGGGCTATAAAGCTGCTCTGTGAGTGTCAACAGGCTGCTTCTCTCCTCAGAGGGACAGCCTTGTCGGTTTGCCTCATGCTACTGACAATAAATCTCTTGCGTCAGATTCCAGTGTTTGGTGTTGTCTTTGGACTTTGCATGGACTCTGTGAATGTCCTTTCAATTAACTCCCATAAAAGTCAGAAGAAATTTACATATGTTCAAAATATAAAGACAAAGAGTAATCATATCTATTTCAAAATGGACAAATAGGGGCATAGAGGGAAAGGAAGGTAGAAAGCAAGATCAAATTCCAGCTGGACAAATCAGTTCTATGACTTCATGTCCAGCATCTGGGGCAAATGGTATTGTAATGTTTTTTGCAAAGGGCTTTTATAACTCTGCCCCTATGGCCTTGCTGATTGCGGTCCACAGGACCTCTTCTTCACTTGTTTCTGCTCAATTCCTGTTGCTTTCTTTAGCAGATGTTCCATGATACATGGTATCTCTTAATTTGGGAGTTTCCACTACTGCTCAGGCTTTCTTCTCACATCTTCATGCATTGCTCTCTCAGAGGCTGCCTTTAGGGATTCTTACCCTTCTGTACTTTACCTAGAGTCCCAGGCCTTCCTTTCAAATCTTGAAGGAAGAATCCATGACCCACCAACTCCAGCATCCTGCAGTCCTAAAGAACCAGCACACTATGGTTGACACCAAGTCAGCCACATCCCAAGTAGCAGCCAAGCCTCCTGAGATTCTGGCTGCAGCAGTCCCTGGGTAGTTGAGCATGGCAAAACAAATTCCTAAAACACCCTATACAAGCCAAGTGCTCTGTGGTCTATTCTCAAAGGAATTTTTACTTTTCTACAGATGACCCTGAGGTGGGTGTGGTCTTCTCAATTCCTAAAATGCCCTCAAGCCATTTTTCCTATTGTTCCTGGGTTAAGTATTTAGCAGTATCTCTATATTGGCAATTATCTTTTTAAAACCACATCTTTCTTAGCCCCAGTTTTACTCACACTTTTCTGGCCAAACTGTAAGTTTTTTTAAATCCTTCCGCTTTGCTTGCTGCTCTGGATTATTACAGTAAATTTAGCTACAAACCACCAGCAATTAACTGACACTTCCCAAATGTTGTGCTGTCTTGAAATTTCCTCTGCCAGATTAATTACCTCATCAACTTCACAGAAAAGTCTTAGTACATGGGGAAAATATAGATAACTTCTTTATAAAAACATAACACAAATGACCTCTTCTAGTCCAGTTTCCAATAGAGTTCTCCTCCTCTGAGATATAATGAGCCCATTCTTTACTATCTATAGTCTTATCAACATCCTGTTTTCTGAGTTCCTATCAAATTGTACATTAATCTCTATCTACACCAATCTAAAACTTTTCCAGCTTAGACTTCTTAACTTTCCAAAATTCCTACCCCAACAAACCTGTGCCAAAAGTGTTTCTGAATCACATGGTCAGGTTAATCATATTGCCAAAATCTCAGTTTTCTCCCTAATGCCAACCCAATAACAAGGACATGATTTTGAGAAAAATGAAAATGAAGGTTTTGTAAGGGTCCCGCGAAACGTCGGAGAAAGAGACCACCAAGTGATCACTCATGCAATTGGCAGAAGGGGGATTTATTGAACCAGCATGCTGGGGCTCCATGCCCACTCAAGAAGGGAAAACAGCCAGAGCCCCGAGCAGGGGCTGAGCACTGCTTAAGTACACTTTTGGGGGAGGGCGGAGGGCTTTGTATACATCAGAACAAATCATCATGAGGCGAGGGAAAATTGAACAACAACTCCTAAACATGATTAGTTCATTCATTGGCGAGAACAGGTCAGGCTGGAGTGATAGGTCATTCCTAAGGAGGGGGTTACATTTAAACTGATTGGTCCAGGCCCTGCAATGCCTATGTGCGACCACACAGAGCCCTTATTAAACAACCAAATAGTCAGGGGAAATATTTACTGGGTGGTTCTAAGCATTGTCTTAACAGCTACAGAAATTTCGGGTTTTGCAGGTAGCATAGAAACCTAACAATACCTCCTTTACATTTTAACTCAGACCTTGCAGCTTAGAAACTTTTACAACACCCGGTCTTTTACCCTTTAACTTTTACGCTTTAACTTCAATTTCTTTTACCCTTACAGTTTATTGCTTTGCTAGCAAAGGAGAAACACAGGGGACTCCTATCCCAAAAGCTGTGATTCTGCCCATCAGCAGGAATACTGGGCTTTTAAAGAGGTGATTCAAAGGCTACAACCATGTGTTCTCTATTGAAGTTGTAATTTCCTTATTAATCTGGGAGATAGTCATTTCTGAGATCTTCTGGTACATCCCCAAAGTCTGGAATACTTCATTCCTGCGGTGGGTGTGTGCTCAAGGACAGATAACTCTGGCAAGGACAGGGAAGAAAAGTAATCTTGTTTCCCCTGAGATTAGGGAGTGGGAGAGATTAAGGAGGGACTGGGAGAGAGGAAGAGAAAGAAACATGTCCATTTTAAAAATAAGTTGCAGTGGCAGAACAGCAAGGGTTATAGTCAAAGCATAAAATGGACCACTGTTATAATCACGGCCAGGACCTTACTCCTTAATACTAATTTGTTTTAGTAACCATGTTTTTTTGTTTGTGTTGTGGCACCAGGGATTGAACATCGAGGTGCTTAACCACTGACCAACATCCTCAGACCTTTTTTTTTTTTTGAGACAGGTCTTAGGTCTTGCTAAGTTTCTTAGAGCCTTAAAAGTTGTTTGGCTGGCTTTGAACTTCTCATTCTCCTTGCCATTTCCCAAGCCACTGGGAGTACAGGCATGTAAAATTGTAGGTTAGCTTTTTATTGCTGTGACTAAAGACTAAACAAGAACAACTTAAAGGAGAAAAAGTTTATTTGGGACTCATTATTTCAGAGGTCTGTCCACAAATGGCCAATTCCTTGTTTTAAGCCCAAGGTCAGGCAGAACATCAGAACATCCTTGAGAAGAATAGTAGTTCAGGAGATGGCAATCAGGAAGCAGAGAGAGAGCTCCAGTAGGGACATAATATGTACCACAAAGGCACATCACCAGTGACCTGACCTATCTCCTCCAGTCATGTCCTAAGTAACTAAAGTTACCACCCAGTTAATCCATATAAGTGAATTAATCCACTTATCGGGTTAAGACTATCATAATTCAATTATTTCACCTCTAAACTTTCTTTCATTGCTCACACATGAGCTTCTGGGGATACTTCATACCTAAACCAATCATAACACAATTTAATATTAAATATCAAGACCCTAGAAAAGTAGAGCAAACTAATTCCAAAAATAATAGTAGACAAGAAGTATTTAAGACTAGAGCAAAAATTTAATAAAGTTAAGAATTAAAAAAGATGCAAAGGATCAATGCAATGAAGAGTTTTTTTTCTTTTAAAAAATAAACAGGATTGTTGAACACTTAGCCAAACAAATGAAAAGAAAAAAAGTGAAGACTGAAATTGACACAATTAGATATGAAAAAGGAGATACCACCATAATCTTACTGAAAATCCAGAGGATAATCAGGAACAATTGTGAAACCTATACTTCAATAAATTGGAAAATCTGAAAGCTATTGACAAATTTCTAGACGAATGGAACATACTCAAATTGAACCCAGAGAAGGCAGAAGGTTTAAACAAACCAATATAAAGCAACAGAATCAAAGCAGTAAAAAGAAAAGCCCAGGTCCAAAGAGATTCTCATCTGAGTTCTATCAAACTTTCAAAAAAGAACATAGGGTCAACACTCCAACATACTGACACAAGCACCAACTTAATTAATAAGATTACCAAAACTCAAGAAATAAACTCGCAAATCAATAAGTGGGATACCATCAAATTAAAAAGCTACTTCATAGCAAAGGCAAATAAGAGCATGAAGATGGTCTCAGTCTATTGGAATGGGAGAAAAATCTTTGCCAGATACTATTCTGAGAGGGAGTAATATGCAGAATATGTAAAGAATTTAAAAAAAATTACCACCTCAAAACCAAATGACCTAATTATTAAATGAGAAAATAAATTCAACAGATGTTTTTCAAAAGAAAAAACACAGAAGGATAACAAGTATATGAGAAAGTATTCAACATTCTTAGTAATCAGGGAAATGCAAGTCAAAAGATTTCAAGATTTCATATCACTCCAGTTAGAATGGGAATCATCAAGAATATAAATAACAATAATTGCTGGCAGGAGAAAAGGCGCAATTATACACTGTTGATGGAACTTAATACAACCAGTTCAGAAAACAATATGGAGTCCTCAAAAGTCTAGGAATGGAACCACCATATGATCCTGTGTTCTACTTCTTGGTATTTATCCAAGAAAACCTAAAATCATCTTACTATAGTGACACATGCATACCAATGTTTATAGCAGCAAAATTGACAATAGCAAATTATAGAACCACCCTAGGTGACTATTAGTAGATGAGTAGATAAGGAAAATATGGTATATAAATGTGGTGCAATGGAGTTTTACTCAGCTATGAAGAAGAATGAAATTACATCATTTGTTGATTAAATTGATGGAACTGGAGAGCATGGTAATAAGTGAAATAAGCCAGACCCAGAAAGTCAAGGCCTGCAGGATTAACCTCATTTGCAGAAGCTAATGAGAAATAAAGGGTAAAAATGGGGAGGATATTTCATGAAAATATAAAGGAGAACAGTGGAATAGAAGAGTATCTATGGGAAGTGAGGAGGGGTGAGCAAGGAGAGCAACAACAGAAAGATATCCACGAACTTATGCATGTGCATGTATGAATACAACCCAATGAATTCCACTGTACTGTATAACTATAGTGTACCAATTAAATAATGATAAATAAGTAGAAGGAGAACCAGTAAAGTAGAGCAAGGAGGGAAGGGAAAGGGAAAGTACTGGGAATTGAGAATGAGCAAACTATATTATATGTATTTAAAATTATGTCAAAAGGAGGCCCACTATTATGTGTAGCTATAATCCACTAATAAAATCATTTTTAAAAATGATAACATAATGAGGTAAATATTAATAGCATAATAAATGCACACTTACTTGCCCCTTTTCAATCAACTTCTTTCAAAGAAAAAAATTATACAGAATATAATTATAGCAGTATATTTTGGGATCTGTAACATATATGAATACATATATAGCAATAATAGTACACATAGGGAAAAGTAGAACTAGAGTTATATGAGAATATTAATCTATCACTGGAATTAAATTACATAAATTTGAAATAAACTCTAATAATATAAAAAGTATATGATAAGCCTTATAGAGAATACTAAGAAAATAGCAAAGGTGATAAAATAGTAAATCATTAAAAGAAAATGTTGCATTACAAAACATTCATTTAATGAAAAATAAACCAGTAAAGGGAAAACTAAAATAACAAAAAGGCATGACATATGTAGAAAACAAAATACAAAATTACAAATATTTTAAGTGTACCAATGATACTATTAGGTTTCAAAATACGAAACAATCAAAACTTAGAGATTGTCAGAATGGATATTGAAGAGGGAAAAACATCTACAAACCAACTCTATCCTGTCTATTGGGAACACTGTTGTGCAGTGGCACACGCCTGTAATCCCAGCAGTTTAGGAGGCTGAGGGCATGGAATCAGGAGTTCAAGGCCAGCCTCAGCAATTTAGTGAGGCCCTAAGCAACTCAGTAAGACTCTGGCTCTAAATAACATACAAAAGAGGGCTGGGGATGTGGCTCAGTGGTTGAGTGCTCCTGGGTTCATTCCTAAATACCCAAAACATAAATAAGTAAATAAATAGCAACTACGTGAAAGTTGAAATTGCTATGCTAGATATTAGATTAAATAGACTTTAAAACAAACAAACAAACAAACAAAAACTGTTATAAAGAGAGTCATCCCTTCGTATCTGTCGTAGAATTGTTCTACAGCTACCCACATAGCTAGATCTTTGGAAAATCTTTTATTTAAAATGGCACAATATCTGCATATAACATATGCACATCCTTCCTATACTTCACATTATCTCTAAATTACTCATCGTACCTAATACAACCTAAGCGCTATGTAAATAGTTATACTTTTTCAGGAACAGTGACAAGAAAAATGTCATGTATGTACAGATCAATGCAGTACATATGGAAATTTTTCTCATTTTTTTTTGTCCACAGCTGGATAAATCTGAAGATATAAAACTTACAGAAACAAAGAGCCAACTGCATTTTATAATGAAAAGAGGCCCAAATAAGCCAGAAAAAATATAACAATTATGAACATATAGATCTGATATAAAAGACAAATAAAATGAGCAAAATTGACAAAATTTAAGAAGAAATACACAATTGGATAATAATGGATATAGTGATATTTCACTTAAAGAATATACCAAGCAGGCAGGAGATCAATGAGGAACAACCCACCGTCTTCTATCCTCCTTTTTTCTGGATAAGTCAGCTGTTAATCTTTTTAGTTGTCATTTTATGTGACAATTTTTTTTCCTGGTTTCAAAATGGTCTCAATTTTGGCTGGTAGCATTTTTTAACATGATGTGCTTGGGTATGAATATCTTTGTATTTATCCTAAGTGGAGTTTATTGTAAATTAAGGTTTTTCCTATTAACTTTAGTGAATTCACAACCAGGACTTCTTTGACATATTTCTGCTTTTTGTTTCTCTCTTTCCTCTCTGCATAATGCTCCAATTGCATCACCCTTCATGGTGCCCTGCATTTTCTCCATGGCTCTACTTATATTTCTTCTTCTTTTTAAAAATCTGTTCTTTAGAATAGTTAATCTCTACCAATCTATCTTCAGGTTTTCTTTCTTTCTTTCTTTCCTTTCGATCTCAAATCTACTGTGGAGTCAATTTACGAATTTTTTATTTGAGCTATTTTAATTTTTAAAAACCAAAATTTTCATTAGTTTCTGTCAGTAAAATAATTTCTAATCCATCGTGATATTTCTTCTTTAATTATATAATGTCATATTTTCTTATACTTTTATTTCCTTAAGTCATTTAAAATATAAAACATTTTAAATATTTGTTCTGAAATAATTTTTTGTTGTTAAAAAGCTGGATCCTGTCATAAGTTGTTTCTGTCATAGTTTCTGCTGCTTACTTTCGTGTGCTTGCTTTTTTTTTCCTGTGTGTGGTTCACTTTCCTCTTTCCTTGCGTGTCTTGTATCTTTCTACAGAAAACTGAGCATCTTAGGTAATATATTGTAACTGTTGGCATAACTATGGGTGATTTTAAAGTTAAGTCAGGCTGACCCCATTCTGCTCAGATGTCTCACTCTGTGCATATTGGTCCCCCTTCCTGTAAGAACCCACTAGCATAGAAGATGACATCCCTACCCACCTGCACCCTGACCACAATGTCCTTAAACACTGGAGCAGACATTAACCTACTTCCTGAGTATGTACAGAAAGTGCCAATTCTGAGAACTTGGTAACACTTTATGAAGTGTGTCTTGAGAGTGTACTTGTGCCTCCTATTCCCTTCATTTGTAGCTTTTTGAGTTTCAAAGCCTGTTCTCCACCTGCACTTTTCACTTTCAATTGCAAGGCTAAACCTGCCCCTAATGCACAGCCAGGATTCTGGACTATTAAGAGTAATGCTCAAGAGGAGTTTGCTGCTGATCTGAGTGAGGCAGCCTGTCATGTTCCTGAAAATAAACTTGCTTCTACTTCATCCTTGGTGTGTCTGTGTGATCAGTCTTGTGCCAGTTTTCTTTCAGTAATGATTCTGGAAACTTCTGAAAAGTACTGATCCCTCCCCCACCCCTTTGAAGCTTGATTTTTGTTGTTTTTGTTGTGTACACGTTTATTTTTTTTTTTAGTGAGTTATTTGGACTCTTGTACTCAAGTTCACATTGCCACCTATGTCAGTCCTTGTACAGGGCTTCCCAGAAGATGCAGCCTTGGACATGTGAATAGACATGCTAGGATTACAGAACTACCTGACTCTTGTCTCTTTTTCTGATCTCTCTGTTAAGCTATCCGGCTCTGTTGGTATCACAACCAGCCTTTAAGTTCCACAAATTTGCCTGATGATTACTCGACTGTTTCTACAATGTCTGGAGGCATAAATGGTTTCATGGACTTATTGAAGTAAATATTAGCCTCTTTGTGGAGTAGTTGTTTGAAGCAGCTCTTTGGGGTTATTCTAATTCCAGGAGACATTTTATTAGCTCTCTATATCCATGATTATCTCTGGATAACTAGCTGGCCTTCGGTTTATCTTTTTACTTTTATGGGCATACCAGATTCCTTTTAAACTTTATAACCAAAATATCCATCTTTTGTAGAGCAACAACTGAGATAATATTACTCATACTGTGTTTCAAATTAAGCAAGACCCTTTATGTGTAACTGAAGTTCTCGTCCTTGTGGACTGCTTCTCTTCATAGGCAAAATCTCTGAGCCATTGCTCTGGAATCGGATGCAGAATAATCTCTTGGAATAATACATTTGATAATGAGCAAAGTGCTCAGTGGAGACAGTAGCCTTTGATTTTCTCAACCTGCCTCTACTGGAGTGGAATCTCTGTCCAGAGAGTTAGCTCATAGCACTTGATCTGTCATATGTAGGACTTAACAACTTTTCCATGGTTTGGGACTGAGTATAGCAAGTAAGACTCCAATTTCATGGTACACATTCTAGGATTTTGCCTTTGGAGCTAGGAAGTGTGTAGATAAGAAATACTGATTGTTGTCTTTCCTAGTAAAAAAAAATCATACCACCTGACTAGAACCTGATGGGAGAGCAAGGCCTGCTCTCCAGTGCTGTCCAGTTAGATCTGAGCATCCAGGCACTGAAGGTAGGGAGCAGGTCATGACTCACATACCACAGGTTTATGCTATTCTGTGAGATTTGGTAGCTTTTCTTGCACACAGATTTCTTCATTTGCTACATGGCATTTGGACAATTTTCAGAGACTTTAAATAATTGAGATTTAAAATAATTTTCAAGAATTGTGATATGTCCTTGAGGAACAGATTTATGGAGCTCCTCATGCTGCTACTCTAGGAGTCTCTTTGGGTATTTTTTGTTTGTTTACTTTGGGTTTTCTTCTTCTTCTTGGTCTCCTTCGTTGTCATCTTCTTCTTCTAAATGGCAAGTTTGGTCATCTTTAGTGGAAATTAAATTGCCTGCTTACTTCCCAAATTGTTTTAAAACTAAGTTCTGGGTTTTAATTATAGAACATTTGTTTGAGAGTGCAGGATCATTAGGAGAGAAATATGTAGAGGGGAAGCATAATTATTATTATTATAGCTGTAACTAAGTATTTTGAGGCAACTTAATTTATTCTTTTAATTTGATGTTATTGAATAATTACAATAGTAATGATCTGAAAAATAATCATTGATTTCAGAGACCACTTTGTGTTAGATAAGGAAAAATGTGAGATGGGATTTAGAGATGAAAAAGGACATGAATACTTTTTATCAATAAGCACTATTATTAGATAAACTTTACCAAGTAAACTTCCCCAGTTTTGTCCAATAGTAACTCATCTTATAATAACTCTTACTGTTCCAAGCTATGAAATTATTTTAAACTACAATCTTATAAACTGATATAATTGGATGATTTGACATCACTTTATAGAATTATCTTTGATATTCTTCTCTCAGAAAATTGTGCTCTTTTCTTCTATAGAGTTTTCCACTTTTTCTGAAGTCAAATTTCAAACAATGTGTAAGTCTGTTGTTTTTTAAATTCTCTTGGCTCAGAAATCATTTCTGTGCCTTTTGCCTCCTTACTTCCTGCCTGTTATATGAACTTGAGGAGTATGTGTTGTTCTGATGTTGAAACACATGTAGGCCATTCATGTCTGTAGACCTTAATTCATCACAAATACATTGTTCAACTCTCAACCAATAAAGAGTGTGTTAACCAGGTTATTCATTCTGTCTTCATTTAGCCAAATGGAAACATACTTTTATTTCTATTTTATGGTTAAAACAAAGATTTTTTTAAACTCTTAAGTCTATTTACTAAAATTTTTCTAAGCTAGATATTTAAGTTGCATAGTGAAATATAAATAATCACTTCTATATCACCCCATCTATTTAATTAAACTATGTTTTACCTGAAAAGTGTTCAATCATGTTGTATATGTTCAGAAGGTTGAACTAATACCCAAGGGCTATAAATAGTAATTTTTGTAACTTAAATATATTATTTTTCAACTGAAACATGAAATTTCTTAAGTCAGATTATATTTTAATATAGAAAGTGTGGTACATATATACAAAGGAATACTTATCTGCCATAAAAAGACAGAATCCTGTCATTTTTGCAACTATAAAAAATTATCTTAAATGATGTAATCCGATAAAGAAATAAAAATACCATACAATTTAACACATATATGAAATCTAAAAATATTGATCTCAGAAGTTGAGAGTAGAATAGTGATTACCAGAGGCTACAGAGTGAAGAAGGGAGATAGGGATGTTCCATGGGTACACAGTTACAGGTTGATAGGAGGAATAAGGTCTAGTGTTCCATTGCAGGGTAGGGCAACTACCATTAATAATAATGTATATTCCATAGTGGCTAGAAGAGAGGATTTTGAATGTTTCTTCATTAAGAAATTATAAATGTTTGAGGCAATGGATATGCTAATTACCTGATTGAATCACTACAAAAATGTGTACATGTATTGAAACATCCCACCTTTTTCCATAAATTTGTACAGTGATTAAGTCAATATTTAAAGTCCTGAATTAAAAATATAAATGGCTTATCCTTTGTTTGTTCTTATACCTTGCCAAAATGTATATGTAAAATGAAGTCCAGCTTACTACCACTCTATGATATATAAATAGTGGAGTGAGAAAGGTAAGTCAAAATACAAATCCTACAACAAATGTACATCTATTACTCCCCACACTCTGTGATTCTTTTTCAATAAAGAATGTTTGAACAACTTTCACTGGTGGCGTGCTGTTGCTCCCTGTTCAAGGATTAATTAAAACATGTTCCAATAAAAACCTCCAGCATGAATACATGGAACCAGACCATGTTCTGTGTGCTGTGCCTTCTTATGTGATAAGCCACACTTGCCTTCAGTGGATGCACATTGCTTACGTTTTTAGAACTATTAAGCTGGGATAATTATGGAACAATCTAGGCAATGTTCAATCGCCCATGCAGATGCCTGACAGGGCATGTTGTCTCTTAATTAGGAATTTGAATGCCTAATGCTTGTATATTAACTGAAATAATTGGATAGATGTTTTACATTTCGTTCACTTTTACTGACATTGAAACCAAAGTAGCTAGAATCCTCTATCTTAAAATTTAAAACAAATTAAAAATATATGTGTGTATTATTATATAAGATGTGGTAAAGACTTAAGACACTGTTTCAATAATTTTGTTTGCATTTTTTAGCCCCATATTTGATGTGACTTTGTAGAGTCTGATACATCTTGAATCACTGCCTACTAAGAGAAATATAAGTTAAATATTTCACTTTTTTTGTAAATACCTGATCTAATTATGCTGCATATACCTGATCTAATTATGCTGCATAAACTATGTGTTTGCGTAAGAACTGTCATTAATATCATTGAAATATATGTATTTCTTATATGTAGACTGATACCTTAGTGCTTATTCACAACTATTAATATAAAACCTGCTTTTAAACATAACAAATTGCTCTCTATTAGTAATACACATAATGACCTATTTCCATAAACATTTTCAGTAAGAGATATCTTGATGTGCAAAACCCTGCAGACCTTTTATGGAAATTAGACAATATTGTGCTAAAATGCATCAGAGCTGTATTGTCTTAATATTTGAGAGGTGGATTATTTTTGCCCTATATATAATGCAAAATAAAGAGTCCTGTGCAAAGGTGAATATAAGCCTTTGTATGTGTCAATATATTTTCCCTTTGTTTTTCTCATGCATTGGTTTATCAAAAGGATTTTATACATAAAACAAAAAAAGATATTATTTGGGAACTATGTGGGGGGGTACCTTTAATATGTAAAATCAAATTAATGTTGGTTAAATACAGAAGGAAGTATTGTCTTCATTGGTTCAAAGACTTACGGAATACAAGTTTTGATAAACCATATTTAACAATCAAAATTGTTCAATTCTTTGAAGCAAAATGTGGAGTTTGAAATACGCCAGAGAATTGTGGTATTTAGAAATGTTGAATATCATACCAGTATATGCATATTAAATTTTCTCTAAGCAATACAAATTATCCCACATTAGATTTTAATATGATAGTCATGTCGAGCATAGGGAGTAGATGCTATATGGGAAAACAAAGCTATAATTCAGAAGAAGATGAACTTTCCTTGTAGGTTCAGAATTGTAAGAAAAGAATTGAAAACCATAACCTATCCTTCTAATTTTGTGTTATAATTCAGAAATGCTGACACTTTCCCCATATTTAAGCATTCAGCTGCTACTATTTTTTGCACTTTACATTGCCATTTTGATATCAAAGGAGCCATATTACTATGTAAGATTGATTTGAATAATATACCAACTCTTCTCTTGTCATTTTTTAGAATATATATTACAAACAATGCATATATTTGCCCATATTTGATAGAATAAGATAAACATTGTAGTGAAAAATAACAGCAAAATTATTAATGGAATAGGAAATGCTTAATGCCCAGCAGCCATCCTCTCAAAACAACAACAAAAAATTGAGACATATTAATGTATTCAACAGTGCCTCGGTGACACATCAGATGCCATCTGTCATTACATGCTTATTATGTACTGAAATGGAATTATGAGGTTTTGCTGACAATTACTACAGAACATAGTATGTCACATTTTCCCTCTCTCTCTTTCTTTCTTTCTTTCTCTCTCTCTATCTCTTTCTGGTGGAGGGGATGATTTTATTTCATTTCCACTTAATCTAAAGAAAGAAATTATATATACATATATATTTTTTTTCATATTGAAATTGAACTAAACTTTCACATTCTGTGACTTGTAAGAAATATACTAGAAATGGAAACATTCTCTTCTTTGATATCTTGTTATTCCTTTCACCATCTTATTCTTTGATAGATATAATTTTATTTCATAAATTTAGAAATATATGTTTTTTATTCAAAATGTCTTTTGTTACTAAGCAATAACTCCTTTGGGAATAGAAATTTACAGAAAGAATTATTTACAGGAATCAACTGTAATTACATGTAATTCATGCTGCAGCTGCTTATAATTGTAGTTTTCCCCAGGACCTTTCCCTCCTTAAATCCACCCGAGAATTGCTTCTTTGCAAATAGTTAATCGGAATAATAATTTTCTATAACTAGACACAATGTTATTAAATGATTAGTGAGAAACTTTTTGTTTAATAATCAGATAAAGAGATAAATTTGATTTGACAGCAATGAATTGATAAAGATCTACCATGTGTAGAATCTACACAAGGTAATGCAAGTTCAAGGATACAAGATAAATGGAAATTATAGTTTTTATCTTAGGAGAAATTAAAATCTAGCTGGGGGATTAAAACTATACCCCATACATTAAAAACTATCTGATGATATTTGAAATAGACAACTTGAAAAAGTGCCAAATAGAGATTACCGTGATCTTGTTTTCCTAAGCATGAGAACAATTTCCATAACAGGAAGATGAAAGTTAAACATTTCTTTACATGAATTGGCCTATGTGATGAATGCAATGTTGTGTCTTCCTGTGTATATTTATGTTGTTGGGGTTCTAGGAGACCATGTGATACAGAGAAAATACATGAAATTTGCAATTAATCAGAATGGAGTTCAATATTCAGCATTAGCTCTTTGTGGACCAATTATTTAACACATTTGGAGCAGTAAAATTTTTTTTTTTACCTTTCTGAGGTTTCCCTCAGTTAAAAATAACAATAAATATTTCCTTGCTTCTTGTAAAGATTCATTCAATTAGTAAATATAAAACTGGAACTTGTACCACATTGAGAACAAATAGACTATTAAAATAGCAGAATTCCATCAGTGATGCCATGGATAGAGATTTGTGGACTTGTGAGCATCAGAATCTTCTACTACAGTAATAATCATATGATAAATATTGTCTACTTATATGAAATTACTATGGGTTTCCTGTATTTAATAATTTACAATAAATAAAAATTATTTGTGAACTGTGATTGATCCCATCAATGTATATTCTAACAATTATGCTTTTATATAACAAATATAAAATACTTCCAAAGGATTCTGGAGGAAAGTTATAGTTCTCTCTCACAGGAATATGGTGAGATCTTTCAGGATCTAGTCAAATTAGGCAATTTTTGTGTGTGTGTGTGCATTTACAGAAGTCTCACATTTTGTTTCAATTACAGATTATTTCTATTGAGTCTGTCAATAAAATATACTTCTTGGTATTCAAATCTTTATGGACTGAGTCCTGGGACTCATTCTGAACACTGGGGAAAACAATAAAGTGACTTCATGAGATTTTCAAAGGTAGGTAATAAGAAACCTTACAGTTCCTCCTGAGTCTCTGGAAAATCCTGTTTGGTGAGTGGTAAGACACTATATAAGAGGTACAGCTACCGTGAGATAAAGCAGCACACCCCCAACCTGGCAGCAGTTGTCTAGGAGAGGCTTCCATGCATCCGGGTGTTGGACTGGGCTGGTGAAAGTTGTAACTTTATAACAGGTTCCTAAAAGGTTCAGACACCTGTTTCCTATGAACAGCATGGTGAAGGCCTCATGGTCTCACATTGAACAATAGGAAGTAACAATAAGGAACCAGCAGATAAACTCCTTGTGCTTTCTTCCTCTGGAAGGGATAATCCAAGATGCAGCTCTTTCACATTACCTTCATGAATGTATTCCAAGAGACTCAAGAGCTAGCTTTGTTTATGAAGAATCTATGGTCCACACAGGAATTTGTCTTTTATATTTAACTATTTTTCTGACTTTTCCTCTCTAAAAAAATGAACAAAATTCCACATAACCCAATCAATACATGGACAAATGAACTGAACAGTTTTTTTTTCTCAAAATGAAAAATAAAATGTTCAATTTCTTTAGACATCAGGGAAATGCAATCAAACCCATGTTGAGATTCTATCTTACCCCATTCATAATTGAAATAGTCATGTAAGTACAGATAACAATAAATGCTGGCAAGGATTCAGGGGGAAAGGAACTCATAACTGTTAATGTAAATTAGTGCAACAACTATGGAAAAGAGTATGGAATCTCCTCAAAAAAATATAAATAGAATTGCCATATGATTCAGCTAGACCACTCCTTGGTATATACCAAAAGGAATTAAATTGAGCATGATATAGACACATGCATACACCTCTTTATCACAGCTACTATGCAAATTTTTGCCACAAGTTCTATTTTCTGGAGAATCCAATTGAGATGACCAGGAAGGGGATATTATAAAATACTTTACACTGGTGTGTATAAGCATGTGTAGTGGAACAGACTGAAATTTTAGATATTAAGTGACTTATTACTTTTTCTTTTGGAAATGGTGTACTTTATAAAATATTTGGAAGCCTGTTAGTACTAAGTTTAAATGTTTTAGCTTGGTCATATAGACTCCATCAGGCCCCTCCTCTCACCCCTAAATACTCTGGGTTTGATTTAGCGTCTAAGAGGCAAAATGCTAGATTTAAATCTTGATCTTATTGACAAGCTGATTTCAAATTTAAACGTTAGTTGTATCAAACAAGGAAAGTTCTCCTGTGGAAACAACTTGCTGTAAATACTATAATTAACCCTGACTACCTATATTAAAGGGGATGACATGTTGCATAAGAGAGGTCACTTTCTTCTATAAATGTAAACATTTCATGAGGCAGAAAAAGTGCTGCTACAGAGTCTGTACCTCATCTTATCTAAGACCAGACAGGAAGTCAGGAGAATTAGCTGCAGGTGCTTAGGGTTTAGAAAGTGCTGAAGGGACGAAAGGCCAATGTGTTGGCTCCAGGTTAGTTCCTATGATCAACTATTCTTTTCATCTTCCCATAAGACCACCTCTCTCGTTTGTTGCAAAGCATGGGGGGATAAGAGGAGGGGGCCAAGAAGGAGTTAGAATGTTTGATTTCAAATAGGAAATAGAATTCCTTAGATGATGGCCCTGTAGCAATGAGAAAAAGCACATTAACTTAAGCAGACAGAGGAGGGCATCAGGGGTGGGGTATCAGAATTATTCATGCAATTTAAAACATTAACAGTAAATCAAGACAATGGCCTATTCAGTGTTTAGACCTGTACAATTTCTATCCCCTTTCCACACATTTTTCTTTTGTTTATCTCCTGAGAGATGCCCACATGTGTACAATACAAAGAACTGAGTCATAAAAGCAGAGGCCTCTTAGCCTCCCTGAGGACCAATTAATGGTGCTCCAAATCTTGTGGGCAGGCAGATAAAAAGGATAGAGAGCGAAGGGGAAGAGGATGAATACTCAACTAGAGTAGGGAAGGATTTTTTTTTTTTTCAGATGTTGGAAGGGACTTCTTTAGCTATTCTTATCTAACTTCTTTGGGGTTTGTGGGTGTTTTTTCTTTCTTATTTTTTTTTCTCTCAACAGCTTCTCTAGCCGCCGTGCCCCTCCACCCCCAGTTCTAATGTGAACAGAGAGAAAAGTAGTACTTCAAAATATCAATTAGGCTTTTATCCAAACTGATGACAGCACGAGACTGGTTGAAAAAATAAAATTAAAAAAGCCATTTAGAATGTTTCTGTTCCTCCTTTCATATATTGACAGTTTTATTGATAGGTGCTTGAGTTTGTATTACCATTTGTATCTCCAAGCAGGATATTACTGTGAATGCGAGGAGCTTTGTAGTTCAACCTTTAACTCCAATCTCACCCCCTACGAGTCCACAGGCCTTTGAACACGAACGGAGTGGCACTTTGAAATCAGGAGTTGAAAGTGTTTGACATGGAAAGGGGAGCTTGAAAGTCTTGCTCTTTGAACCTTTTCTTTTCAAAGTCCCACAGAAAGTACAGGCAGGACAATAATGGGCAGGCTGGGGGCTCTCTGGGTGAAGAGGGGATATGTGGTAATGAGGATTTAAGTGCTTTCCTATCTCCATCCTACTTCCTTTCCTCCATGCAAGAGAATTAAAGCTGCCTTAAGATAACACAGTCACCTTTTGGTATTAGGAGTTGGATTTCTTTTTTAACATGTGAATTCTTTGCTTAATGACATGAGAAAAATCCATACAGCCAATGAAAATCAGAGAGTACAGATCAGAATGCTTTCTTCCCCAGGCAAGTTGGAAAAATGTCATGTGCTCCAAAGTTTGCCTCTAACTGGGCAGTGGCAATCCCTAGAGCTAATCCACTGAAGGGAGATTGTCCTATTTAATGTTACATGTAAAATGACTGGTCATTACTGGGGCAATTTCTCTGATTTGACCAAAATAATGGATTAAATTGTAAACTCAACATTTCTTTTAAAATCAAATTCAGTAAAATGATGAGCATGCTAGGATATTATGATGACTACACTTTTGGGAAACTTAGTTCTATGACAATTGAATGAAAAGGTAAAATTTCAAGGAAACATCTACACATCTTATTTATCACACTTTGGGAAGGAAGATTCTTTGGACCCACTATCAGGGTAGCAGTTTTCTAAATAGTTTCCAGTAGGAATGCAACCAGTCCTTCATGAAACCCATCTTTTGACCAGTGCACACTTTCTTGGTACAAAGTTTATGTTATGTGATGGGAAGGCAGGACGAGAAGGAAACAGGCCACAAAGCTAAGAATTTGGTAACATTGAACTAGCTGCCTTCAATAATAATTTATAAACATTTTTTCCTGATGATTACTTACCATACTATGTGAAAACTTACCATTATCATCTTTTTGTTTAAAATCATACATCTGAATTTAATTTGGTAGAGGAAAAGAAAATCTGAATATTTATTTAACACTTTCATGTGGCAGATACAGTACAAGTTGCTTTAGAGATGTTTTCCCATTCATCTTCTCTGTAACTCAGAGATACACAGGGTTATCCGTTTTTTTTATAGATGATCTTGAGGTTTAGAGAGGTTAAGTGACTAAAGCATAATCATAATGTTTAGACGATCTGAAATTAGAATTTATATCCAATTATTATTTTTCATGATTTCTGTACTATACTGCAAATAAGTATTACTAACATCTTAATAATAAAGGCATTTAAATTGCCAATGTATATCTAGAACATTTCCTGTAAAAATGGCCATTAATAAAATTATGATACTTGTAATCTGCCTTCTTAAAAATAAGAGAAATTAAAAGCATTTTTTAGTATGGATTTAAGGATTTGAGGGATTAAGTATGTATCCTAATTCAAAAGTGTCCACCCTCTCCAAACATTCTGAATAATCAATAATAACGTGTAATTGGGTTGTTGAGAATGATTAGGTATCTGAAAATAAATACCTAACTTCCTTACATAGATGCCATTTAATGATAATTTATCTCTAATTACGATGCATGTTAACCAGTTTTCCATCAAAGTATGGTATTTTGTTGTACTCTAAAATCAAAACAATTTGTCCCATTTTTGTGCTTATTTCATAAAAAAATTCAGTGACCTATAGGTCACTGCAGTTTATTGATTGGATAAAGAAGCTTTTTTCCTTGAGGTTTGAAATTCTAAAACATACATTTATTTCTTATCATGAAATGGTGTTTTGTTTGCATAACTAACAGTTACTATATTGTGACTACATAATGCTGGGTTAAAAATAATGATGGTTACTCTAATAAGCACAGATCCTTGTGAAATCCCTTTTGGCAATAGAATGCCTCATTCCCTCCACAGGTTTCTTGGTTAACTAATTCTAGTACATGTTTTCTATTTTCTGACCTGTTTAAATTAAAATACTTTGTTATAGTAAAAAATATTTATAGTATTTAGTTTTAGCATAAATATTCTCAAATATGTACACAAAATACACTTCTCAGTACTCATATAGATAAATACGGATGTGATTCTAGTAAATTAGCAGGAGTCCTTGGGACAGACTGCCTGGGCACTTAGTCAAGGCTCACACTTTTCTCAATGATGCAACTTTAAGGAAGTAACTTAATCCCTGATTGCCTCTCTTTACTCATCTGCAAAATGGTGATAACTGTTACGACAGATTCACAGGGAAGTTGTGAGGATTAAATGAGAAAACAAAACAAAACAAAAAATAATGCCCAGCACAAGGTAAGTAAACATAAAAGTTGGCTACTATTGTTAATAAAGTGAGGACTGTAGTGACCTAGTTACCATAGATACCAAAAGTTTTGTACCTATAAATAACAGGAATGCATTGCACATGATTTTTTCTTTTTGGTCCTGAAAACCAAATAATTTTAATTATGCTTTTTTAACACATTATTGTTATTATCATTGTCCATTATCTATACATTGACTAAGAAAACTAACTTTGTCAGTCCAAAGGCAATTATGTAATTTCAATATTATCAGAACACATATTTTATTACTAAACTTATCATGCTAAAATACTTTTTAAAAAAAAGAAAGTAATAATTTGACCAACTCTTGTGTGAATATGAAACACACCAAGAAGTCTGTTGTTTATAATTCTGTTTGGGGGTGTGTGCGTGTGTATGTGTGTGTGTATGTGTGCGTGAGCATGTGTACAGTCATGCATCCCTTAACCACAAGAATGCATTCTGAGAAACGTGATTTTGTCACTATGTGAACATCCTAGAGTATTTATAGCAGCCTAGATGACATAGATGGCTACATACCTAGGGTATGGTGTAGCCTATTGCTCCTAGGCTACTAGCTAGCATGTTTCTTAACTGAAACTGTAGGGCAATTATAACAAAATAGTAAGGGTATTTGCTTATCTCACTATATCTAAACAAATAGAGTAAAAATATAGTATAAAAGATAAAAAATGATATACCTTACTAAGGTTTGGATCTTAAATGTCACTCACCAACCCACAAGTAAAAGGTTTGTTTCCTGGACTAGAGCTTTGGGGAGGCTATGGAAATAATGGGGCCTACAGTGACGTTTTGAGGTCACTGGGAGCATATCCTCAGAGGGGAGAGAAGGATCCTGATACTTTGATTTTTCTCTTCCATTCAGGCCATGAAGTGAGCAGTTTTACTCCAAAACATGCTCTCAGCCATGATCTACTGCCTTGCCACAGGCCCAAAAGCAATACTGCCAATCAATCATTGATTTGTACCTCTGAAACCAGAAGCAAAATAAAAGTCCTGTTTTTATAAATTGACTACTTCAGGTATTTCTTATGATGATGGAAAATTGGGTGAGTTGGTGAGTGAACAGTGAGTGAGTGTGAAGGCCTAGAAGAGTATTGTACAAGACTGTGGATTTCATAAACACTAGACTACACTAAATTTAATTTTAAAATATCCTTCCAATAATAAATTAAACTTAGCTTCCTATAATGCTTTTACAAACTATAATTATTTTGTTTAGATTTTTGACTCTTTTATAATCATACTTAGCTTAAAACACAAGTATATTCTATAGCTATACAAAAATATTTTCTTATTTTAATATATGATAAATGTGCTTCTATTTAAATTTTTGTTGAAAACCAAGACAAACACATGCATTAGCCTAGGCCTGCACAGGGGCGACATCATTAGTATCACTGTCTTCCACTTCCACATTTCATCCCACTAAAAGGTCTTCAGAGACAATACCATTCATGGAACACTCATCTTCTATGGCAAAATGCTATTACTATTCCTTTATATGGCTGGCACTACAGTAGGTTTGTTTACATCCACATCACTACAGACACGTGAGTTGCACAATGATGTCAAGACAGCCATGACATCATTAGGAGACAGGAATTTTTTAGCACCATTACAATTTTAAAGTATATGCAGGTGCAACTCATATTTGACAGAAATTTTGAGTGACTACACAATAAAATCAATGTTAGACTAGCAATATAGAAGTATATCTGAAAAAAATAATATACAAGTGTTTTTTTTTTTCCTTCTGAAATGGTTTAAATAATGATGTATTAAATCAGGATAGGCATAGATTATACAATGGAGATTGGAGGGTAGGGAGGGAAGATAGGCAAAAGAAAAACAGTGGAATGAATCTGACATAGTTTTCCCATGTGTATGTATGAAAACAACACAGTGAATCCTACCATCATGTACATCCATAAAAATGGAACTCTAACTAGAATATTTATATGTCATGCTTGTATAATTATGTCAAAATGGATTCTACTGTCATATATAACTAAAAAAATAATAAAAAGTACAATTTTTGAATTCCAAAATTATATCATAATTCAAAAATAGCAAAGGGATATAATTTATTTTTAAACTCTATGAGGTTTAAATAAATTGATCCATAAAGTTAAAAAAAAGAACTCTATGTAGGTGATAGATTTTGTTAAAATATGTCCTTGAAAAAACACTTTGAAAATTAACCAGAAATGAGTATGGGTATCTTTATAAAAGTTTATCCTAGAAAATTAAAGATAAAATCTTTTTTTAAATTTGTGAGTAACTCTTATTCTCTGTATTTTGGACAGTAACATTTCTTTACACAATCATTCTTTTGTCTAGATTTTGGATTCAAATGCTTTAAAAATTAACACTCAATCAAAATTCTTTCTTAGTCTTTATTGTCAGTTTTATACAACTTTAAATCTCTTATTTTATAAGATGTCTAATTCTGAAACTGGCTAGAGGTTAATTGCCCTTTAAAATTATTTAATTAGGAAATGAAAAAACTTCTTTCATAATTTGTTTTATTATTTTCCTATTACTGAAGGGTTTCATATTTCCCCTAAATTTAAATTTCAATTATTGAACCTGGTATATTTTTGCAGTTAGAAGTAGATATGAATCTGGATGCCTATATAAATATTAATGTATATATCTGTATAGAAAGTTATTATGCTAGTATTTTGACTCCAGAATATTTGTCTTTTTCTTATTTACTTTGTAAGCTACTTACCTGATAAACATGGTGTCTTTTTTCTTTCAGTGTTGCAACATTACAGTGTTTAAATAAAAAGGATATTTTTTTTCTTCCAAACAAATCTTACCATTCTTTATAACAAAAGCCAAGAGGTACAGTTTTTATTAACCAAAAGAATTGAATGCTATTTAGAAAATAGTACACAACATTCATACCATGTGAAAGTTACTGTCCCAAAATGTAATTGGTTTTATGACACTGTGAGAAAACTCTATGTAACTAATGGATGGATTGAACTCCTTCTGTCAGACTCAATCTTCACAGGGAAAGTTCATGAGTAAATTTGAGCTTGACTCTCCCGGGGTCTCAGTGTTTCCATAGGTCAAGTATGGTTTCCTCTAATTACGTATTAGAAAGTTCTTCTGAGATTCAGGAAACAAAGTAGTCATGGTTTGTTCAACAAAATTCCCTTTTGAAATGATGCCCTTCATACCTAGTCATAAATATTAACAGATGTAACTGAATATTTATATTCTTTGAACCCAGAGATGTCTGTACAACATAGTGCCTATAGTAAATACTTTAGTGTGCACTTAAAAAGTAAGAAATAAATAAAAAATTTGTCATAAAGGTAGATATTATGTTAAATGTTCCTCAAAACCAACAAAACAAAGAAATACAAGAAATTTTTTGGAACTTAATATATGTATTTTATGCCCTTGAATGTGGTAATGGTTTCTTGGGTGTATGAATATGTCAAAATTATCAAATTGTATACATTCACTAGGTACAAATTTTTAAACCAATTATATATAGCTCAATAAGATGTTCAAAATGTTTAAAGGGAAAAAGCAAAAATTTGACTTCTTTAAAGAATAAGTAAGTAAAATTTGGATTAATACAATGTAAATAAAATTTTAAAAATTGCCGGATGTTACCCATAGAGCTTGATAAAAATAAAAATACTTTACTCAACCCTGTAGTTTCCTATTCTTTAGATCTTGGATATACAAAAGAAATCTGTATAGTTTACCATTTCCTTGGTGATTTTAGCATCTTTATTTTATTTTATTAATTCTAATTTGTTATGTATGACAGCAGAATGTAACTTAATTCATATTACACAAATAGAGCACAATTTTTCATGTCTCTGGTTGTACACAAAGTAGAGTCACACCATTCAGTTTTAATACATGTACTTAGGGTAATGATATCCATCTCATTCTACCATCTGTCCTACCCCCATGCCCTCTCCCTTCCCTTCCCTCCTCTTTGCCCTATCTAAAGTTTGTCTATTCCTCCCATGCTGCCCCCCCATCCCTATTCTAAATCAACATTCTTAATTCAGGGAAAACATTTGCATTTGGTTTTGGAGGACTGACTTACTTCACTTAGGATTATATTCTCCAACTCCATCCATTTACCTGTAATCTTGAGGATATATAAAGAACTCAAAAATCGTAACACCAAAACACCAAATAACCCAATCAATAAATGGGCCAAGGAACTGAACAGACAGTTCTCAAAAGATGATATACAATCAATCAACAAATATGTGAAAAAATGTTCAACATCTTTAGCAATAGAAATGCAAATAATAACTACTCTAATATTTCATCTCACTCCAGTCAGAATGGCAGCTATTAAGAATATAAACAACAATAAGTGTTGGTGAGAATGTGGGGGAAAAGGCACACTCATACATTGCTGGTGGGACTGCAAATTGGGACATCCAATATATAGAAAGCAGTGTAGAGAATCCTTGGAAAAGTGGGAATGGAACCACATTTTGACTCAGCTATCACAATCCTTGGTTTATAACCAAAAACTTAAAAACAACATACTACAGGGACACAGCCACATCAATGTTTATAGCAGCACAATTCACAATAGCTAAATTGTGGAACCAACCTAGATGTCCTTCAGTAGATGAATGGATAAAGAAAATGTGATATATATATATATATATATATATGAATATTACTCAGCATTAAAATATTTTAACATCTTCTAATTCTAACATACCAAAGTCCAAGAAGTTTTTATCTCCTTAAACATTAGCATTGTGTCTTTATGATAAATTATGTTGAAATGATAATCCAAAGAGAATTGAGTTTTCATTGAGATTCACCCACCTTCTACCTTCAGGCTTTACTATCTATTAGGCTGTTAAATAAACTGAGAGTGATGGCAAATCAAAATAGTTAAGTTTTTAAAAGAAACCATTTTTAATATCAACCGAAATAAATAACTGTATTAAAAAGAGTTTGAAGATCCCAGCAACTCCCAGCTTGCAAAATGAAAAGAAATAGATTTATATTACTGAATCAATATATTTTTCTTTTATTTACTTGTTGTTGCAGTCATACAGATTAACACTTCACAATATCTATCATCACCACATTCAGCATCAATTGCATGAAATCTTCACCTGTAAGAATAACACTCAAATTTCTGTCGTTACTTTTCTTAGGATCAAATCCTGGCTTTACCTTAAAATAGCTCTGTGACTTTGGGAAATTTTAACTATTGATTTCTAGTTTGAAGAAAATCAGTATAATATTACTAACTTCCTCATGGAGTGGTGGTGAGGATCACATGGAAAACAAACATGAAGTTCGTATCTTACCACCTGGCACAAAAACCACTCGATAAACATTGGATGTTAGGATTGCCATACCTATTATGAAATGAGCTGCAAAAACAAACAAACAAACAAACAAATAAAAACTTAAAAGTAAAATATATTCAATGACATTGCTCAAGAACAAATGCATTCATCTTTCATTTAAATAGTATTGTCCACATAAGATCCTACCTTCTCTGCTGTTCAAAGAATATATTATATATGACTTTTATTATAATTGTTAAAAGACCTTATATTCCCACATTGTGATTTTTATCAAAGTTGTGCATACTAATTTAAAGAATCATCTAATACCGTAAGATTTTGTATAAAGAACAGGAGTCCTCTACCCCTTTTACCAAATAATTTCATGATTTGTAGAGTTACCATCATCACTTAGACCATCTTTACATAGCAATGTAGTGCTGGACCATAAAAATGTCCCTGCAAGATGAGGCTATTCAGAGCTAACTTAATAACCAAAGTGAAAATAATGGTGCATTGACTTCTCAAAATGTTGTCAAAAAAATTAAAAACTTCCTTACCATCAATTATAAATATGTAGGAAAATTTTTAAAAAATAGTAAAACCAATGTGTCATTTTAATATTGTAATTTAAAACATTACACACATTGAAAGTCAGATTTATTTTTTTAAATAAAAACAAATTCAAAACCACAAAACTCATCAAGAATAATTTGAACAGTGACTGCCTTTTTGTTGTAAAACATACAAAAAGGAGCTAAAATACTTTTCCATGCCTTTATGGATTGTCATTCTCCTTTCTAAGCTTGAGGCAGCTTCAAACATTTCAACCTTTGCACTTTCAGAATCATGAACTATCTCAAAGGATTCCTTTAGTGTGAAGTTGTTACTGGCATCACTTCCTCTGGGAATCTTCATTCTTTTTGTCACAACCGCTCATTTATGACAATAAATCTCCTTGGCTAAGTTCCTCTGGCTGTTTATCTAGGGCTATGGCAGCAGTGTCAACACTCTCACAGTCAGCTATGTTTTTCTGTAACCCATTTATGCTTTATTCAAATTCCACTGCCAGTTTTATTATTTCCCACTGCATATTCATCATTTTTAATAAATTACTTATTCTTATTATTTGTTCTTATAAAATATCACAATGGTTTACCATTGAAAGAATGAGACTGCTACACACTGTTCTGTTTGAGAATAAATCAAACACCAAGGATGCAGTAGTCTACCACCCAAAGTTATTGAAAGTAGTGACTTGATTGGTCACAGATCATGAGGCACATCTCTTCTTTAGATGACTTTGTGAGCTGAAGAACTAACATAAGACTTTTTACACTAACCAGTTGCTCTCATTTAATATACTGTGGCAACTGAAGTTTGAAGCATATGTTAAAATAAACCCGTTGCTACTTGACTAAACTGTGGTTATGGTTACTGAAATTAGTGCATATTGAAAACCCACAAAGTGAGGACTATCTGCATTTTGTTTGGTTCTTGAAGTGAATACCAAAATGCATCTGAATAATGTTGATGTATTTGTACCATTTTGGTTTCAATATTAGCCAGATTCTTTTGACTCACCACTAAATGCTACAAAAAAGAATGATTTAACATTCGTACATCACTATTTTACTGTCATCGTGATATGTCCATATGTTCACATGAGCACACACACAATCACACATTTTCTGTCCCCACATCTTCCCATTAAAATGTAACATAATTTAGAGTTTAGAAGTTATATTAGTCTAGACTGTGCTTCCATAATAAACAACCCAAACTTTTCATGTTCCAAGATTAAATGGTAATCAGAAAACATTTACTTGCAATTATGTGTCATAATGGATAACAGATCAAGGCATTAGTTGGGGCAAAAAAGCCAGGCAACCAATGGTGGTATTGCTTAAATTATATAACCAAAAGATCAAGAACTGTGCAATGAAGGCTGATATCAGCTGTCACAACAGAAAATTATACTTTCCTTTTTTCTAGGTCTGAGCTAATTCTCACCTTATATCTTATTGACTGATGAGGAGGCCAGATTCTTTGGAGATAGCTTTCAAATAACATTTTTCCAAATCAATAAATCTATCTACCATATATATTTATCTGTTTATCTATTATCTACTATGTATTCATCTATCTTTTCATCCTTATATCATGTACCTATCTGTCTGACATTTAACAGATAGCTGACACTGAAGAAAGGGAAATACATTTTTGAATGGGAATTTAAAACAGGGGTGCTTGGCCACTGAGCCATATCCCAGCTCTTTTTTGAATTTTTATTTAAACACAGGGTCTCCTTTAGTTGCTTAGGGTCTTGTTAAGTTGCAGAGGTAGTCTTTGAACTTGAGATCCTCCTGCCTCAACCTCCCAAACTGCTAGGATTACAGGTGAGTGCCATTGCACCTGGCTTAGGGAAATACATCTTTTAAGGGATATTCATAAAGGCTCTGAGACACTCTAATACAATGGGATCCCAAAAGTCACGTGACCACTGTGTTGTAGGCATATCATTGAGGTCATGGCCCAAGTCAGTTTCACAGTGAATTCAAATGCTCTGTGATATTTATTTATTTATTTATTTGGCCTCTTTTCTCATCTTTGTGTCTTTTGTTAGTTTCTTGATCATTGGAATGAAGGCCATTCCTTTAGGAAGGACCAAGCAAATGTGTCTGAAGCTGCTCTATTCTGGCTGTAAATGGACTAACATAAACTTAACTAATTTATGACCCAATCACAGCTGTTGTGCTGAAGCTGGAAGATTTACTAAACCACTCAACACAGCCTATGTCTCTTAGTATGTTACTGTTTATCTGGTGAATATTATTTTCAATCTTCAATAAGAAATAAGGTCAATACAGTTTAGGTTACATGGAAAGAGTAGTAGTACATATTCACATATCTGCCCAGAAAGTTATAAAACATCCTTTTTTCAGTAAACATACAGTTAAAAGCACCTTTACTATCTTGATATTTACTGAACATGTACCACATAACGGTAACAGCAAATGAATCCTACTAAATAAATGAAATGTGGAAAATCCCGTGGATGCCATGCAAAGACACACATGCTACAAATAGAGCAAATTCTGAAATTAACGTATTGGCCTCATCAGGGCAGTATATAAGAGTCTGATGTTTGGTGCATGCTGGGATATGTCCTCTATGGTAAAGAACAAATTTTTGCACTTTAAGCCTACTTCAATAATTAAGAAGCATATTATTTTTGGAGGGGGACTCTTGGATATTGGATAAGTTTATAGCATACTTTGGACTTGTGCTTTCTCCTTTGATCAAGTTATTCACATGTGGTTCCTTCTCTACTGGAAGGTGATCTTCTCTGAACACCATAATATGTGTGTTGCATACTGTATCATCTGTTCTGATAAGCCACGGCACATTTTTTAATGCATAAAGCAAGACAAATGATTTTTCAGCAAAAAATTTTTTACCATATTGTTAGTCAGTTTTTTATTCATCATGACAAAATATCTGAGAAAAAAACAACTTATTGAAGAAAGATTTACTTTTACTCAGCATTTCAGAAATTTTAGTCCATAGTCACTTGGTCCCATTGCTGTGGGCTTGTGGTGAAGCAGACATAATGGTGGAGGGGGCATGGCAAAGAAAATATGCTCATCTCCTAAAGGCTAGAAAGCAGAGAGTGGAGCAAGAATATGAATCTGGTGACAAGAGATAGTTTCCAAGAGCATACCATCAAACTCCATTCCCCTGCAAATATGTCCCATCTCCTAAAGTATTCACCACTTCCCAACACAATCAAATTATTAATCCACTAATGAGGTCAGAGCCCTCATGATCCAATCACTTCTCAAAGGCTACACCTCTAAACATTGCTGCTTCGGGGACCATATTTCAAACTCATGAACCTTTGGGCAACATTCTAGATCCAAATCATATACCATGTGAAAAGCCTCTCCCAAGATACTACTAGTCTTTTGAAAAGATTGAGTACCTCAGTACAAATTGACTCTGAAATCAGAGTTGCTCATCATTGTTTGCCAACTTTAAGGAGGAGGAGTAGCAATCCACCTCAGGAGAGAAAAGATGCTTTTAAAATCTATTCCTATCAGGTCCAAATAGGATCATACTTGTCCCTTTCTCAGCTCACAATTATTTCTTCTTGGTAGGTTTTCTACAAGCAGCTAAGGGAGAGGGGGAGATATTTGGTCTTGTTCCATACATGGATTAGCTTGATTTGGTGAAGCCATCTGAAGTTGAATTCTTATTATAGTAATATGTGGAAATAAGTCCAGTTGAAAGATCTTCAGGCAGTATTCCTGATGATCAAGCTTAAATGAAGGGACAATTTATCCAAAAGAAGAATATGCATAGATATTTAGACAATAGGTAAAAACTACTTGTTTGCTTTGTTAGGAAATTTAGAAAACGAACGCAAAGATTTAAGAGGCATATAGACAGAACTATGAATTATTGTTTCATGTCAATGTCCATCAGAAAACATCTACCCTAGAGATGATATTCAATAACCATGTACTTATCAGCTTTGTTTTTTCTTTTTTTCTTTTTCTTTTTTTCTTTCTTTCTTTTTTTTTTTTTGATCCTCATGTCTTTCTTTCCTCATTTTCTTCCTTGTTTAGTTAAGTCCAATCTTTCAATGACTTCCTGAGTTTGGTTTCATAAAGATTATATGTTTGAAAGCATTCATATCTTTGTGTGCCCTCATGATTGCATGATATTTAATAGCAGATATTCTATATTTGAAATTATTTTTATTTATAATTTTTACATATTTATAATTGTCATGTTTTGCTCCTTTGTTTTCTGAGTTACACTGTCACCCTCAAGAATGAGGCAGACATTATTACCCTATATACAAGTATGATTATACTACTGGTGGGACCCTGCACCATGTGCAGCCAAAAGAAGTTGTGTTCCATTTGTGTACAATGTGTCAAAATGCATTCTACTATCACGTGTAACTAATTAGATCAAAATTTTAAAAAACAAACAAACAAAAAATAAATGCCATTTATTTTGCTTTTACTTTTACATTAGCTATTCTGTCTGTTCATTTGATTTTCTTTATGTAAGTTTTAAAAATCTTTTCTTTATTTTTGATAGTCTGAAATGTAAATAAGATATAATATTTTGATGGCCTTTTATAAGTAAAAGGATTTAAAAATGTCATATTTTTCTCCAGGCATCCAATGTAAATAATATAAAATGCAAACCTTCAATTCTAGGAAGTTTTATTTCTTTCATTATTCTCTGCTACTCATTTTCTCTATTCTTTTTGCAATGCATATTAATTGAATACTAGCATTCCTATTAGTTATCATTTATTTTCTATTTTCTTTTTTATTTTAATCTCTACATTTTCATCTCTCTCTGAAAATTTACTCAATTTTGCAACCAAAATTAGCTGCTTTAATAATTATGTTTAACTAATGGAAGATCTCTCTTCTACTCAATTGATCTACTTAAATTACATTTTATAGTACTTCTAAGGAGATTACTTGTCTTGAAAAACTTTATATTTCTTTGGCTTTATTCTTTTTTCTTCAAGTTTCTATGCTTTTGTATCATCTTGGCTCTCCATTCATATTAAAGGGAATACACTGTTTAATGTTAGTCTTTTCCTCCTGCTCTTCCTCCCTGCTCTGTTCTTAGTTGCTCTCATTATATCAAAGAAGACATTTGGCATTTGTTTTTTAGGGATTGGCTAGCTTTACTCAGCATAATCTGTTCTAATGCCATCCATTTCCCTGCAAATTCCTTGATTTTGTCATTTTTTAGTGCTGCATAATACTCCATTGTGTATAAATGCCACATTTTTTTTTTATCCATTCATCTATTGAAGGGCATCTGGGTTGGTTCCACAGTCTAGCTATTGTGAATTGTGCTGCTATGAATGAGGAAAAGACTAACATTAAACAGAGACATGAGGTGGGAGGGAAAGGGAGAGAAAAGGGAAATTGCATGGAAATGGAAGGAGACCCTCATTGTTACACAAAATTACATATAAGAGGCTGTGAGGGGAATGGGGAAAAAAACAAGGAGAGAAATGAATTGTAGTAGATGGGGTAGAGAGAGAAGATGGGAAGGGAGGGGAGGGGGGATAATAGAGGATAGGAAAGGTAGCAGAATACAACAGTCAGGAATATGGCATCATATAAAAATGTGGATGTGTAACCGATGTGATTCTGCAATCTGTAATTGGGGTAAAAATGGGAGTTCATAACCCACTTGAATTTAATGTATGAAATATGATATGTCAAGAGCTTTGTAATGTTTTGAACAACCAATAAAAATAAATAAAGGGAATACAGTAAGCAACATTGACTTGTGATATTGTGCATTTTACATTTTATTGTGTTATTGTGTATAGGTTTTTTTGTTTGTTTTTTGTCTTTAGCAAGTTTCTGAAAAGAAGAATCCTTTTAAGAGCCAACATGGGAAAGAATATGAGGGATCTTACTTCCTCTAATGGCCTCTTTTTAATAATACATCTCATCCATCTACTAATGTTCTAATATCCCACAAAACACAGCTTCTTTGTTTTGGTTTCTTCAGTAAATAAAGGCATATTCTTTATTAAGGTATTGAAATATTAATAGTCACCTGAAACCAAAGGTGGAATCAGAAATATGAATGTCTGTCTTCTCATTATGTAGTCTTTTTTCAATCCACTATTATCTATGCCCTTCCATCCTGGCTTCCATGGTATCTTTTGCTCCAATAATCAACATTCATTAATATAACCAAAATAATGATGCATCAAATAAAATATAAAAAAAATTCTCTGTGGAACGCTGCTCAATTTTTTTCCTGTTTGGTAGTTGATTGATAGGTACTAAATATAATCAAATAATTGGTTAAGTGACTTTATAATTAGCCTTCATGTAGTGAAAAATTCTATATCAATAGCTTGCAAACAAAAGATTTGAAAATGCATAAACAGAGCAGAAAAGAAATAAAAATTGCAAAGCCATACTTTTTGTAAAAATAAAATAAAATTTTATGGACATATAAAAATATTGCAAATATAATTTCAGTGTTTGCTTCTATTCTCAGTGCTCATGATTAGAGTAACATTCTTAGCCATTAAAAATATTTTTTTACAAACATACTAAAAAAGAGATTTATTATATTGGAAAACTGTATTGGTGTCAGACTTCCTCTCTCTGTCCCTCTCTCTCTCTATATATATATGTATATGCGATCTAATTTAATCTATTGTATATAAGGGATAACATAGTCTTCCTGAAGCAAATACATAACATTTACCTATTCTTATTTTAAATTCTAAATATAAGATATAACTTCATAAAAATCATAGATTTTTTAAATAAAAGAGACCTCTGTGATAATATGGCTTTGATTGCATCTTCTCATTTTTAATTATTATGAAAATGAAGCCTGAGAAGTAAAATGTGACAAAAAATATACATCCAATAGTAAAGCGTTTATTTTGTAATATACTTTTCTATCCAGTATACCAAAATGTCTTAAAGTATTAATTTTATATCCTGCTGTTGCTTGTTATATAAATCATTACCTTACCTAAAGACTCATGATTATTTCTAAAGACTTCTCAAGGATGATTATTATACTTTCATTGTCTTTTAATAAATATTTGCTGAGTATCACGTATGTTCACACTATCTTAGGCGTATCATTAACAAAAAAGGCAATAAATGTCAGCTGGAGACACTTCACTGATATTTGAGTTGATGATTTAAAAAAATGAACATGTGTTTCTAAGAATCTTAAAAACTGAATTTCTACCTCTACCTTCTCCTTCTACATGGGAACATCCAAGGGATCCCTCTTCTTCCCCTGTGGAGAAATTTGTCACCACAGCCCAGTCAGAGTAATGTAAGTGCTGTCAACAGCCACATGATCCATAAGGAGTGCACTAATCAGTAGGGGTTAAATAATACAAGCTTTAGTATTTTAATATGCTTTCCTAGGACAATGGAAAGGTCCAATATCAAAGTACAAATTTAGTTGACACAAAGCAACTAGAGCAACATCTTGTGACTTCAGGGAGGAACCCTGCAGCAGACCCCACTTTGTTCATCACAAGCACAGCAGAGAATAGCAGTATCAAATATCAAATACAGGTGGAATTTGAAAGGGCCACAAAAAATGTCAACACAGCAGGCTTTTAGGTGATCTCTATAGCAAGCACATATTTTAAACAACTGCAGTACAAACTAATGCTTGGAATAATCAACATTTCATAGTGAGATTTACATTAAGTGGGGGAGGAAGGGAAGAATGCCTCAACCAAACAACTATATTGTGCCTTTCTAAGAGGTATTCAAGTGTTGTATGAAAATAGCTATAAATATATTTTTATTTATCCATCATCAGCTTCTTGGAATTTTTATTCAGAACAAATAAAAAAAACATGAAAACTAGGATCCTTTCTGAGGCTCATGCTTTATTTATGATTCATATCATAAATGCATTTTTAAAACAAGTGTGTATGAGTTCAGTTCAAAAAACAACATTCACGTTATTGATCTCTCTATTTTGTATGAACTTCCTGCTAGATACTGTTAAGAAAAGATAAATAAGAAAGAATCTTCATAGCTTACAGTTGCATAAATTCGATTAGGATAACAAACACATAATATATTTAAATATCATATGGGAAATAAAATATTATAAAAAATATGAGAGGAAAATAAGAAAACCCATCTACATATTTATGAAAGGATCATTGGAGGAAGTGCCCTTTAAGATGAGAGTCTTCAAGACTAAAATTTCTAACAAAAATTTAGTGTCCGTTGATCAAACTTTCCCCATCCTGCTTTCCTCCCTACACTCCTTAGCTTCTGGTACCATTTACTCTCAACTTTTATGGAATCAACTTTTGTAGATTTCACATGTGAGTGAGATCATATGCTACTTGTCTTTCTTTGTCTGGCTTATTTCACTTAATAATCTCCAGTTCCATCCTTGTTGTCACAAATGACAGGATTTCATTCTTTTATATGGTTGAATAGAATTCCATCATATATATGAAGCACATTTTCTTTATCCACTTATCAACTGATGGACATTTAAGTAGTTCCCATTCTTGGATACTGTGTGTAGTGCTACAATAAACACAGGAGTGCAGACATCTCTTTGACATTCCAATTTTATTTCCTTGGGATACATACTCAGTAGTGGAATTGCTTTGTCATACAGTAGCTCTATTTTGAACTTTTTAAGAAACTCCTGTGCTATTTTTCCCCTGAAGCCTGTACTAATTCATAATCTCACTAACAAAGTGTTTAAGGGTTCCCTTTTCTTCAAATTCTTAATTGTACCTGTCGAATTTTTTTTTTCATAGTCACTACTACTAGAGTAAGGTTATATCCCATTGTGGTTTTGATTTGCATTTCCATGATGATTAGTGATGTTGAGCATATTTTTATAGATTTGTTTGCCACATCTGTGTCTTTTGAGAATTATCTATTTAAATTTATCTCCCATTTTCTAAACAGAATTTTTTTTTTTTTGGTACCAGGGATTGAACTCAGGGGCACTTGACTACTGAACCACATCCCCAGCCCTATTTTGTATTTTATTTAGAGACAGAGTCTCACTGAGTTGTTTAGTGCCTCACCATTGCTGAGGCTGGCTTTGAACTCACAATCCTCCTGCCTCAGCCTCCTGTACCGCTGGTATTACAAGTGTGCTCCACTGTGCCCAGCTAGGGTATTTTTTATTCTGTGTTGAACTTTTGTAGTACTTACATATTTTGTATATCAAAGCTTTGTCAGATATATAGTCTGCAAATGTTTTCTCCTGTTGTATACTTTGTCCCTTTGTTGTTTTCTTTGCTATTTAGAGAACTTTAGCTTGATGTAGTTCCATTTCGTCTGTTTTTGCTTTTGCTTTGTCCTACGTTTTGGTGAGCTTCTCCAAAAGCTCTTTGCCATTTTAGTGTTCTAGAACATTTCCTGTGTTTTCTGGTATAGTCTCATATCTTGCATTGAAGATTTTAATTCTTTTGGTGTCAATTTATGTACCAGGTAAGAGATAGAAGTCACTTTCATTCTTCTGCATGTGGACATCAAATTTTTCCAGCACCATTTATAAACAAGATTGCCCTGTCTCCTGTGCATTCTGAAAATCAGTTGCCTATAGACACATGGGTTTACATCTAGACCTTCCATTCCATGGGCTGATATGCCTGTGCTTATGACAATATCATGCTATTTTTATTACTACAGCTTGGTAGGAGAGTGACTATGAAAGACAATAAGATGCTGTTTGTGGGCTGGGGATATAGCTCAGCTGGTAAAGTGCTTGCCTCACACGCACAAGGCCCTGAGTTCAAGAAAGGAGTTTCAACTTTTTAATTTTATTTTTATTGGTTAATTATAATTATATACCATAGAGCGATTCATTCCACCATACTTGCACTTGTACTGTTTGATGAGTCACATACCCCCTTACCTTTCCTTTTCCCTCTCCTCCTCTCTCCCCCTGTCTCCATGCTCCATTCTACTGATCTCCCTTCTGTGTGTTGCTATTATCTAAATCTGTGCATTATAATTATACATAAAAGCAGGATTCATTTTGTTATGTTTGTACATAAATGGCATAATTTGGCAAATTTCATTTCCCAACACTTCCCTAAGCCTTCACCTCCTTCCTACCTGTTGGTCCCCTTCTTTTAATGTATTGGTCTACTCTATACTTTCATGAAAATCCTTTTATTCCTCCTCTCTCTCCCTAGCTTCCACATATAAAAGAAAACATTCAATACTTGAATTTCTGAATCTAGCTTCTTTTACTAAAGATTATATTCTCAAGTTTTATCTATTTAACAGCAAATGACATAAGTTTACTCTTCGTTTTTTTTTTAAATGTTTGTATTAGTACATTAAAGTTATACATAATGATGGGGTTCAATTTTACATGATCATACATGCATAAAACACAATTTGCTTCATGTTAGTCCCCTATACTTCCTTGACCCTCCCATCCTCCTTCCCTCTATTTTCCTTCCTCTACTCTGTCTTCCTTTTATTTATTTATTTTTTTAATTAGTGCTTTATAGATACACATAAAGGTTAAATTCTCTGTGATATATTCACAAACATACACAGAGTAATTTGGCCATTTTCATTCCACAGTTCCTCTCTTATGGCTGAATAAACTTCAATGTGCATATATACCCCATTTCTATATCCATTTGTCTGCTGATGGGCTGGTTCCATAACTTGGCTGTAGGGAATTGTGCTGCTATAAACACTGACATGCATATATCACTGAAATATGCTGATTTTAGTCCTTTTGGATAAATACTAAGAACTGGAATAGCTAGGTCATAAGTGGTTTTATTCCTAGTGTTTGAGAGAATCTCCACACTGTTTTCCAAAGTGGTTGCACTAATTTGGAGTTCCACTAACAAGATACGAGGTTTCCTTTTCCCAGCAGCCTCACCAGCAATTATTATTATTTGTGTTCTTGATGACTGCCATTCTAACTGGAGGGAGGTGATATCTCCATGTAGTTTGGATTTGCATTTCCCTGATTGCTAAGGGTGTTGACTTATTTGTATGTTGATCATTTGCATTTTTTCTTTTGAAAAATATCTGTTTAGATAATTTGCTCATTTATTGATTAGATGATAATGATGATGATTTTGATGTTGACTTTTTAATATATTCTGGCTATTCTAACAGGGGATTTTCTGTCAGAACACTGGCTGACAAAGATTTTTCTCCCATTCTGTAGACTGTTTCACTCTTGTTTTTTGTGTTTTGTTTTCTTGTGCAGAAGCTTTTTAATTTGAATCCAACCCACTTATTGATTCTTGGTTTTATTTCTTGAGTTTTAGGAATATCATTAAAAAAGTCAACACCTGAGCCAAAATGTTGGAGTGTTGACCCTATTATTTCTCCTAGCAGTGGCAGTGTTTCTGGTCTAATTCCCTAGATCTGTGATCCACTTTGAGATGATTTTTGTGCAGGACTAGAGAGAAACATCTGGTTTCATTCTTTTATATATTGATATTCAGTTTTCCTAGACCTCTTTATTTGAAGTCTCTTTTCTCAAATATGTTTTTTCTGGTTCAGATGCCTGTATAAATGTGACCTTCTTCCATGTTATATCTTTGGTATTCATGTCTGTTTTTATGCTGACACGATGCAGGTTTTAGTGCTATAGCTCTGTAGTATAATTTAAAATTGGGCATTGTGATGCCAACTTTGCTATTATTACTTAGGATTGCTTTGGCTGTTCTGTGTCTCTTATTTTCCTCTATGAATTTTAGGATGGTATTTTTCTAGTTCTGTGAAGAATGCCAATGCTGTTTTGATGAGGATTGCATTGAATCTGTGGATTGCTTTTGGTAATATGGTCATTTTAACAATGTTAATTCTGTCTGTCCTAGAGCATAGGACATCTTTCCATCTTCTCATGCCTAGAAGAAAAGATTTTGAAAGGTTTTACCACAAAGAAATCATAAACATTTGAAGAGTTAAATAGATAGTTTTAACCTAATTGAAACATTATACAATGTATACATGTATCAAAACATTCCACTTAATTCATTAATGTGTACGATTATTACATGATTATCAGCTAAAATTAATTTAATTAAAATAGTAAAATTCAAATAGGTGCATAAATAGAATAGTTAAAGCAGAGACAAATATATGGTGTGCTACACAAAATGAAAATTTATGTGAATGTTGATAATTCAAATTAAAGTCAGAGATAGTTTTATTCTAATAAACACCTAATGAATAAAATATTTATCTCTATGTCACCATGACTTAAGTGAAGTTAAGTGTAAGCCTATTGAAGAAACAGTGTTGGTGATGAGGTCTATTTATTTATAAAGTTATGTTCTTCAAAATAGATGGTCGAGTTATTGCTTAAATAAAAGTGAAAAAATTACTATGTTTAGCAGATTCTTAGGAATTAGAAAACAATTTCACATTTAAAGAACTTTTTATTTTACTGCTCTTTTCTACATTTATAAATAAAGTACCATTTAATGTGATAAATATTTTAAACATTTGCTTAAGATTATTAGGTATAACTCTCAAAATGGCATATGAAGCATATCTCAATATAAACATAAACATATTTGCTATTTTTTCAATGATAGCATTGGTGAAGATAGGAGGATCAATGCATCTTCTTATAAGTTCCCTCACAAAGCCAGCACAGAACTGGCCATAAGCAGTATTAAGTACAATGAGTATATGTTGTGCCTATCCTCTAGCCACTTCATTTATTAAAACCCATTAATGGTCCAGTCTCTACAACCCCAATAAGTAGACATTATTATTGTCCATATTTTTTTAAAATCTGAGCCACACAAGGGTTAAATTGTTTGCCCAAGTTCACATTAGAATAACAGAATAGTGTACTCTAAACTCCTTGATTACCCATACTGCAATGTGCTGCTTCTAAACATTCAAAATAATTTTGTATATACAATGAATTGATGCAAAATAAAAAAAATGTGTTAAACAGTGGATGTGTAACCGATGTGATTCTGCAATCTAAAAAAATGTGTTATACAAATTTTTTAACCTCATTAAATAACCTAGAGAGACTTTTGATGATGAGTGATTATTTATCAATAAAATAAATTGAATTCAGTGACCAAGTGACTGGACAATATTTTATAATCTTTTTGCACAATTTAGAAGGTTTGAAGACAAGCAGGATTACTATTTACTTGGAATAAGAGAAATATAATTTTATTTCAATTATATTTTTAAGTAGTTTCCTAAATATGAGATTCCCGTTCAGGGAACTCTAGGTGACCATGAATTTAGTCAGGGGTATAAGAGTAGTTCATTTCTGTAACAGAGGAGACAACGTAAGGTGATGCAACCCCAAAGACCAGAATTTAAAAATGAATGATGATAAATGATGAATTCATTCTACTTATCACCATGTTTTGTTAAAAAGACAGAAAAGGATATTTAGAATTGAAGTGTAATAAATATGGAGCAAATAAACCAAAATGGTATTACAATGTGCACGATCAACTTATGGAAGATACTAGTGCAGAAGGTAATATCACTGAGTAATGTGGAAGGTCTCTTCAAACATCCAGGCAATTCTGTAAACACAGACCACATCTTTCTTCATGTAGTTTAAAATGATGGTAATTAAATCTCATTCTCCTGGAAGGAATGTGATTGCCTACTAGACATTACTTTGTACCTTTTTAGGTTTTCTTCTGAAGTATAAGCTGGCATAGAAAGGATGGTAAGTTGCAGTTTACAGTTTGGCATTTTTTGCCTGTCAATTTGTGGCACTGATCTTATGCAGCTTTGTATTGCAGTCATTTGTGCATATTTCTAAATCTTTTTGGAACACAAGTTGCTAAGTCTGTAAAGGGAAGAACTGAGTTTATTTATCCTGTGTTTTCCAAATAGCCAATGGAGTTGTATTCAATAAGCAATGTGCTATATATTCCTCTATCTTAGGAAAAGAGGAAGCTAATGCTAAGTCTCAAAATACAATTTTGATATTCTTCTGAAATGTTGTTTAGATAAAAAACTCTATTTCCTCCATCTGCATTTATTTTGTGTAATATGTTTAATAAGATATGTCTTTTTTACTTATCAGACATTATTTGTTCATTTTTTTCTGAGATATACAGTAGATATTATTATCTCCAATATACAGAAGGGAAAAACTGAAGACTAGGGATAGTGTCACTCTGTCTGTATAATTTTTGGAGGCAAATAAAAGAACACCAAAGGCCATACCTACTAAGTTTCAAAACATGATATTCCTATGTGTATATTAGCTATATCTTATGCAATACTATTTAATCCCCAGAATGAAATTATCTCATCAATGTAAGGAAATAAAATTTAATGTCAAATCATGATTTCTTTAATTGAATTTTCATCATTATGTTTGGTTTCTTAATAGAACAAATACTGAATGGCTATTTAGACACACATTTTATTTTTTTTAAATTTTTTATTGTTGGTTGTTCAAAACATTATATAGTTCTTGATATATCATATTTCACACTTTGATTCAAGTGGGTTATGAACTCCCATTTTTACCCCATATACAGATTGCAGAATCACATCAGTTACACATCCATTGATTTACATATTGCCATACTAGGGTCTGTTGTGTTCTGCTGCCTTTCCTATCCTCTACAATCCCCCCTCCCCTCCCCTCCCCTCTCCTCTTCTCTCTCTACCCCCTCTACTGTCATTCATTTCTCCCCCTTGTATTATTTTTCCCTTTCCCCTCACTTCCTCTTGTATGTACTTTTGTATAACTCTGAGGGTCTCCTTCCATTTCCATGCAATTTCCCTTCTCTCTCCCTTTCCCTCCCACCTCTCATCCCTGTTTAATGTTAATCTTCTTCTCATGCTCTTCGTCCCTACTCTGTTCTTAGTTACTCTCCTTATATCAAAGAAGACATTTGGCATTTGTTTTTTAGGGATTGGCTAGCTTCACTTAGCATAATCTGCTCTAATGCCATCCATTTCCCTGTAAATTCTATGATTTTGTCATTTTTTAATGCAGAGTAATACTCCATTGTGTATAAATGCCACATTTTTTTTATCCATTCGTCTATTGAAGGGCATCTAGGTTGGTTCCACAGTCTTGCTATTGTGAATTGTGCTGCTATGAACATCGATGTAGCAGTGTCCCTGTAGCATGCTCTTTTTAGGTCTTTAGGGAATAGACCGAGAAGGGGAATAGCTGGGTCAAATGGTGGCTCCATTCCCAGCTTTCCAAGAAATCTCCATACTGCTTTCCAAATTGGCTGCACCAATTTGCAGTCCCACCAGCAATGTACAAGTGTACCCTTTTCCCCACATCCTCGCCAGCACTTGTTGTTGTTTGACTTCATAATGGCTGCCAATCTTACTGGAGTGAGATGGTATCTTAGGGTGGTTTTGATTTGCATTTCTCTGACTGCTAGAGATGGTGAGCATTTTTTCATGTACTTGTTGATTGATTGTATGTCCTCCTCTGAGAAGTGTCTGTTCAGGTCCTTGGCCCATTTGTTGATTGGGTTGTTTGTTCTCTTATTGTCTAATTTTTTGAGTTCTTTGTATACTCTGGATATTAGGGCTCTATCTGAAGTGTGAGGAGTAAAGATTTGTTCCCAGGATGTAGGCTCCCTATTTACCTCTCTTATTGTTTCTTTTGCTGAGAAAAAACTTTTTAGTTTGAGTAAGTCCCATTTGTTGATTCTAGTTATTAACTTTTGTGCTATGGGTGTCCTATTGAGGAATTTGGAGCCCGACCCCACAGTATGTAGATCGTAGCCAACTTTTTCTTCTATCAGACGGCGTGTCTCTGATTTGATATCAAGCTCCTTGATCCATTTTGAATTAACTTTTGTGCATGGCGAGAGAAAGGGATTCAGTTTCATTTTGTTGCATATGGATTTCCAGTTTTCCCAGCACCATTTGTTGAAGATGCTATCCTTCCTCCATTGCATGCTTTTAGCCCCTTTATCAAATATAAGATAGTTGTAGTTTTGTGGATTGGTTTCTGTGTCCTCTATTCTGTACCATTGGTCCACCCGCCTGTTTTGGTACCAGTACCATGCTGTTTTTGTTACTATTGCTCTGTAGTATAGTTTGAAGTCTGGTATCGCTATACCGCCTGATTCACACTTCCTGCTTAGCATTGTTTTTGCTATTCTGGGTCTTTTATTTTTCCATATGAATTTCATGATTGCTTTCTCTATTTCTACAAGAAATGCCGTTGGGATTTTGATTGGCATTGCATTAAACCTATAGAGAACTTTTGGTAATATCGCCATTTTGATGATGTTAGTTCTGCCTATCCATGAACAGGGTATATTTTTCCATCTTCTAAGATCTTCTTCTATTTCTCTCTTTAGGGTTCTGTAGTTTTCATTGTATAAGTCTTTCACCTCTTTTGTTAGGTTGATTCCCAAGTATTTTATTTTTTTTGAAGATATTGTGAATGGAGTGGTTGTCCTCATTTCCATTTCAGAGGATTTGTCGCTGATATACAGGAATGCCTTTGATTTATGCGTGTTGATTTTATATCCTGCCACTTTGCTGAATTCATTTATTAGCTCTAATAGTTTCTTTGTAGAGCCTTTTGGGTCTGCTAGGTATAGAATCATATCATCTGCAAATAGTGATAATTTAAGTTCTTCTTTTCCTATTTTGATGCCTTTAATTTCTTTCGTCTGTCTAATTGCTCTGGCCAGTGTTTCGAGAACTATGTTGAACAGAAGTGGAGAGAGAGGGCATCCCTGTCTTGTTCCAGATTTTAGAGGGAATGCCTTCAGTTTTTCTCCATTCAGAATGATGCTAGCCTGAGGCTTAGCATAGATTGCTTTTACAATATTGAGGTATGTTCCTGTTATCCCTAGTTTTTCTAGAGTTTTGAACATAAAGGGATGCTGTACTTTGTCGAATGCTTTTTCCGCATCTATCGAGATGATCATATGGTTCTTATTTTTAAGTCTATTGATGTGGTGAATAACATTTATTGATTTCCGTATATTGAACCAGCCTTGCATCCCAGGGATGAATCCTACTTGATCATGGTGCACAATTTTTTTGATATGTTTTTGTATCCGATTCGCCAGAATTTTATTGAGGATTTTTGCATCTAGGTTCATTAGAGATATTGGTCTGTAGTTTTCTTTCTTTGAAGTGTCTTTGTCTGGTTTAGGTATCAGGGTGATGTTGGCCTCATAGAATGAATTTGGAAGTTCTCCCTCCTTTTCTATTTCCTGAAGTAGCTTGAAAAGTATTGGTATTAGTTCTTCTTTAAAGGTTTTGTAAAATTCTGCTGTATACCCATCCGGTCCTGGGCTTTTCTTAGTTGGTAGTCTTTTGATGGTTTCTTCTATTTCCTCAATTGATATTGGTCTGTTTAGGTTGTCTATATCCTCCTGACTCAATCTGGGCAGATCATATGACTTAAGAAATTTATCTATGCCTTCACTATCTTCTAATTTATTGGAGTATAAGGATTCAAAATAGTTTTTGATTATCTTCTGTATTTCTGAAGTGTCTGTTGTGATATTGCCTTTTTCATCCCGTATGCTAGTAATTTGAGTTCTCTCTCTTCTTCTCTTCGCTAGCATGGCTAAGGGTCTGTCGATTTTGTTTATTTTTTCAAAGAACCAACTTTTAGTTTTGTCAATTTTTTCAATTGTTTCTTTTGTTTCGATTTCATTAATTTCAGCTCTGATTTTAATTATTTCTTGCCTTCTACTTCTTTTGCTGTTGTTTTGCTCTTCTTTTTCTAGGATTTTGAGATGAAGTATGAGATCATTTATTTGTTGGTTTTTTCTTTTTTTAAGGAATGAACTCCAAGCAATGAATTTTCCTCTTAGAACTGCTTTCAATGTGTCCCATAGATTCCGATATGTTGTGTCTGTGTTTTCATTTATCTCTAAGAATTTTTTAATTTCCTCCTTGATGTCTTCTATAACCCATTGATCATTCAGTAACCTATTGTTCATTCTCCAAGTGATGTATGCTTTTTCCTTCCTTCTTTTATCGTTGATTTTCAGTTTCATTCCATTATGATCAGATAAGATGCATGGTATTATCTCTACTCCTTTATATTGTCTAAGAGTTGCCCTGTGACATAATATATGATCTATTTTTGAGAAGGATCCATGTGCTGCTGAGAAAAAAGTGTAACTGCTTGATGTTGGGTGGTATACTCTATATATGTCAATTAGGTCTAGGTTATTAATAGTGTTATTGAGTTCTATAGTTTCCTTATTCAACTTTTGTTTGGAAGATCTGTCCAGTGGCGAGAGAGGTGTGTTGAAGTCTCCCATGATTATGGTATGGTGGTCTATTAGACTCTTGAACTTGAGAAGAGTTTGTTTGACGAACATAGCTGCACCATTGTTTGGGGCATAAATATTTATGATTGTTATGTCTTGTTGGTGTATGGTTCCCTTAAGCAGTATGTAGTGTCCCTCTTTATCCCTTTTGATTAACTTTGGCTTGAAATCTATTTTATTTGATATGAGTATGGACACTCCTGCTTGTTTCCGAAGTCCATATGAGTGATATGATTTTTCCCAACCTTTCACCTTCAGCCTATGTATGTCTTTTCCTATCAAATGCGTCTCCTGTAGGCAGCATATTGTTGGGTCTTGTTTTGTGATCCATTCTACTAGCCTGTGTCTCTTAATTGGTGAGTTTAAGCCATTAACATTTAGGGTTATTATTGAGATATGGGTTGTTCTTCCAGCCATATTTGTTTATTTCTGTTACTAAACATGGTTTGTTTTCCTCTTTGATTATTTCCCCCCCCTTTACTGTCCTACCTCCCACTGTTGGTTTTCATTGTTATTTTCCATTTCCTCTTCCTGTAATGTTTTGCCGAGGATGTTTTGAAGAGATGGTTTTCTAGCTGCAAATTCTTTTAACTTTTGTTTATCGTGGAAGGTTTTAATTTCATCTTCCATCCTGAAGCTTAATTTCGCTGGATACACAATTCTTGGTTGGAACCCATTTTCTTTCAGTGTTTGAAATATGTTATTCCAGGATCTTCTAGCTTTCAGAGTCTGTGTTGAAAGATCAGCTGTTATCCTGATTGGCTTACCCCTAAATGTAATCTGCTTCCTTTCTCTTGTAGCTTTTAAAATTCTCTCCTTATTCTGTATGTTGGGCATCTTCATTATAATGTGTCTAGGTGTGGATCTCTTATGATTTTGCACATTCGGCGTCCTGTAGGCTTCTAGGATTTGGGATTCTGTCTCATTCTTCAAGTCTGGGAAGTTTTCTCGTATTATTTCATTGAATAGATTGCTCATTCCTTTGGTTTGGAGCTCTGTACCTTCCTGTATCCCAATGACTCTTAAGTTTGGTCTCTTAATGTTATCCCATATTTCTTGGATGTTCTGCTCATGGTTTCTTAACAGTCTTGCTGAGCTGTCTATGTTCTTTTCCAGTTGAAATACTTTGTCTTCATTGTCTGATGTTCTATCTTCTAAGTGTTCTACTCTGCTGGTAGTATTCTCCATTGAGTTTTTAAGTTGGTTTATTGCTTCCTGCATTTCTAGGATTTCTGTTTGTTTGTTTTTTATAACCTCTATCTCCCTGTATAGTTGATCCTTTGCTTCCTGGATTTGTTTGCGTAATTCATTGTCGAAGTGATCTTTCATTGTCTGATTTTGCTGTTTAATGTCTTCCTTGATACTCCAGATCATCTGAAGCATGTATATCCTGAATTCTTTATCTGACATTCCATCTGCTGCAGCTGTTACCTCTTCTAAAGTTGCGTTGACCTGCATTGCTTGTGGTCCTTTCTTTCCTTGTCTTTTCATACTGCTTGCGTATCTTTCCTGCAGGTGCGGGCGGCGGCTCTGCTCTCTCCTTATTCCAATTGGGGTGTCGTGGCTACCACGCCGGCAGGTCACTGGGCCTGTTCTGGGCGCTGGCGGCGGCTCTGTTCTGCCCCTACTCCAATTGGGGTGACGAGTGTACCACGCCGGCAGGCCACCGGGCCTGATCCGCCGGTCGGTTGCAGGTTTGCCTACCCTGCAGGCGCGGGCGGCGGCTCTACTCTGCCCCTACTCCAAATGGGGTGACGTGTCTGTCGTACCGGCAGGCCACTGGGCCTGTCCCGCTGGTCGGTCGCAGATCTGCCCACCTTTCGGGCACGGGTGGAGGCTCTGCTCTGCCCCTACTCCAATTGGGGTGTCGTGACTACCCCGCCTGCAGGACGCTGGGCCTGTTCCTGGCACGGGCGGCGACTCTGCTCTGCCACTACTCCAATTAGGGTGGTGTTTGTACCACGCCGGCAGGCTCCTGGGCCTGATCCGCCGGTCTGTTGTAGGTCTGCCTACCTTGGAGGCGCGGGCGGCGGCTCTGCCCTGCCCCTCCTACCACGCCCGCGGACCACTGGGCCTGATCTGCAGGTTGGTTGCAGGTCTGCCCACCTTGCGGGCGCGGGTGGCGGCTCCGCTCCGCCCCCTCTCCAATTGGGGTCACGCGGACACCACGCCGGCGAGCCGCTGGGCCTGCTCCGGGCGCGGCCGGCGGCCCCGCTCCTCCCCTCTGGCTCGACGACAAAGCGAGAGAGACTGGGTGTCTGGGACTCACCCTCCCTACCAGGAGACCAACTGTTTCTGTCACCGCTGGTATTGATGAAGTTCTCTCTTCCGCCGCTTTCTGATGACATCAGATCTCTGCCATGTTGGTATCCTATGCGAATGGCAGCATTTCGTTCCCTTTGCCAGGTGACCAAAGCAATGGGTGAGTCCTGACCGGCCCTCACAGGCCCCGTCTCAGTCCTGTTGCCACTGCCCACGAAGGCTCGGTTGATATTTACCTCCACAGTACTCAGCAGGACCCGGACCGAGAAGCAGTTTCCGCGGGCTCCTTAGCCCTGGGCCAGAGCAGTTCCGGGAGCCGGAACTCGGCCGCTCCGAGCTCGGTGTATGCTCTGATAAGAGCAGGCTCCAAGAAGCAGTTTCCGCGGGTTATTTAGCACTGAGCCTGAGTAATTTGTCTGCAAGCCGCAGGCGAATGGCAGCCTGAAATTACCTGTTCTATGGCTGAATGAGCTGCGATCAGTCGAAAACAGGGATGGTGACGTCAGCTCTCCAAGATGGTGGCCACTGGCCTCCTCTGTGGTCTCACCGGTGTGGAGAACTGAATTGGACTGCTTCCTTCCCCCGTCTCAAACCCAGAATTCAGCACTGAGTACGGTGCTTGCACAGCTGGCAGAAGCCCGCAGAAGCCCGCGGAAACTGCAGCGCTGTATCCCTGCGTCGCTATCTCCTCGTTTCCCAGCGCGCGCTGCAGACTCTAGCCGAGGGGCTATTTGCTGAATAAGCAGTGTGACCCTCCGTGCGGACAAATCTCTCGCGTTTGAGCCCCGGTAGCCGATCCTCATGCGATGGAAATCCTTCCTCCAGGTTCCGGAGCACCCCACTATTGCTGGAAATTCCTAACAAGATATCCTTTAGCCGTCCTGACTCGTCATTCTCCCACACAGTGAGGCGGCAAACGGGGGCAATGCACTCCCCTCGCTGCCATCTTCCCCTCCTTAGAGACACACATTTTAGAGAGAAGGACTGAAAGGGCATTAATATCACTGCTAAGAGTGGCCAGCATGCATAAGATTTAAATAATTTAGTTGTATACCCTGATAGCATGAGAAGACACTTCAAAGGAATAGTTGAAAGACTCTCTGCCCATGTATCTATCAGCCTATGTACTAGAAGCAAACAAATTAACAGTCCATGATCATCTGACCATCCCCTGAAAACTACACTTGTATATCCTACTGCCCACATAACACATCACATAGAAAAATTATGTAAATATTTCAACCTAATGTGACCCAACCTTCTGATATTTCATATAAAGCTTCCTCTTCCCAATTCTGCCAATTTCACTAAATCTGAATTCTATAGTTTCAGCTGCATATACCTAAACACTTAAGAATTTATCTTCTTGTTCTTTCACCTTCTTGATAGACTCCACTAGCAAATTTATTCAGCTTTTCTTTCAAAGTTAGTTTGACCTCACACTGCATTGGACTAGTCACCAGCCTAGTCCAAAGTCCATCATCATCTGTTACCTGGGTTGCAGCAATAGTCTTCCAAATGGTTTCTCCGCTTTCACTCTCTGATTCATCTCATTGCAACCTCCAGAATTATCCTGTTATAAGAATAGACACATCACATTAATTCCTTGATGTAAGCCTCACCTTGGATTGCTGCCTCATTTATGATACAATCTGAAGACTTTGTCTTTAGATTCACATCTCTACATGATGTAGACACTGATGACATTTTCACCTATCATGTTTCCTTTGTTCCTTTGACCCAGTCATGATCTCTTCCAGCTATTCTGAACACATGCCTAGCATGTTCACTTTTACTGTACTTCTAGATATTCAAAAGGCTGCAAACTTCATTCTGATCTAATGTTACCTTCTCAAAGAAGTCTTCATGGTGTTCTCTATCTAAAGTAGGAACTTGTGTAGTAGCGATATCATCCATTACCACCTTATATTCTGTTTTATATGTGTGTGGTCTAATTCTTCACTAGAAGATAAATTCCACGAGCACAGGAGCTTCATCCACTGAATTATCCCTATTTCTAAGAATAATAATTGTCACATAGTAGGTTCGCTGTGAATATTGGATAAAGTCATGGATATCATGTTTATTTGTATTTATGTAAATATTTAAAGACTACATATATTGGTTCTCAAAATAAGTTTAATCAATTTGAATGCATGCATATACGTACAGGTGCTCCTAATTTGTTAGATGTTTAATTAGATAAGTGGCAATTTAATTGGGAGGGAAGTGCAATATAACAGTTAACGACAAAATGGAGAGATGCAGATGAGTAAGTGAGATAAGAGAGATTCAAGGAGAGATGAAAGAAAACACATGAAAATAAGGAGAATTAGACTAATGATAAAAGTAGAAGTAGTATAAGTGGAGATGATGAATACATAACAAAATAGAAGTTTGGGAAGGAATCAGATGGTTGTACTTCATAGAGTATGAATATTGGGTTGTGTCAATGGGCACAACGAAAGAAGTCCTCAGCCTGGAGATGGAAGGATGCTGGTTAAGATGTGTTCTTTAGCATGCTTTTGTTTTGGACTATGTTACTCACCAAGACTCCCTTCCTCAAACAAATGAGGACAGCATATAGCTAGAAATGTTAAATGACTCTGGTTTCTTATTCCTCCCACCCCCAGATTTTTAACAATGATAGTTTTCAGGCCTGCAAGTCAAATCATGACATCTCTTTAAACTCACACATATTATTTCCCTTGTGTTAGAAGCTGATGTGTCATGGAAAGCTGGCCTGCAGCTATGCCTTATAAAGCTGAAAAAAAAAAAAGCACAAAATGTTACTCCTGTTGTCAGGCATTCTCCTTATAACTAAGCCAGGCTGTCCCCCTTCATTCTATTTGTTCTGACAAGTTTGCATGTCAAGCCATCTATTCCCTTTCAGAGTGCTCTGTTGATAAAGTGTTTGGTCATACTAAAAGTCCTAGAGAGCTCATCTGTACAGGATTTTCACTGAACAAGCTGCTTATAAAATTTTTCAGGGCAAGTCAGCAAAGCTTAAATGTGTGGCCATCACCAGAGTGCAGCTTGAATGAATTGTTTACGCAGTTGTCTATAGATTATTTATAATATGCCTTATACCAAACGTGTTCCGTGTTTTAATGCATTTTGTACATTCGCTACTTTAATCATAGGATAAACTCTGAAATAACTTTCTTTTTTCTATTTAGGTGATGATCACCATTAATGATCACCTCACCTAAATTCCATTTTTGAACTTGTTTAAACTCCTGATGTCATCAAGTGACATCTCTAGATATGTAACCTAATATTCATAATGTGCTAATGTCACTAATGTACTTTCCATGGAATGTAGGAAGAGTTGAAAAAGCTCCAGTTGGTTATACTTAGTTCTGAAATATCAGTCTTCAATGTTTGTGATTCACCTGCCTTTGCAAAATTGCTATTTATTTTAGGCTATTGATCTCTGATCTCTTGCAAATACTCAAATCTGTGTATGATAGTCTTTGGACATGAAGATTCTACTAGATAAAAAATTATGTGTATCTCAATCTATCTCATTCCTTTGAATAATTTCTCTTTAGCTAAACCAAGAAAAGTGGAAATTTGTTAAAAATAGAATATTAATGAAAACAAAGCATTCTATTCTAGGTCAGTCAATGAAATCAAATTATTTAAATAATTTTTGAACTTCATTATTGTACTTGAAATAGGAATTAATTTTGTTAACCACCACAAACTGTGTTTTAATTTAACCAATTTTATAATATAAATGTCTCAAAATTAAATTTTTGATCTGAAATTATTTGCTATACAGGTTAATAATTGAAAAATTTTAACATTTTCCAGACAATTTTGAAATCTAGATAATTACAGGGACCAATGAGTTCTATCTTCCATTATAAAAGATAAATTAACCTGTGAAATTTTTTTTGCAAAAATAATCTTTTAAAATAAAGATGATATCTAGTTGCTTACAGAATCCAAATATACCAATCACCAACCATCTACTATTCTACTTTTACTTACTTGTGTTTTTACTTTGGAAAAATAGATAAACTCTTTTAAAATTAGAATTCACATTTCTTCAAATTTCTGAAAGTGTAAAGAATGGACGACAGAGTTGTAGACACTTAAAAAAATGTATGTATCCTTGAAGTATCCCTTTGTAACTGATGTAAGTTTGTGGAAAATAGAGAAAAGTTTGAGAGATTAATTATTTGTAAATTTAGCAATATACAATCAATAACTCTTATAGGCAGTATATTTATTTTAGGCTATTCATCTCTCATCTCTTGCAAATACTCAAATATGGACCCCAGCAGGAAAACTTCTTTTTTATCATTTCTAATAAGACAGATCAGTATGCATGTCTAAAATTAGATGGTAATTAGATAATAGTAATATATAAGCCAAAACTACATTGTAGGAAAGCATTAAATTTAATAATATCTACTCATACTGAAGAGAGGTATTAGACCTAATTTCCTATGAGATCTAGACTAATTTAATCTTTGGCAGTGAGAAGAAAACTCCATTCATTCATTCATTCATTCACTCATTTTTCAGTAAGTATTTCTGCTGCCAGATAATCTAGATTTCAGCCTTTATTTTACTCGGTGGCAATTTTATGGCTTTCAGCAAGTCAACTTCTCTGAGCCCACTATTTTCTAGTAAGTATATGGACATAATAATAGTAAGAATTCTATAGGATTGGTCTAGATTTAAATTAGTTCATTCAAGTAAACCACTTAGCACTTGTTCCTGACACTTTGCAAATATTTTAATTCTACCAACATTTTTATATTTAAATTCATCTGAACCCAAAAGACACTAATGTTGAAATGTAAGAAATAGTGATATGGTTTCTGCCCTTATTAAATGCTACTGAATTAAAAGTTGATGATTAAGAGAGAGAATATCTAAATAAACACACCACATAAAATTGTGACCATGACAAGTGACATAAAGAGGTACAATCTTTTATGAAAGCTATAATGGGAAATAAGACATAGTAAGGATGAATAGACGTCGTTTTTATTTTTGGTGACAAAGAGAAGATCATGGACAATGCACTTTCCATAGAAGCATATTTACTGCAAAGGGGCTGGAGTTAATTGTCATTACACAGAAAGCAGCAAGCTCGGACATTCTTTCTCTTTTCAACAATGGATATTTTTGAATTATGCCTGCTAGGTTACTATTGCACCCCATTCTATCATGAAGAAAGGATCAGCATTCTAGGTGAATATAGTCACAGGCACATAACATTTATGTAACAGATCTAGAGAGCTGCAGCATGCATGGAAATTTCCATACAATTTCTATTGACGTATAATTGACATATTAAAAATTTTCACTTAATGCATACATTTTGATGAGTATATACACGATATCATCACAGCAGCCAAGGTTCCAATTATATCCACCAGCCCAAACAATTTCCCCTTGTATCGTTTTATTGTATGTATGTATATATGTGTGGGGAGTGGAGTATTAACACAACATGAGATCCATCATTTTAGTATATTTTAAAGTACACAATGCCACATTATTTTCTATAGGTACTACATTGTACAGCTGGTCTCTAGTATTTGTTTTACATAACTGAAACTTTACACCCATTGATCAACAATTTCCCATTTCCTTCTCCCCCTGCTCCTGGCAAATATCATTCTACTTTCTACTTTTTTGAGATTGACTACTTTAGATATCTCATCTAAGTGAAAGCATACAGCACTTTTCTTTCTCTGGCTGGCTCATTTCCCTTAGCATCCTGTACTGTGGTTTTATCCACATTGTCACAAATGACTGGGTTTCCCTATTTTTTAAAGGTAAGTAATATTCCGTTCTCTATATACCAATTTATCTTTATCCATCATCTGTTGAAGGACATTTGAGTTGTTTCTTTATATTGGTTATTTTGAATAATATTTTAAGGACTTGAGGGTGGCTATCTCTTCAAGATATTCATTTCAATTATTTTGGATAAATAACCAGAGGAGGGATTGTTGGTGGTATGATTTAGATCTAAAAATGTTTGCTGAAGAGCCCAGGTTAGACAATGTGAGAATGTTCAGAGGTGAAATAATTGGATTATGATGGTTATAACATCATCGAAGGATAATCCATTTAATGAATTAACAATTTAAATGGACTACCAAGTGGTAACTGTAAGCAGGTGGGGCATGGCTGGCTGAAGGGGTGCCTTTGGGAATTCTATCTTGACCCTGTCTCCTTGCTCTCACTTTCTCTGCTTCCTGGCTGCCATAGCTGAACAGTTCCCTCCCTGCCCTCCCACCCCACATACTTCTCTCATGATGTTCTGCCTCAACGCAGGCCCAGAGCAATAGAATCAGACAACCATGGAATGCACCCCTGAAACCATGAGCTCAAAATAAACTCTTCCTCTTCTAAGTTGTTCTTATCAATTATTTTGGTCACAGCAATGAAAAGTTGACTGTAATAGGGATCTATTATAGTTCATTGTTTTTAATTTTTTGAGGACATTCCATATCATCTTCCATAGTGACTGCATGTTCTACATCCCTGTCAATAGTGTAAAAAAGAAGTTTGACCTTCCATGGGAGCCAGATTATCCATTCTCAGGACAAGTCTGTGTTCAGTATTGGGCACTGGGCAATGGGCTTAGGTGAATGTGAAAGGAATTGATTTGTGCTGAGTGAAACCCGATTTGTGTTTGTATTTGTATATGTGTTTGCATATGCATGATGACTTCTGGTTTTCTCAGTGTTCTTTGGAGAGTGAAGCTGGGGTAAGAGTTGCTGAACTCTTCATGTTTGTCCAAAGGAAAAGCAAGGCATTGCATTTCACCAATTTTACATACAAAGTTGATTCCATGCAATTGGAATGAAAATTGGATGTTGGATAACCAAATTAATGCATTTAACTACTAGAAGCTGGACGAGGTGAAAACAATGTAGAATAAGGCAGAAGATACCAGACTTTTTCAAGAATGTTTCTTTAGCCAGTATTTTCTGTAACTTTTATTTATTTATTTAATACATGACAATAGTGGAATGCCTTAAACATTATTACCCATTTATAGCATAATTTTTTTGTAACTCTGTATATAAAGTATGTTCATGCCAAAATTATGCCATTATACATGTACACTTTATTTGCATTATGACTCTTAATACACGTATATACCACAGTTTTTCATATCTCTGTTTGTATATAAGGTATGTTGACACCAAATTCAAATCTTCACAGTATTTTCTGTATCTTCCTCTGAAGATAAAAATACACTGACATGCTTGTTAAATGTGTAATTTTCCAGACACCTACCCTAAATTTTCTAATTCATTGGATCCTTAATGGGACCCTAATATTTTATATTTGAAATAGTATCTCAATTGAAATTTTATTACAAGAGAAAATGAGGGAAACTTGTTATAGGCTATGGCTAGTTAGAAAGAAATAAGGATTTGTATTTGTATTTGTATTTAATACAAGGAAAATCACTAATAGTTTGTTTATGAGATGAAATGCATAAAGTTCTGGTTCCTGGTGTGGGTTTCATCTTTCTCAGCAAATTTTCTTATTATAGAGTTGCAATCCTAGAATACTGTAGGATATTCCTATGGAGAGAGAAATATCAGGTAGAAGTATCATCAAGATTGTGGTGTCTAGAATCAGCATCAATGTTTATATTTGTCTTTCTGAATATTTCCCTTTTACAAAGCAATAAGGATATCCATTGATCAAGTATAAGGTGTTTCTTATTTATACCAAATCTTTATACATGCATGTCATTAAGGAAATAAGTTTTTATTCATAGTTTTTCTATACATGTTGCATTTTACATCATTATAGCAATGCCTGCTACAGTTTTTAAGGCTTAAAACTAAGCTAGTTTACCTAGGTTATGTCCTTCTTTCCTGCACATCTACAACTGATATTCCTGGAGAATGATCAGCATGGTTGAACATCAATGAACTGTACACTTGAAACTCAGAGGTAAGAACCGTTTATCCCTGAAGTAACCTCCTACACCCTTCAGTCCCTTGATTCATTAACAATTTATTGAAAATCCTGAAAATCTATTGGAGAATATTTCTAGAGTTTTACAAGATTTAAAATACGTGACTCTCTTCCAATACAGTGATTTATGTCATTAAATTCCCCTGAACACCTGAAAAACCCATGTCTATTGCTTCCAGGCAATCTTTACAATGATATATGTTTGAGTTATCTGCTTTCATTTCGTTCTATCATTTCAGGTTTCGAATTAAGTGCAAAGGTATGGTATCTAGGCTGCTTCTGTGTTCAATGGACTAAGCTCATATACTATGAACTTTTAAAAAAAAGTGTTTAAATTTTTAAACCTTTCCTATTTAGAAAAAAAGTCTATGAAACAAAAATAGATGTTAAAGAAGAAAGAGAACGAAGTCCGTCTCTCTTACAGTGTTTTAATATTTTCATTTTGATATGTCTTCAAAAGGCTTGGCCTAATTTGGCTTAGGTTTCCAGCTCCCTCGGTCTGCCCACCCATGCTAATTCAACTTTGCCTTAAGTAGCATAGATATCAAAAGTATGTCCTGCTGCTTAAGTATATTGAGCTCTTCATTAAGGATTGAGGAATATATGTGCAAAGTAATGAGCACCCATGTGAGTTCACAACCACCATGAAAATCACTTGTTTTTCCATGGCTGTTTCTTGTATGCCAATTTCAAAGCCTCTACCAATATGCTTGCTCACCCTCCCTCTCTCTCCTCCTCTCTCTGTCTCGGTTGTTTTAATGGAAACTACATGTTAATGTGACAGCCATGCATTTAAATGTTAAATGCCTCAAAGATCATTTTTAACATATGTCCAGTAAGCTTAAATTTGCAACCTACTTGCTAATGAAAACTATAGAATAAAAAGCAATGCTCCCTTTCCTAGTGTAAATCATTTTGTTTCATGCATTCCTGTGAGTACATAGGAACTCTCAACCACTTCCATACAGCAAACATATTTTGAAATTTATAAAAATAAGCGAAGTGACAGTTTGGGCAGTGTCTTCTTTATATTTCATATAATATAAAACTAAATATAGTTAAAGCCTGATATTTTACTAATATTTCCATCTCTAAAATATAGTCTTTATTTTTATTGTTCTTACTTTGATTGCTCCAATATGTATTATACTTTTCAGGAGGTGGAAAGAATGGAGGTATTCCAAGAATACAGAAAGATTACTCATACTGCTAAAGGACTCATGGTGGTCCACCATAAGGCAATGAAATATAATGTGGACAATGGGTTAGTAGCCAGTATTTTACCATTGCCCTTCTAAAGAATGGAAGGATGTAGCATAGCCTGACTCACTTACATATGCAAGGGAGATGCATCCAATTTTCTGTGCGATAAGGCATCTTAGTTGTGGTGCAGTCTGGTCTATCTTCATATTTACATGAATTTCCTGTTAAGAACACAGAGCTTCACCCTAGGCACACTGAATCTTAATGTTTTCATTTGAGTCCCATGAAACTATTACTTACCATGGAGTATTGATTTTCAATCAGAAGGTATTATGAACATAGGTTATTCAATGGTTTGAACAAGGACTCACACTTTCAGTGTTCCCATCTGTTCTCATATTTCTATCATGCCCATGAATATATTCTATGAAACACAATGGGAATAAAACATTACACTCTTTAAGCCATGAACCCTTTATAAACGCAGCCTTTGCTAAAATGTGGTACAATTAGTATTTTTCATTGCACCTGCCATGTCCAGCTCTAATTGGAGAAAGAAGTTTATGCCTCTTGAAACATTACAACAGGTAGCATATGTGCATGTGCATTGCTGGTTTGAATTAGATTCTCAAAAAAAGAATTTCAACAATTTTCAAAACACTTTACCTTGCAAAAGTGAAGCAAAGCATCCAAGTAAACTATACAAAGTGTGCCTTTATTTACAAGTTGCATTTGTATACCGAAAAAAAAATGCTACCAAGTATTTAAAGCATAATTTTGTTTAACTAAATTTATTTTCTATGGTTTTTAGCATTCATAATATTTAATGTTGTTTACATATTTATAGATTAATTTAGAAAGTAAATGCTTTTGCAGAGTAAAAAACAATAATGTGTCTTTCTTATTTGTATTTTCAAACTCCTGCTTACATGTCGGTCCCATGTCTTACTTTATTAAACTATTTCAGAATTGATATACTACCTAGTTTTTTTGATAGTTCCTACACGTTTTTGAACTATTTGGAAATTGTAGAAGATGCTGAAATTTACTTGGTAACTTTACAACCTATAACTTTCTGGCCAAAACAGTGGAGACACTGGTTTGCCAAAATCCTCATTATGTGAGAACCAAAGTGTTAAATCCTAAGCTAAAGCAGCAGTAATCCTAAGCTAAAGGAGCAGTAGCTGAGGTGATTTTTTTTTTTCTTGCTTCTTCACTGCCAGGAAGCAGCAGGCATCGTCTGTGAAAATCCCTGATCTGAGCTCTGCCCACTTGCATACTTGCTCACAAAAGCAGAACACATACAACTAAAAGTTATTTTTAAGCATTACTTTCATAAGTATTCAAGTTTTCCTTTTTGTAGTCCCCTCTCCAAGGAGGCAAAACAAAATAATCAAGCGAAACACGCACATACACGCACACACAAAGAAACCTCTGCAAGTTCGCAACTTGTCGCTTAAGGCCCTCGAACTGCTCTTACATTGCTGCTGCCACCTAGTGGGTACCAAGTGGAACTCGATCAGCTAGTTTCCGCGGAATAAAATACAAGGGATTAGTCCCTTGAGGACAGGACTCTCAAGTTGAATCTCTTATAGTGTTAGTCCTCATTTCTCTAGAAACATGCCCTGTCAGGCAGAAGAAAAAAATATTTCTCATTAAAAATAAATTATCATCAACAAGAAAGTCGGATAAAATGCATTGGATACTTTGGGAAATAAAAGTCATTATCTAACTTTTCTATACAAACCTAACAAAGCTTCTCCTTTTGTGTGATTTCAGACTCTCTTGCAAGTTCAAGTAATAGATGCACTGGCCTCTACCAAGTAATAAAAGGAAAAAGATGTTTAAAGGGCTGAAAAAAAAAGACACAAAACCTGAGATAATCTCTGTGTTTTGCTCAGAAATCAGTTGCTTTCTAAGTCCTAAAAGTGATGATTGTTTTTTTGTGGGCTTTCCCTCATCTTCTGTTATACTCTCTGCATTCTATAGAGAAGAATTAACCTTCTAGAGATTAATGCCAGGCATTCATCAAATAGGGCAAATGAACCAATATTGTTGGAAATGGCTAGACAAAAAGAAAGAGCATGCATTCTGGTCTTTGTGGTAATTTTAAGAAAGTATTAATTTATTAACTAATTTTCTGAAGGAATAAATGACCACTGACTTGAAATAAGATAGGTGTTTGGAGAACAGAAAGGAAGATTAGAAGTGTGTAAATTGGTGACAATAGAAAGTCAAAGGACCAGAAACATTGTATATACTAAATTTAAAAAAAAAAAAGACTGAAAATGTAATCAGAATTGCTGAATCTATTTTTGTCACTTTTAGTCTCATGTTACAAAATATAATTGTCATCTACTCTTATTGAAAATATCCCAGAGCATTACTCTGCACACTGAATTTGTTATTACATGTAGGTCTTTGTTAAGAGCAACTTGGAGTTGAAATCCTATGATAGGGAGAAATTGAGAAGGGATATTTTAAAGATTAATGTGAAACATGATAGTAAGATAATGGTAATGTAGAAAATTCTTAGGTAGTGTATCAAAATGCAACAGTAAAAATAGAAATGACTCCAAGTCTTTAAACAGAGGGAATTTCATACAGGGTTTCTAATACAAGTGACTCCATGTGACAGAATCCATGAGAAACTCAAACTCAAAACTTAGCAATTGCAAGAAGCCTCTGTTACTCCTATGCTTGATCACCAAAGTCCAGCGTCAGTTTTGCTCAAAGAAAGAGGCCAAGACCACCCAGAAGGAACTAGTACTTGATGGAACTGTCTACTGAAAAGAGGAGCTTCTGAGAAAATATAACTATTGCTAGGAAGGAAGGCCTCCAGGGGAGCACCAACTTCTTAAAATAGGCAGAAACCAGTTGTATATGGAGCCAGGAAATTTAGCCTGTAAATGTGATAAATTCCCAATAAAGAAAGGGAGAGGGATGAAATTAAAACAAGTCAGAGAAGGGCACAGGTAAGGACAATAAAAAGCAGAAAAACCAAGTGTCCCACGGGACCAGAATAGAACCTGAAGGCAGAAGGAATAACAGGGTGTAGAGATGATAAAGGAAGGAGGAAAACGTACGTTGGCAGCAAACAAAAGGCAGGATGACAAGGAAAGCCCAGGCATGTGTGGTCAGATGTGTAAAGACAAGCTCTAGAATAAGAAGTTTGAAATCAATTTTACAGACTTATTCTTCCCAAAGACTGTAGCATAGGAACATATCTCTGGAAGATGCTAACAGACTTCTTTTGTTAAAAGGGTGACATTGTGAAAGAGTTGGGGGAGTATTAGCATTTAAGAACTAAGATCCACAAAATTATTTAATCTGGATTTGTTATATACATTTTATGGATCTAGAGTTTTGCCACAAGACACATAAAAACTGCTGAAAATTTTGGAAATACTGCCACTGAGTCCCAAACTGAATAAAAAATGGGATGTTCAAAAAGCACCTAATCCCTATAGATTGACTAAAGTAAAAATATCATAAGAAACTAAATTTCATTCAGATTTTAATTAATTCATGGATATTTGGAGCAAAGCTACTTGTAGAAAAAAATATTTTAAAATACCAATGTATTAGTATATTAGATTTTAATATAGCAGATTTGTTCTAAAAAAGATACCTGATAATAGCAGATAAGTCTTATTTATTGACCACCAAAAGACACGGTAGGAACTCTCATTAAATTTGAAGTTTTAGTGCTAAATTATTTGTAAAAAAATTTTTGGAAGCCTTTTTATAATTGAATTATTATCTATTTCACAAACTATTGTAAAGATGGTGGCTTCGGTTTAGAAAGTTCAAATGACTCTTGATACAAATTAATGAAATGGCAGAAACAAATGCATACAGTAATGGGAAGGAAAGAATTAGCACCTGGCTTCTGCCCATTCCTGCCTCCAAGGGAACTGGAAGTGTGGGTGGAACACTGGGCCACACCTCTTTGAAAACACTATTAATAGAGAGCACTGGTGGGAGAATGCCAGGAGTCATTATCTATAAAATGTTCTGAGAGGATACACCTGGTCAGTTTAGACTGCTTATTGCAGGTAAACCTGGAATTTATGGTTAATGGAGCATGACATACCAGAAAATGGGTAATAATCCCATGAGCTGCCTAATTGCTAGAATACAAAGAAGGAATCTCTCAAAACCAGCTTAGGATTATGGTTAATACTTCAACATTTATTACTCGTAAATCTTATATGTTAATCCCAAACCAAAATGTGCACCAATGTGAGAGAAAACGGAAATTTTGGAGATGTACATTTGAAAATACCAGGATCATTCCAGAGGAGAATGTCCTGATGTTTGGCTGTGTCTTCACAGTGTTTAATAAATCTGGTTGCAGTCTAAAAGCCATGATCTTTTCAGTCTGATTTGACATCTTAACCCATTGCAGGAATACAGATTGGTAGAGTTGGCATGATTAACAGTTAGACCCACAAGTTATAATGACTTACGTACTTTTTAACAAGAAATGGAGATGAAAGCATAATGAGAACTTGTTGTTAGGATTGTTGTCTGTGTGTTTTTATGAAGTGGCAAAAAATATTGATGTAAACTATAGCTAAAAAATCTTCATAATGAAATTTAGCGGAAGAAACAGATCTGGGAAAACTAGCTAAGTAAATAGACAATGAATGCAAGTAGAAAGAAAGTTAATAAGGATGTGCTAATCTCTGGCTGATAATAGGAGTCCTGCTAAAACCCACACATTTATATAAAGGCACTGAAACACTGGAATGAAAATAAGACATTTTTTCCCTTGGATTTAGTAAAGATATTGAATTTAGTCACAACCCAGGTGTCATCAGATACCAGAGGTTACTCTCCTAAGAGCTTGGATACTTTATGGAGAAATACAAGCACAAGCCCAATGAATTTTCGCTAGTGTCCATTCTCAAAAATAAATGATCAGGGACCATGTCATTAATTGTATATATGACTGAATGAAAGGGTTATGACTTATCCCCAGGTGGAAGAAAACATTTGAGAAAAGCTGCTTTCAGACGGTTTGATAAATATTGTGTTGCAATATGTAATGTCTTGCACAGGGAGAGGTATAACATTCGTTCACTCTATTTCACCAACAAGTGAATACTACTTTCAAAACAGTAAATGGGTACACGCAATCCAATATCAGTGAGATGTTGATCAAAGAGATTCACTGAACTTAGTGTTGTTTACGTAAGCTATGATTTTTCAAAGTAAAAGTATATTGTTAACTATATCCCTGGGGTGGAGACTGAGGAGAAGAGAGGATAAGAAAATATTCAAAATATCTCCTAAATCAGTGATCATGCCTGGCGCTGAGGGGAAAAAGGTAATCATGCTACAAAAAGAAGTGGTTCTATGGAGAATAATAAAATAGAAAGAAAGAAAGGAAAGGAAAATCAAGGAACGCATCTGATAACTAATTTATTTGGGGGAAGTTGTTCTGAAGCCAATTAGAAAAGTAGAGAAAAGTGAGGAAAGTGATTGTTTGCTGTCACTAAGCTGATAGGGCAATATAGATTCTTAGGGGGAAAATGAAGCTACTTTGGTTCCTCCATACTTTTGAATTTCCCCCTAAATTTTGTCAATACATTTCAGCCTGGAAGAATTCAAATCTAATTATGAGGATCATGATTTGGAATGGAAATAGCAAAAGAACTGAATTTAATCAATCAGTTAAAGCCATGGTCTTGAAAAATATTGACTGTTAGGTTGGAATCTCTTCAACCCACCCAAGGTAGGGATTCAAGGTCTTTCACTTTGGAATGATGTGAAAATGGTATAAAATACTTTTTAAAGTGACATTTTAATTAAAACATTACCTTATTCTTATGAGAGATAGAAAGCATTCTGAAAAGACCTGAATTGTATACAGGTAGGTAATGACTACGACAGTTATACCACAAATTAGACAATGTGACTAGAGAGAATACTAAATACCCAGTGATTATGTTGTTGCTATCCAAATGCATAATAGGAACAGACAAAGCCCTTCTTTCAGCTTTAATTGGACATGCTAAAAAAGAAACTTGGGGTTGTCTAAGTCCCTCTTAGATGTCATGAATAAGGAAGTGATAGTAGAGGAAGATTATTCTTAGCTTCTTTTTTTAGAGCCTTGTCTGGCCACCACATGAGGTGGACTGCTCATAAAAACCCAGAATACATTTTCAAGGATCAAATCAGGTGCCTCTTGCCATGCCCAGTGTGATAAAGACTGTTCGAGAAGTACCAGAATTGCAACAAGCTACAAGTAACTGGAAAACCATGACAGGCTACTTAAACGCTTCTTTTCCATACCCATTTTCGGGTCCAGTCAAATCTGCAATTTTAAAATATGATGTTCAATCTACATCTATCCTTTTTACACGGGCACATCTGTGGGGTTTGTTTTTTTTAGTTGTCAATGGACTTTATTTATTTATATGTGGTGCTGAGAATTAAACCCAGTACCTCACACATGCTACGTAAGTGCTCTACCATTGAGCCAAAATCACAGCCTTACATGGGGGACATTTGAATTACAGTAATACTATTACAATTTCATGGTACAGGCCTTGAACTTGATGACCTTTAATAATTGTTTATTTCACTACATTCATGATACCATGGAAGTTGTCCCTCAGAGGACGCAGTTCAGGCAGAGTTAAGAACTATTGTGCTATTTAAGATATAGAGACTGACTAATATTCAAGGCCTGGCCTATTTGGTGAAACTTTGGCAAATTAGGTGGGACAGAGCAGAGGCATTCCTCAGCCTCTGAGAAACAAATTATCTCCTACTTTCCATGACACTAAAGAGTAAGCTGGGTGATTAGTGGAAATATCTGTAGAGATCCCATTAACCCACCTAGGAATGCTGTTGAAATCTATTCACTACAAAATGAACTCTTCTGACTAAGCCCAAAAGCTATCAAAAGTTCTGATTACAACTAAAAAATTCAGACTAATTGTTTGGGTATGTTTATAATAGACATTTCCATTAAGGCAGAAAATAGGTTATTTGCTTTGTGCACAGGGATATGTTAGAAAGTAATAAATATATATAATTCAGAAAAGAGAGGGAAGCTAACTTCTTTTAATTCACTATTGTCCATGAATTGGACCTATCGCCATGTAAATACAGGCAGGAAATTGAGGGTAATCAGGTAAAACTGAGCTACTGAATAGCAGAAGAACCACAGATGTGCCCCACAGGCTCTACTTATCTGTGCTTCACCATGCCACCTCCCATGGCCAATGCCAAGTAGTTAAATTAGACCCCTGTGGTATGAAAGTGTTTCAATTTATGAATAATATATATCAGCACACCCTGTTTATTCTGCTAAGAATTGTTTTCTATGGTACTCATTGGTAGAACTGGATTCAGTGTAGGGGATATTTAGACTCTGCTCTTAGCTCACAGGATGATGGCATAGAGGTTCACACGTGCTCAGTCTTACAATAGTCATAGTGTGGTCCAACACAAAATCGTGGAACAAATTGGCCATGCTTCTGATATATTGTGACATTTCTTAAGCAAAAATTTAAATACTCTGGGTATAATGTGTTGAGAAAAAACTACCAATTCCTGATTCTACAAACATGTACTCTGTTAGGAGAAGTGAAATATATGAAAGATCAAAGGCCACTGTTGCTTAAATGTGAGACTGAAGACAAGAGCAATACATAGAGATTGCAGGCTCAATGTGTGATCACACTCCCCATGCATTTTAAGGGCTGTGAACGAATATCTGATTTCTTCTTTTTTTTTTTCACAAGTCACATAGTAAATAGATAGCACTAACAAAGTCAAATATTAATAACCAAGAACTACAGATCCTCAAATCCCCTTTCCCCCAACCAGCAAAACCCATAGAAATTTACACTGACCAAAGTAAATAGAAAATAAAAGTCAAACCACTTAAATGGTTGACATTTAGGGATAGAGCCAGGCTCTTGCTTTCATCTTTCTGAATCACCAGTGTTATAACATTAACAGAAAATAAGTGATATTATAGACATGGTGCAAAAGTTAGAAATAAGACCCAATGAACAATAATTTAATACGCTGGTAATTAAAACAATTTTAAATTTCATCTTGACAAAAGAAATGACCACTTTCCTTTGCATGTTGTAGCAGTGTTTTTTAAAAAATTCTAAATAGGAAACAATTCTTTTAAAGAAAAACAGCAAAGTCATGACAATATTTAGAACAACCCAAATTATTTTTGAAATGAATTATTGGTTATAATGAAAATAGTTGAATTAGAATGTAGAATATCTAAATTACTAAATTTGTTTTTCTCTGTTTTTCTGGTAGGCAGTCCTTTTGGAATATAAATTTATGAACGCTTTCTCTTGAGAAATTACTACTTCAGAATAAGTATAAGTTTTGCCTTATTGAATTGTTAGAATCTAGATCAAAGCTCATTATACTTTAGTAAGTACTTGTGATAGGTAACTTTAGTCTAGTATAGTGACATTGCCTTTAGAATCTGGCTTTGGCTCCTGACTTTCACCTGGTTGGATTCTCCGTGAAAGCCCTTAATTGGCCAAAGGGAAAAATCCTTGTTTCCCTCCCTAGCCGATGGTACCAGCTTGATGATGTTTATGATAGTATGGATACTAAAGAATACCAGAAAAAAGGCAAAGCAACCAGACCACTGAAATGGGTAAGAATCATGTTCTGCAGAAGAGAAGACCCTGTCCTTCAAACAGGGAAACCTTTCCAGCACCAGGTAATCCCAGCTCCAAATGTGCCTGACAATGTCCTCTGTTTTGAATGTGACTTCCTGCTCAACTCACTTTATTCTTGTAGAATCTCAGATGCAGTATTAGCCCTTCTGAAAAAGTGATTCTTTGTGAAAGAAACTTTTCATAGGAAGTCTGCAGAAAATATATTTCCAAACCCTTTGAGATTCAAGGAAATCCCTGACGACCATTACTCTCTCAATGAGAAAGAAAATATATACAAGAAAGCTTTCATTATGAGTTCACTGATTACAGGCAATAAAATTCTTGACATGCTAAAGAAAACTTAAATATAGAAAAATTAATTTTTATGTGTGTTTAAATTACTGAAAATTATTTGACTTTGTTATTATCACATAGATAAAAATGTTTGACAGTGAGCATTATATTTTATTTTGTGACGTCTATATTAAAATTTATGAAGCACTATACAATTTATATATACTGTGGATTCTCCTTCTTCTTCATTATCATCATCATCATCATCATTATCATCAAAATAGCAGGAATAAGGCAAAAAGAAGAAGAGCAATGACAACATCAACAACAAATATGAAAAATTAAAATATCTGAATCCCCTTTAACACTAGTCTAGAAATGTTGCATACATGTTTTTCTCTTGTTGCTGTCTTGGTAATGACAAAATGCTGCAAATCATTGTTACCTCTATTTTACAGATAAAATAATTGAGGGGTAGAGGGGCTGGAGTTGTGGCTCAGAGGTAAAGCGCTCACCTAGTATGTGTGAGGCATTTGGTTCAATCCTCAGCAAAAAGATATTGTGTCCACCTATAACTAAAAAACATATATATATTGAAAAAGAATTGAGGGGTAGAGAAGAGAGGAAACTTGCTGAAGTATTATGCATAGTTAGCTTTCAAGATTAAGTCCAGCTACTCACATCTTTCTCATGTCTACAGAGCAATTCATAGGAACATCACCTGGTTTAGGTTCAGAGAGAAATTCTATACAAAGCTGAAAACTTTCTACTTGAGAAAAACTAAGATTCAATTATAGTTCTCAAATTATATTCATACAGAGCTAAAATAATCTTTGTTTTTGCCCTCTATGGCTCCATATATGACAGCAAATTAAATGTCTTTGAGGAAAAAATAAAATACTCCATGAGTAACTTTGCTATGGCTGTTTCCCAGCAAAACTTTCTGGATGAAAATGTTCTTCCTATTCCCGTTTCACATATGCTCCTCATCACCCAAAGCCTACCCTGGACAGCCCTAGAAATACTCCAAATGTGGAAAACAGAAACTTTTGTGAAGAACACTGTGTGTTTCTTCTGTGCCTTCCCTATTTTATATAACACCAAAAGAATTTAAAAAGGTAAGAGCATATATTATCCCAATAAATATGGAAAATAATAGAAAACAACTGCATCTTCACTCACAATTTTAGTTAAATCAAAAATTAAAGGTTTCCAACAAATCGACAATATTTTTTTTTTATTCTGAATAACCAACAAGGATTGGCTACCTGTGTTTTCTTTACAGCTTTCATACCATTTTGTGATTATAACTTAAGGTAGTTAATTTTTTTCAATTTTTAAAATTGACACATCATACATAAGTGGAGTACAACTTCTCATTCTTCTAGTTGTATGCATTATAGAATGACACTAGTTGTGTAATCATATATGTACATAGGGTAATATGTCTGATTCAGTCGACAATATTGAATAAAGTTGCCATAATTCTTTAGAAGCATTTTACTTCTATATCCTTCAACAATCAATGTTTGGACAAAGTCTGTCCTTGAAAGCACACAAATTACTCCTACTAAAGTCACCAATTATGCATATGCATTTCTAGGACCAGATTTGGCCCAATGCTTAATTAGTGTCTGGCTGTGATTACATCTGTGGTGTTGAATTTTCAAATCTAAATTTTCAGTGCTGCAACAAAACTTTGTAAAATTCCTTTAATTGAAGTAGGGGAAAATAACATCAACAGTGGTTTGGTATTTTAGTCAGCCTGAGAAAATGTTTTTCCTTAATCTGAAAGCAATTTCTCTCAAATTCAAAACAGAAGAAAAGTGATTTAAATAAATACTGAAATACTATAAATAAATAATCATTGGTCTCTTGAGTTTGACTTTTGAATGCTGAGAGATTTTTAAACAACATTGTTCTGGGCAGTGCGTGCTGCTTTTTTCCCCTCTATCTCCTATCTGAGCAATGAAGGGTGCATTTTCCCTTTTCTTCTTTTTCTTCTCTTTTTTCTTCCCAAGTTTCTTTCTCCTACTTCATTAATGATTCACAAGTAGCTAGCTAGTAAGTACAATTCAACTCTTGTGAGACAAATAAACACGTCTTTCCTGGTGCCCTTCCTGCCCCCTTGTCTAGTGTGCATCTCACACATCAGTTACAATGCGGGATTGAAAATTGTCTCTCTTAGGAGGAGTGCACATTATTGTTAAAGAGCATTTATTTATATATTTCACCATAGTTTCTCATTTTTTTATTGTACCTTCAGTTACAGAGTCTCACTTCATACTGAGCTTGAAGTAAGAAATACATGTCGTGAAAACTTTCCTAAGTAGTACTTTCGGGTTTAGGTTTTGTATCTATTCTCCGCGGATCAATTTAGTCACTATTTACAAGATCAAATGGCTTTATTATAATGTACATTGCATCTGAAATACTTTATCTGAAGTGATCCAACTCACACAGGCTGGCTCTTTCATATGAATGGCCTTTGAAAACAGAAATTTGGAACTAACATGAATTCCAATTGTCTAACCTCAGATTCATTTTTAAGTCCACAATAAGTGGGAAAATTTAATCACATCACGATTAGTCACCCCATATTTCATAATATTATGCATTAACTCTTATGATTTGGCAACAAGTATTTCAATGACATTTGGTGTTCAAAAAGTGTTCTTAGGGATTCTGATTACCTTAAGGCTACTTCATAGCCCAAGGCTGTATCCTCACAGTGTTTCAGAGGCTGACAGGAAAGGGAGAGATTTTTTTTCCACAGGTTGTTGCTTATCTCAAATTAAGGATATTCCCTTTGGCTCTCTGGTATCCATTTATTTTCTCATAACATTTTTTGAGGGGAGGGAGGAGTTACATATGTCTTAGAAACTAGGATTAACCTATTTGCATACAAGTATCTTCTGGGGTCCTGGGAGCTTGATGTCAACTATGGATATTTTGGAGACGACTTGCCTGTCAAGTAAATCTTAGACATTACTGAGACCCAAACTCAGAAATAACTCCTTAGAATTAAGGAAATAGGGGAAAAAAGACTGCATTTGGTTATCTGCCTGAATAATCTAAGGTCATAAGACATTTTTTATTTCCTATGGTGCCAGGTCATGTCATGTGGGAATTAAAATGTACTATTTGTTTCAAATATTATAACTTATTTTAAGCTTATTTTATAAATATTATTTTTGATAAATACAAAATATATTTTTCTATAATTTGATATTGAATTTCATAATAGCAGACAGATCTTTCCAATATTCTATAAATGATGGTGTAGACTTCATGTGACATGATCTATAACTGTAACTTAACTGAACATATATTATTTCTAAGTTAATATGACTGAAAGTCAGTATGTTTGAATTCTGTTACACAGAAGAACCAGGAAAAAATAATTACTTCCATTAAGAGACTCCAAAATCTTTTTATAGACTATAATCAGCAATATGATTTACTCTTGAATTGCCACTCTGGGACAAGGAACATTGATGAAAATTCTATTCTTCATTGCAATGGATGATGCTACTGACCCTTTGCCAATATGTGCTTTCTATCACCTTACTGCTGAATTACCAGCATTTTTTCTCTTGATTTTCTTTATAACCAAACCACTTCCTTTCATAAACGAGAAAAGAAGCACCACATCTGTGTGTGCATGCATACACACACACACACACACACACACACACGCATGTGCTTCAGAGATCTTGTATAATTAATACAGTTCAACTTCTCAAAATCAAGTAAGAAACATACTGATTCTTAATGAAATAAGAATTAAAATATAAAATTTTTATATTTTTTTATGTAGAAATGCTTCTATTTGCAGCTGAATCAAATTCAGATGGTCATTTATGTTTAATATTAATTAATAGGATTGTTATTAAATGACACTTAACAAGTCAAAATAAGTATTTTCTTGACTTTGTTTAATTCCTTAAAAGTAAAAATAGATTCTGAATAGTTCTCAAGGAATGACATTCTCTGCTTGATTTGTTTCTTTAAGATGTAGATAAGTTTTCTTTTTAATATTTTTTTTTAGTTATTGATGGGTTCAGTGTCTTTATTTGTTTATTTTTATGTGGTGGTGAGGATTGAACCCAGTGCCTCACACATGTGAGGCAAGTGCTCTACCACTGAGCTACAACCACATCCCAAGATGTAGGTATCTTCATACATGCAAATTTCAAAGGTGTTACTATTTCTTTTTTGAAGTCTGAAAAAAAAATCATAATATTTGGAGTTTTATTGTGCATTTGGGTAGAGAAAATTCAGTTGTAGATGAACGGTCCATTTTGTAAAAGATTTTAACTTCTGTTTATAGGTCTTGCAAATTCATGCAGCATCAATAAGAATTTACGAAGTGCATATTATGTGCCATTCACTGTATTATTATAGGACTTCAAAGACAAAAACAAACACAAAAATCCTTCCTTTCTCCACTATTTAGAGGTCAAAATAAAATGAGGAAAGTGGATGTGAGGCCAATTATTAGCATATAATGTGAAAGTAGAATTATCATAGAATTTAGTAGAAGCATATGGGTAGAGTTGGGAGTTGTGGAAAGTTTTTGGTAGGACATGCCAGCAGTCATGTGAGTGAAGATACCAGTACCAGTGCTGACACTGCTTTGGTATATATGGATGAGAACAAAAATAATAAGTGTTTGAAACTGTCTCTGTACTTTATAGCCTACATGGAGATTGTATTTCAAGAAAACCAATCTACACCTGATTGTAAAATTTCCAACTGGCTCATAATCTCCTAGCAATCCATATAAAGCCACCTTTTCTGAAGGTCTCTTAAATGTACCTTCAAAGCATTTGTTCTTCCCAACCTATTTTGACAGCTCTCATTGCTGTTCCCAGACAGGAGCATTCCTGCTCTAAGTATATATCGAATCTAATAGGTTTGTGCAGGAATTAATTGCTACTTGGCTTACCAAATCATTTTGAACAGTCTTCAAATGAGTAAATATGGTAAAGTCACATTCATGGTAGAAAAGTGGCTTTCACAATGGAAAAATAATTCCATAAAAATGATGAATAAGTTTTTTTCTTCTGGATAAAAAAGTATCCCCAATTTTTATTTCATAGTCCTTTCATAATTTTTGAAACATTAAGTGCAGAAAAAAACCTTGAAATATTGTTAATATGCTTATGTAAGGTAAGACATAAAATTACATATTACTTTAATGCAGTTCTTTATTACTACATAAGCACAGCATTACTTTTTTTTAAAAAAAGCTTTATTTAGGATGTTTACATAGCAAAGCATTCACCCATTTTAGGGATAATTCAATGATTTTTAAGAAAAATACAAATTGTGCAACCAGCTCCACAACTCATTTAGACTGTTTTTAATACTCCCCAAAAGATATTTCATGCCATTTACAGCCACGTTCTTTACTTAGTTTACTTAAATTGTTCAAATTTAAAATTCAAGGATTCATTTTTAAAATTCACTTTGTCTCCTCCACAGTGCTCCTCTCAAGTACTTAATAAAAATTAAAGTTAAATTAAAAGAACAAATAAAAAAGTGTTTATGCGCATGCCATTTAAACATATGAGTAAAAGCATGTTTCAAAGCTTTTATTGGGCATTAATTGCTTTAATTTAATTATGAGAAGGAGAAACTCAAAAGAGTTTTACAATGTCAATTTAGCGGGTCAAGAATAGAAGTGTACAATGAACCTAAATGCATTCTGCTGTCATGTATAACTAATCAGAATAAATTTAAGAAAATAAAAATAAAAAATAAATAAAAATTTTAAAAAAGAATAGATGTGAATGCCATTTGACCCAGCTATTCTACTCCTTGGTATATATCCAAAGAATTTAAAGTTAGCTTATTACAGTGATGCAGCCATATCAATGCTTTTAGCAGGACAATTCACAGTAGCTAGTTATGGATCCAACATAGGTGTCCCTCAAAAGATGAATGGATAAAGATAACATGGTATGTATTCACAACAAAGTATTACTTAGCCACAAATAAGAAGGACTTTTGACATTTGCTGGTAAATGGATAGATATAGAGCTATTGTTCTAAGTGAAATAAGCCAATCCCCCCACAAGCAAAGGTCCAAACTTTTCTCTGGAAGCTAACCCACGATGTCAGGATGGGGTTAAAAAAAAAGAATAGAAGTTCAGTGGAGTAGAAATAGGGGAATGAAGGGGATGGGGGACAGGAAAAGACAAGACTATGGAACAAGTCTGACAAAACTTTCCTGTGAATATATATTAATATTAAGATTCACAACTGAGAATCCCATGAACCTTACCTTATAGCCACATGAGATAATTTTTAATAACAACTGTGGGTAAATGGCAGAAATATCAGCAGAGTAGAGGGAAGGGAGTAAAGGAGGAGAGAGGGGAGGAACAAGAGAAATACTGGGGACTGAATTAGAACAAGATATATTCCATGCTTGTATATTACATCAAAATGGATTCTGCTGTCATGTATGAATAAAAGGAACCAATAAAAAAAGGAATAGAGGAGAATGAAAGAGAAATTGACTTGACAAATCTCAATAATAACTACCAGACAAGGATATTTGCTTAGGAAGTTCAAGATTTTAGCAGGTAGTTTTCATATAAGCAAAGATGTTGGTAATTAAAAATATATAATGACAATTTGTATCTATAGTATTGTTGCAAATCAGATATGTAATTTGTTACAATACACTGCTGGTACTGTTAAGTATTGGGGGGGAATGATTTTTGCTCTAATTTTCAAAAAATATTAAGAGATGAGAAAAAATTATGTCTTACACATCTCAAATTCTTCATTTTGGAAAAAAAACTTTAGTGGAAGATAAAGCATAACTATCCTAAATATATTTATAATTATTTCATGTTACTAGTATTTATTGAACATTTGCTATGTTACACACACTATCTATATTATGGGAAGGACAAGAGTGAATAAAACAAAGCCCCTAATCTCTTATATTTATATATTATACCTTATATTATACCTTAAATATAAGGTACTTATATTTAAAGAGGGGTAGTCAGGAAAAGATATAATTCATTGAAGTGTAGTATAAATATATTGACTGTATCACATATTATTTAGAAGTAGACAGGGAATTGAGATCCTCTGGTATGAAGTTGTTCTACTTTAAGTGGTTAAAATCTTCTCTAAGGAGGTGCTATGTTTTGAATGTGGTGTCCTCCAAAAATTCACATGTGGAACAATGCAAGGTTTGGAAGAGAAATGATTGGGATATAGGCTTAAACTAATCAGTGAATTAATCCCTGATGAGATTAACTGGGTGGTGGCTGGAGGCAGGTGGGGTGTGGTTAAAGGAAGTGGGTCTTTTGGGGCGGGGCTATGGGGATATATTTTGTATCTGGAGAGTGGCTTGTTGATCACCACGTGAGCTGTTTAGAAAGAGGTAATACTAAGTCCTGAGGCTGTAACAAGTCTAATACAATCAAGAAAAAGAAAAACAAGGTAAGTTTGGCTAAAGTGGAATTAAAGAAAGAAGACCAAAGTAAGGTGATATAAGAAAGGCCAGGTCTCCTACTATCTTTTAAGGCAAGAAACTAGTGGATGTTTGGCTTTTCAAATAGAAAGTAACGCACTGAAATGTTTTAAGCAGAACAGTGAGATGTTCTACACCACATAATATCATCTTGCCTTCTGGTTTGAGTAATTGGGGGTAGGGCAAAGGGAAGTGGGGGAGAGGATTGATTCAATAAAAACTCAATTTAAAAAAAGAATAACTTTTGAGGATGTTCTGTATAGTCATTATAAAAAAGAAAAACAGGAGGAGTGTGTTTTCAAGTCAAACATTATTAGTTAATGGGAACCAAGCAAAACTTGATGGGCATTTGATGCAGCACATCTGAATAGGCCTTGGTGAATCAATCTGGGGTTCTGAGGAGCAATCAAGTCCACAAGCACTTCTTTTAAAGTCATTTTGGTGCAGATCTTATCAGAGCAATGGGACTTGGGGGATTTTTTGAAAGTATACATTCAAAAAGAAGAGAAAAGGGTCCAATTCAGATGAAGCTTTGGAGGTTTCAACCCTTAGAAGACAACTAAAGGGAGAAGATTCTACAATGCATTCAGTGAGTGGGAGGGAGGTGAGGGGCTGCTGTCCATGACTATAGGAAGTGTTGCTATAAAGAAAACCTTGCATCTGCCAAGGTAGAGGCCAGGCGACTTTAATGAAGGATTTCTTACAGATACTATTTGGATGAAAGCTTAACTGAAGTGGGTTGAGTAACATTTTTTTTTTTTTTTTGTAAAAACAAAGTCATTATTTTTTCCACATTTTTTTTTTCTGGTAGGTAAAGTTGAAATGGAAGCTATATTAGTATCCTAGTTGAAGTAGAACCAAGGTAGTTACAACACCTGGTGAAAGAGCTAAAATTCCTATTTCTTTAATTTCTTTTCATCCCCTTTCTTTGATTTGATAGGTAAAAGAGTATCCATTATGCCATAATGCCTATGGACATGTATTTGCTTATTTACATAAATGAGATCTTAAGTATATAACTGAGAATAAAGAACCAAATTATCTCTGTATAATGAAAAGTATATAATACTTATAATTTTGAAACTAATATAAGTACAGAGAACCTATTGCACATGGTATATTAGTTTTTCATAACTATTGCCGCAGTCTGGCTAGGCACAAAATCATGAGCCACTCAAGCAGGAACAAACTTTATTTTTTTATATTTTATTTTTTTTTCTTTTCTTTTTTTTTATTTTTTTTTAATTGGTTGTTCAAAACATTACAAAGCTCATGACATATCATCTTCCATACATTTGATTCAAGTGGGTTATGAACTCCCATTTTTTACCCCAAATACAAGTTGCAGAATCACATCGGTTACACATCCACATTTTTACATAATACCATATTAATGACTGTTAGCAGAATACAAACTTTATTTTTTGAAACTGCCGCCAATATTCTGTACGCCCCCGGGAAGATCGCCGATCCACCCACTGTGGCCTTCTCCCGGAACCCCCAGAGGAAGTTCCTCCCCCTTAACTCCCTCCTACTGTACTTCCCCAACCAATAGGAACTCTCCAGGAGTCCTGTAGCAGGCGGAGGTGAACAGCAGAAGTCCAATATCCATATGAATGCAAATCTTAACATAATCATATCATCTCAATGGCTAGCTGGCGTCACCTTTCAACCAAAAATGCCATGCATCATATACTTGGCTGACTCTTAGCAAGCTATAACAAAATACCTGAGATAAGCACACTTTATGAGGAAAAGGGGTTTATTTAGTTCGCATTTCTGGAGGCTGAAAGTTCAAACACTGCATTACAGGCTCTGGTGAGAGACACAATAGTGGATGGCAGGAGTTCACGCAGGACAAAGAGGTCACATAGCAAGATAAGAAGTCAGAGAGGGATTGGAGTCTCACAAGTCAGTCCCAAAGGCATGCCCTCAATTGATCTAAGGAACCCCACTTGTCCCTGACTTAAAGGCAGAACAGAACACGACAGTCACTAGTATGGCAATATGTAAATCAATGGATGTGTAATTGATGTGATTCTGCAATCTGTATATGGGCTAAAAATGGGAGTTCATAACCCACTTGAAGCAAAGTGTGAAAGATGATATATCAAGAACTATGTAATGTTTTGAACAACCAACAATAAAAATAAAAATAAAAAAATAAAAAATTAAAAAAAGATAATCCCCCCCCAAAAAAATAAAAATAAAAAAAAAAAATAAAGTTTCCATTGCCTCCCAATACCAGCATGTGAGGACCATCCTTCCAATACAAACCTTAGAGGAAATACTCAGCTGCTAAACCATAGCAGATGATATATAATTCCTGAAAGAGAATGTTGCACAAAAATGAGTGTTTTAACACACACACACAATGACAAAATAGACACAATAATCTTAATAATTCTTAGTTTAATTTATTTCAGCAAATAAATTTTCTAAGTATCCATTATGTTCTGGAATCTTCATTGGTGCATGGGCTAGAGAAGGGTGATTGGGACTTAGAATCTGCTTTCAAAGGTTTCCTGTCTACTTTATAGAATTTACAGGTAAAGATATATGTGAAAGTGCGATGATGTTCAAGAGCAAATAGAGATGAGAGAAGCTGTTAATCACATGGGAGAAACAAGTATTGGAAAAATCCTTAGCAAGCTTAATTTTGATTAAAAAAAATGTCACCAGGAAGACCCAAAAGTATCCCTTGTGCATATATGGGTGTGCAAAATGTATGGTTCCTTTGAGAAACGTTAAGCTGCTTGGGGATTGCAAGTGGTGACTTAAAGAAGGTGGAATAATATGCTCAAGTTCAAGAAGGGTTAGGAGCCAACACTTTTATCTTCTCAGTAGGGGGAAAAACAAAAATGAAGTATGCTGAATATTACCAAATTTTGTCCAAACATTTTAGAGATTTTAACAAAACTTAGATGATAATTATTGGGCAATTAATTGGCCTGATGACTAAAACCATTTTAGCGTTTTGTTGTCTTTCATTGTCACAAGACAATCACACATGGCATTAGCCAGCCTTGCTAAAAACTTTGAAAAGCCCATTCTCATGATGCTCTGGGATGGTGTGCAATATGTTGTTAGGCAAATTCACTTTTCATATAATAAGTTACTGCTTCATTAAACCCTTTTTGCTTAGGTTCTCTGGAAGAACAACAATGATTATGTGACAAAATTTCCTAAACATGGCAATTAAAATGTTCTTCAAAGAAAAAAAATCACTGTTGTGATTTCTGATAGTCATCAGGAAATCCCTTCATTAAGAAAAAAAATATATATATATAATGTAGATTATATATATTATATTATAATTATGTAACATAATTATAATATAATAATATGTAGTATATAATTATGTTACATATATGTGTAGTATATCAATATATTATATATGTAATATATATAATTATATACTATTATATATTAAGAATATAATATATGATACTTATATTAACATAATGATATATATTATATATATAAAATAATTTCAGTGTTGATCACTTAAATATTCCTTCCTTGCAGGATCATGTACAGGAAATACACAATAATATTCTTTTTAAATATCAGTAGTGAAACGTGTTATGGCAATTACAGTACTCACAAAAAAAGTTTACTTTAATAATAATAATAATATATCATTATTACATATATCAGTGGTCCCTCTGTATCTGTGGAAGATGGCTTCCAGGAGTTCTGCAGATATTAAAAACTGAAAATTTTCAACTCTTATGTAAAATGTTACAGTATTTGTGTTTAACCTATACATATCTACCTGTACAATTCATTTGTAGATTACTTACAGTATCTAATATGATGTAAACGCTATGTGCATTATTGTTATATTTTATTGTTTAGGAGATAACCTCAAGGAAAAGAAGCCTCCACATATTCAGTACCAATGCAGCCCTCATAGGCCTCACTACATAGCCCTTGATCAATGCTTGTGACTTGAAAAACACTCAGAGCTGGAAGATACTGAGGACCTGAGAATCAGTATGATCTATTGCATTGTGTACCTGTTTGTCATGTAATTGCCATGGTTTTGGTGTGGTGCTTAATGAGCAGAAAATTCAAATTTTGAGCTTTCTGAATTATTTTTTCAAATATTTTTTAACTTCAGTTGATTGAATCCACTAATGGGAAACTGTAGATACAGAAGGCTGATTGTAATTTTTTTTCCAATCTGGAGATTGAACCCAAGTGTACTCTACCACTGAACTCTATCCACAGGCTGTCCTTACATTTTTCAAATTTTGAGATGGATCTGAATAAATTGGCCTCCCACTTGTGATCCTCCTGCCTCAGCATGCAGAATAAGTAAGATTACAGGCATGCACCGCCATGAAGGCGAATTATAATTTAAATTTTACCTAATTTATATGATAAACAGAATCTCAAAATAGAAATTTTGCCTGTTATCTCCACTTAGTGAAGTGATACTCATAGCATTGGTCAGAGATTATTTAGTTTTTCTCTTCCCTATAACAGATAGAAAAATTAACTTTCAACTCTGAAGTTATGAGAGCCTAGCTAGCTTGCTTTGACCTATGAAATCTAAGTGGAAGTGACTTCTGTCATTTTAAGCAGAATACTTAACAATGTGGTGGAATTTTTCATATATCATACCCTGCTGAATGACAATGAATGAACATATGGTGTCCTTGGGTCACAAAAAGGTAGCAGAGCCCCTGGTGACCTCTTGGATATATTATGTAAGCAACAAACTTGGTTTTTTAAGGTGCTGATATACAGGTAATTTTGTACCTAACCTACTTTGACTTATACCAGCTATTTAAAAAAAGCTATTCAATAGGGCTAGTTCTAAATGAAATTTAACTTTTATAGTTAACAATCTCAGTTCTATAATTAATATGCCCAATACTTTGTCATATCCCTAATTTTAAAATTCATTAGATGAAAAGCTTTTCCTATTCTCCAACTCCTCTGGAAGCTGACTGTGTTGTGGGAGATAGAAAGGGAAACAATGGAGTCCTTCTCCCTGTATCTTGTGTTTATACCTTTCTCCTCCTCCTCCTCACTTTTTCCATGTGTGGTTACAAACTTTCTTGCTAGAGATGGGTGGAAAGAGGAGGCTTCAAGGGTAAAATTTAAAAATGCACAGGTATAATTTAGCTTTGGTGCATTTCTAGTTGACTCTTCCTGACATAAATCCTTGAGATACCCAAACTAGTTTAGCATAACTCACTCACCATCAGTTCCATTTATGAGGTTAAGTACTCCAGGTTATGGTTAATAATCTCTCTCTCTCTCTCTCTCTCTCTCTCTCTCTCTCTCTCTCTCTCTCTCGTTTTTGATAGAGCTTTATTTTTATTTTTGCTAGGCAAGCACTCTACCACTGAACTACAACCTCAGCCCTATAATCTCTCTCTTACCCTGAGCAAATCATATATTTTGCCCCACTCCACCCCCCACCCCCAGGTAGGGGCATCTCACTTTTGCAGTCATCATTTTACACAGCATCAAAGACAATTTGAAGTCAAATATCCCCTTTTGCCTGGCCTCCTTTGATACTGAGGAAACACTCACGCAGCCTTTGCCTTAAAACATTGGAGAAGCACCTGCTAATCTCTTTAATGTTAGAACAACTAAATGAATGTTTTTTTCTTGCTTCAGATTTCTAAAGTGAAAGTCCTACACTGCCCAGTGTCCACCAAACTGCAGGGGGCAGATTAAGCTAAGTGGCAGCCTCAAAGTTTCAATTCCAATGTGGAGTGAGAAGCACTGTCCTCTCTCTCACAGAGACAGAATGAAAAGCACTGTCCTCTCTCTCACAGAGACAGAATTTTCTTGGGAAATCCCCACCCACCTCATCAAAACTGCTAATTTTATTCCCTTGTGATGAGGCAGCAAAGAGTTAGAAATCCATTTCTGTGAACCCCTTTTACATGATTGTTTCTCACCTCACTTTAGAATGCTGACATCAATCATCTTGTGGCCTCAGCAGAAAACTGATGCTAAAATAAATTTATTTTAAATATATGATGACACATATTTTATTCTCTACCCGATTTTTTTTTGTTATTCTATTTTTTTTCCATTCAACTGAAGTTCAAATGACTACTTTGATCAGATTCTGTTTGAAACCGTTAAGGAAATTTCATGAACATTGCATTTTCTTTTAAAAATTATTGATAAAAAGATTTTTTAAGTATTTTGCATTTCATAATTAGATAAACTGAAATCAGTTTTAAATTTCACTTCACCCTTTTGGCTTTTATGACTCAAAACAATATAGAATTAACTGAGGTTTTATTATGCTTAATCCGGGGAATAAATAACATAATAAACTTTCCTTTTAAATTTAAATCAAATAATCACAGATTAGTATGGCAATATGTAAATCAATGGATGTGTAACTGATGTGATTCTGCAATCTGTGTATGGGGTGAAGGTGGGAGTTCATAACCCACTTGAATCAAAGTGTGGAATATGATATGTCAAGAAATTTGTAATGTTTTGAACAACCCACAATAAAAAATTAAAAAAAAAAAGATTAGAAGCAGCATGTAGAGCAAGTTGTGAATACATGACATTTTCCCAATAACTGTTTTTCATTATTTTGAAGTGTGCATGAAACTAATGCCACCCCAGATCTTCTCAGTCTCAGCCACGTGTCACTGAAGATTCAGCTTTGATAGTTGTCTTAGTCCATTTTGTGCAGCTGTGACAGAATTGTACAGACTAGGCAATTTGTATAGAACAAATATTTTTTCTCACAGTTCTAGAGGCTTGGAAGTTTAAGGCCAAGGGACTGGCATCTGGCAAGTGTCTTCTTGTTGTGTCATCTCATGGTGAAAGGTGGAGGCTGAATAGGCAGAAGAACAGGCCTACCTCACAGCCTCAACACCTATAACAATCAGCATTGATCTATTCATGAGAGTGCGGCCCTTAACAACCTAAATACCTCCCACTAGGCCCCACCTCCTACTTTTGGCAGTGGGGAGTAAGTTTCCAAGACACAATTCTTGGGGGGATCCATTCAAACTATAACCCTTGTTCTTCAGCTTTTTGACATAAAGCAATAACTCTTTGGCACCTGTTGTCCACGCCACCCAAAAGATCATTGTATTTCAAAAGAATATACCTTTCTGGGAATAAGAATATTAAGATTATTATGAATTTATAGACATAGTTCTAATTATTTGAATCATATAATGAGACAATTTACTTAAAACATGAACTCTGAAATCAGTATATAGTTGTGTTCATCAAATAAAATTTTATCATGCAAAGCATGAAAAAAAAAAAAGAATTTTATAGCAAGAACAGATTATACAGCCTATAGCAGCCACTTAACTTTAAGGAAAAAAAAGCTATGATCTTTAAATTACTTGCTCAACATTATAAAACTGATTAATACTAGAAGCTAAGTTTACTTACAGAACTCTCTCCATTATACCATGGTGTCAGAATTTGTACAAAACTGCAAATGAATTGTAATAATTAAAAGATATATTTGTTTGAAAGTAGTGACAGCTATCCCAAGAGGACTATTTAAAAGTAGGTAATATTCAAATTCATCAAAAATATAAGCAATTACCCTTATTGAAAAACCAACTGCAATCTCAATTTAGAGGTATTTGATGGGATAGATTATCCCTTCCTTAATCAATGCCCTTCATATTTTTGGATATGTACCACCTTATTTGTTATGGCAGGTTACAATTCTGTCTCAATTCTCCAAATTATGTTTCTTTTCCCCTGGAAGAGTGAATAGATGTCATTATTAGTGTTGGTGAATTTTGAAAGATGTCTGGATGGGAATTTCCATCATGATTCGCCTGGCCTCTCTGACTGCCTTGGACCTGTGCATTCACGGCGGGGCAAGAGAGAAGAAATGAGAAAACACAGGATCAGGTCTGCCACTGTGTTTCCATTAACCTGAGTGGTCCCTTCACAACCTCGGAAGTGCAAAGAGTGAATGATGGCCCAAGTGGGGCAGGACAGATCGATTGCGTAATTTTTACTCACTGTTTCTCCTCAGCTCTAACTGGCTATTGATTGGATGAGCTGGAGATGGGTAGTGCCTCTGGGACCTTAGAATGACTAGGAGGAAATTCCCTCCCTCCACTCAGCAACACCTTCAGGCGCTTGGAGCCATTCACTTTACAAAGGAGAGTAAAACAAAACTTAACAATGAAGTCACCGGAAGAGAAATAAATTTCATCCTTCAACAAGAAAGTGAATCACTGCAGTACTTATTTAGCTTTCAGATCCCAGTTATATATTTAAGTTTAGAAAAATAAACATTCTATGTAAGTTCATAAAGTTTTAAACTGGTTGTTTATTATTTATTTATTTATTTATTTTTGTACGTTTAAGATTTTTTAATCTAGTCCCTAAATAGATGTGAAAACTGAAGCCCACAGAGAGTAATCCATTTACTTCAAAGCTTGGGGTAAGTTGGAGTAACCTTGGCTTTCTAATTCCCAGCCTAACAGCCTCTATTCTTGGAAATGTTTTCTTATTTCAAATAGAGAGTCGCAGAGAGAGTCTCTTTTCTTTCTTTGGATCTGTTATGTCCTGTTCTACCACTTAAAATTAATGTAGCCACCAATTCCCAGGGACATCTCATGGATGTCAGACTGGAAAAAATGAAAAGAACAAAGGACTTTTGACATTGCTGGACCAATGTGCCAATACTACAGCTTGCCCTCCTTCTGGAACCTCAGCTTTCTGAGGTTAGGAATTTCCATAAGATTTAAGAGGATATGTGTCAAGATTTCTGTTCCCTCAGCTTTAACTCAACTAAAAAGATTCTTCTTGATTCTGTTCTTTCCTCTTCTCTTGCAGGGGAGGAATCATTTAGGTCTCTGCTAGGAATGCAAAGCATCATGTGTCTCTTGAGGAAAAGAAAAGACATTGTTTATAGCACTAATTCAAGAAATTCCAACTGTAAAGATAGCATGGTCAGATAATGTCTATGGATGAATCTAAGGGGGTCTCTGGTCTAGGTACAACAACCCAATTCTTGGGGTATGATATTTTTATGGTATGGAAAGACTGGAGAGATTAATTCATTGGCATTAATAATTTAGAATGGAAAATAATGAGAGAGCCTCTGTAGTTTTTATAAGTTCTTATAGGTCAGTGGTACTCACAGAATGTGATTTTTGTTCCCTGAAAATTTGTCTTGCTGGAAGATATCTGGAAATATTTTCAGTTGACAAAAGTTGGGGAAGGTAAATCTAGCACAGTGACACCCACCTCTAATCCCTATGGCTCTAGAGGCTGAGGCAAGAATATTGAGAGTTCAAGGACAGCTTCAGCAAAAGCAAGGCACTAAGCAACTCAGTGAGACCCTGTCTCTAAATAAAATACAAAATAGGGCTGGGGAATGTGGCTCAGTGGTTGAGTGCCCCTGAGTTCAATCCCGTGGTACCCACTACAAAAAAAAAAAATGGGGAAGGTGCTGTGGTATCTAAGGTTGAGGACAGGGAAGCAGGGAAGCTGCAAAGCATCCTAAAATGTTCAGGACTGCCCCTCCCCCGTGACAAAAAATTATACAAAGTATAAATAATTCAAAAACAGTGTTCTATCTTTACCTGCTGCTTATATGGCAGCAATCCCATCATTTGTAAATACTATCTTATATTCTACCCAATGAATTATTCACTCAGACCAACATAGATGGCTTGAGTAAGAACTTTCTGGAATTGTTTATATTTTTTTGCAAGACAGTGCAGGATCACTGGCAGATCTTTAATGTTCTTAGATTGCAGAGTAGATCATAAGACAGAGGTGTGGGGAAAAGGTCATTGGGAGACCGAAGGCCACAATTAAATTTGGGGGACAGTAATTAGCCTCTTTGATATTAATTCATTTTTAAAAAAAATTTTAGTTGGTCAATGAGAATACTAGACTTTATTTTCCTCCTTATAGATTGATGGATTACTAGTTCTGGCCTATTGGATATGGAAAGATAACATGTAGCATTTAACTGCTCATTGGAGACTTCCCAACTCCTTTGTGCCCTAGTGTCCTGACTGCCAAACTTCTAAACAATGAAGTTCTTATCCCAATAATGAATATGAGTTGAGCAAGAGATAACTGTAGTTTGGAGTCACTGAGACTTTAGGTTGTAAGTTATTTCAGCCTTAATGTTGTTTTTTTTTTTTTTTTGACAAATACATGTATTAAAGCTTTAACATGGATCATGTAGAGTTGAAAATATAATCTTTTTGAATTAAAGTTGGAATGTTAAACTAAAATCTAAGCATTTCCATTAATAGGAGTAAGAAAAATTATGTCCAATTAATCCCCACTGTATATCAGGCAAATTTCCTGCTTTCATTTCATAGATTGTGGCCAATTATACAGCTCACCAAATGCTAGGCACCAGTATCGTAGGATCTGTATTTCTGATTGACATAGCTTTTTCCATCACACATAGAAAAGCTTGGAGTTGAAGCTCCACTAGGTGTTATATGCTTTGTTCCCTGTGATCGGCATCTACTATAATGACCATCACAGGGTAGGCTTTCATGAATTCTTCTTGAGTAAATTAAAAAGTAATGATTTCAACAATTCAAGTTCAGGGAACTTTAAGTTTGTGGGGCTGGGAGGATGAATCATTATTGTTATTATCAGCTGGATGAGAGAGGAGACGTGCATTTGGGAGTAGAGCAGTGTTAATAAGTAAAGGCTCTGTCTTCATACAGCTCCATCTTAGAGAGTTAAAAAAAAAACAAGAGATTTTCCACTAATTTGTAATATTCACTCAAATTTGAAAGTTTCTAAGGTAATGAATATGCTACTACTTGGTCTGGAGAAAGGTGTGAGAATGAGAGGGTAGGTTTCAGAGAGGGTGTTTCAGTACTGCAGACCACCTTTGGAGCCTCTGTGACAAGATGATACTTTAAAAAGTGAATATCCTGTATCATTATCCTGCCTCAAAACATTTACGAAACTTGGAAAAACTGCTATCAGTTGCATGTGTGTGCATGTGCACATGTGTCAAGCATAGATTAAAACCCATCTGATCTTTCTTGGCAGGGAATTAGGTGCATCATATTTCACTTACAGTTCTCTTAAGTGCCATCAAATGTGCCCCATGTGGCTACTGGCCCCATGGAAGATAGTTGTCAACAGTCAGTGTTAGCAAAAGTTGCAGCTACAGGAGGGGGAGAGAAGAGAACATGTTTTTAAAAAGAATATTTAATTATTTAAAAAAAAATGCCTCAGGATCTTAGGAACTGAAAGTTTGCTCTACTAATGATGAAAATTACAAGTTATGGAAGTGAATAAGGTGGTCAGTAATAGGAGCTGCCAACTGAGGGGAAAGTGAGAGGTGTTGACTTAGTGTCAGTTATTGGAAAAATAAAAACATCCTGTGTCTAACTATCAGCAAGTTGAGAATCTCAAATCCATCTAAAAGAAAAACATATGTCTTAACTTATGAGCTGCTTACATCTAGTAGGGCAAGAAAGACAAAGATTTCAACATGATATAAAAGCAAGGCCATGGGGATGCACTAACTGCAGGGGAGCTCAGAGTACTTAGCTTAGACTGAGGGGGTTACAGGAAAATTTCCCCGAGAAGACTGCACGGCAGGAACTAAAGTTTTAAGGATGAGTAAGAGTTAGCCAGGCAAAGAATGTGGGAAGTACATTCAGGGCAGTTAAGCAGCATGAGTTAAAACACAGAACTGTGAAACAGCATGGTGCATGAGAAAAACAGCAAGTCATTGGATTTCAAGCGCATAAAAGTGAGAGGCAGGACATGGCAGGAGATAAGGTAAGAGAGTTAGATAGGTCATGAAGGGCTATACAGTATATAATAGCAAAGTGTGAGAGGTTTATAGGCACCAGGGTTCTACCAAAGGGTTCCAAAGCAGACAAGTGGTATGATCAGATCTCATTTTAGATGAAATATTAATGGCAATTTCATGGAAGGTGGAGGATTGGAAGAGAGAGATCCTCCAGGCAAAGAGAGCAGTTAGGCACCCATTGTTAAGGGTAGAAATGAACAGGCTATAAACAAAGGGAATTATGGAATGGTTAGAGGAAAGATTATAGATATATAAGTGATTTAGTAGATGAATTTAGTAGGAGATGACCTGGAGGTTGGAGTAAAAAAAAAAAGAATTTGGTATTTTATTCACAATCTCTTATTTACACAATTGTTTTTTGAAAAATAGGTTATAATACAACAGGAATAATTGATGGGGAAGGACAAGTTCATGATAACTTTGAGATCTTTTTGGAGATATTTAGCAGGCAGTTGGCTATGTAAGTCTGAACTTCAGTGCAGGTATTGATACTAGAAATACACACATGGGAGTCATAAACATTGGTTTATAGTTAAAATTAGATAAGGAAAAAGGTGTTCTGGGAGGGTGTGTAGAGGGAGAATAACTAGAGATCAGTATTGAGAGATGTTAAAGGAGTGGGCAAGGGAAGAGGAGAACCTATGGGAGGCTGAGAAAGACAGCAAAAGGAACATGTTTCCTCCCCTAATCACAAAAGAAAGGATGGTAATATTACCTTTCTTCCAGGAAGTTGAGAAAGATGAAAACAAAACAAACAAATAAACAAAACAGTGGATTTGCAATTAGGAAGTTTTTGGTTATCCTTAGAGATTCAATGAAATTATAGGGATAGAATATGTTTCAGGAATTTAAGGAATAAATGGGAGAAAAGGAAAAACTTTCATTTGCAGAAACATGCCAGGAAGAACAAAGAGAAATCTTAAGGAAACCAAAAGAGGTTTGTGCCCAACAGATTTTAAATGCTTTTCCTTCTAATTATTTTTAACTTTGGTCTGTGGGAAATATTTTAGACAGATTATACATGTTTGAAAGCTAGTGAGAAAGCCAATAAAAAAGGAGAAAGAAGATGGATATTATACAACGGATAGGCTAAAACCCTGGAGGATGTTTAGAAAATAAAGAAAAGATGTTGGTCGTGGGTGACCCCCAAGAGTAGAGGAACATGATCCTCTTAGAAGGCCAGAGTGTGTGCAGGAAATCTGAAGGTGAAGTGGACAAGAGAGCAAATAATTCATCTTTCATGAATTCCAATGCCGTAATAATACAGATGTCTATTAAGAACAAGGATGGAAGTAAGAATGGGCTGGGAGGATGAAGGAGGAGAAGTTGTAATAAGAAGTTGATAAGAGAGTTGACCAAGGAGGCAACACTTTGTCAAAGATCTGAGGAACTAACTGGGATTTGGATACTATAAATATGTGGCTGCATGCATGTTTAAATGCTGGTACTTTGACATTGGAAGAGAATGCGAATAGTAGGATAAACTCAAGACTGAAGTTTTATTGGTTAGTTGTCTCTCAAGGTAAGGGACTAAGGAATTGCAGCCATTGGTAAAAGAGTTCAGGTGATCAGATCCATTTGGAGTAGAGGATAGAAAGACTTGGAATGTTGAGTTCAGCTGAGGACAGGAGGTGGGGTGGAACCAGGGAACTGGTTGTTCCTGTACTTCTGTGTAGCAAGGGTAGTGGGCAAGGAAAGGATGGCAGGTTGCAGTTGAACAAGAGATATCATCATCAAAGGTTCCGATGTGGACACATTTTTATTCAGCTTTAGTTTGTGGCCACTGGCTGTTGTGATATATGCATCATCCAATTTTTTAAAAGAAAACTGATTTGGGGGAGTTAAATAATTCTTCTGTTTAAACAGCTAGTAGATATGAAGAGATGGAATTTGACCTTCGGTCTTTTTGAGTACAAAAATTATGTATTTTCATTAAACTATATTGTCCCCTCCGATTTGGCTTCTCAAATACTGAAAAAGAGGAATGCACTTTTAAACAAAAGGTTTGAAATATTTTGCACCATACACAGGTTTGAAATATTTTGCACCATAAAAGGATCAATGTTATTCTGATACTCAGTTGTTCTAATTATGTTGCTCTGTTTTGTTAATAACTGGGAATTTGGTTTCTTTGCATTTGCGTGTTTGATGTGGGAGCATCCTCAGAGATATGTCCTTTTCATTTTGGATACTAACAGCCTAATAACATTCTATTCATGACACTGCATTCAGCACACCGGTAAAGTAGGTATTGCTTTCAGAATTACATATAATTAAGTAAGAGGGCAAGTTGTCAAAAGCAAATAATTTTAATTCAAATTATTCAATTTAGTAGATATGTTTATTTTGCCAAAGATGTTGTTTAACTGGATTAATGAAAAAATGCTCTTCTTGTAGAGTACATACTGGTACTCTATAAGATCACAGGTATCATGTTAATGAATCCATCTAGTTTTTTAGACAATTAGAATACCCCTCAGCTTACTAGCACAGGCAGAATAGAAACTAATGAAGTTTTACTCACGAAGATGTGGAAACATATTTTCCTTTGTAAAAACTTACAAATTCTTATTATCTTTGCAGATATTCACAGTTCAACTGAAATTGTTTAAAAAATAATTTCTTGGATCTGATCCCCAATTACATGGGGCATAGTTTGCCAAATTTTCTAAGCTTTCTTAAATTTGTGTTATTGCATTATTTTTTAAATTAACTCCTATACCAACATACTTCAAAAAATAAAGTATAATTTTTCTGTTACAAGGTTAAGTTTGGTCCAGTTTGTGATGTTCTAATATATTCCAGAGATTGTCACAACATTTATTCTGAAATGCCTATGTTTAGTTAATGTAGGTGATGTGATTCCAGTAACAGTAACCCATTAGAAAAATGTTCTGAAACCAAGCTATTATTTCTTTACTTAGTTTGGAGAGAATTTCCAGCCAAATCACATTCTATAATTTAAATAAACTTCTTTATCTTATAGATTAAGTCATGCATAAAAAAGAAAATGCAAAAACATGGTTAAACCTTTAAGTATTAGGTCATTAAAAATCCATTCATGCCTTCCTGCCCATTACTACATCTTTTTTCAGACCTGTCACCCATTTCATTTAAGCACTTAGCTCCCTTCTAATGAATGAATTGGCATTTCATATTACCTTATTATCCTATAAAACAAAATGCATACTCAATAACATTAACGGTAATTTCTCATAAAGACACATTATCGATCCGGGAGCTACCTGTAAGCATTGAAAATTGCAGCCTGCACACAGAGCCTTTCACATCTGGGCCTGAAGAATTAAAGAAAAATTAAATTTGACAGCAGTAAATTCACAGTCACAATCTAGGCCCCAATTTATATGCAAAATGAAATGCTTTATGAAAATTTCTTCTATTTTCTCACGGAGATTTGGGAAAAGATTTCACTAGATGCTTCTTTCTTTAATATTCCTCTACTTAAATATTATACTGCAGTCACTGCATACTCTCTTTGATGTATAAATAATCAAGTTAAATTATGTGCTGCAAGGAGACTAGTGCTCTGCCATTCTTATTTTACAAAGTAATTTCTACCCTAGAGGGTCAAATTTCCCTGACAAATTCTTAATTACTATGTTGCAACAGAAGCAGAATCTATTTGTGCATAAATCCTGGGCATTCCCATGTGGCAAGTAACTAATATTACCAACCATTTCACTTGGCCTGTTCACTGAACTCCATAATTAGATAATACTTTTGATGATGGTACATTTGAAGTCTTAATCCATTTAATTTTTTATGAGATTTTTTTATTTTAATAGGGATATGTTAGTGACCACTGCCTATTTAAAAATCATTAAAATTCTGTCCACAGCAGTAATAAAGATTAAAGATTACTAATATGGCATTCATAACCTTGCTGGTTTTCCAGAAATCCAGGGCTTAAGGTAAATGTTAAAGGTCATTTAATATGTTAGTCACTAATTATAATCCTGGGTAATAGGTTCCTTTTCTAATTATCATGGTATAAAAGTTCTATTGTTTGGGTCTGTGCTTCTGATTTTCATATTTAGATTTTTTGGGGATGAGTAATCCTGGAATTAAGCTCCTGAACATTGATGAAAGTAGGTAATGCTTGATGATTAACGGGATAAAAGCTTATATTTGAATGCTGTGTGATATCTTGCCTTGAAGTTACTTACAAAAGATGCAGCATCTTTTTTTCTGGGACTAAGTTCAGGAAAAAGGTCATTGTAAGATTAATGCACCCATATTTTAATATCAAACTATGACAAATTTGACAACAACCTTTCCATACTGCTGCAAAACATTAAGAAGAAAGCTTAAACAACCTGAAACAAAAGGAAGACATTTCTAAAAAGTGGACTAGATTTTATCTGTCTTTTAACTGAATAACAAAAGAACAGAATTGTCCAATTCATTCAGCAGTGAATCATTTAGCCCATGAAAATACACACAATGGTACCTGGCAAGATTGAATAGACACCTGAGAACATCAGTAACTGTCTTCTTAACTAAGACCACAGGCCCCTGGTAAGTGAATGCTAAGATGGACCCATCAGTATTTTGGCCAATAATGTTTGCCAAATTCAAAGTGTCTTGTCATTTTCCATTTAGTTTCACATTCATTTTAAAATCATTTTGTATAATTGCCTTTAAAAATGTCCACATTTTTTAAATATTTATTTTTTGTAGTTGTACACAATAACTTTTATTTATTTATTTTTATGTGGTGCTGAGGCTCGAACCCAGGACCTTGCATGTGGAGGCGAGCACTCTACCGCTAAGCCATAACCCTAGCCCCTAAAAATGTCCACATTTTGAGGTATTTAGTTAACATGTATCTTTTTACATTTTAAAAATAATTTGCATTTTATGCTTCTTCAGTCTTATTCCTTTGCACTTCATTCTTTGAATTTGTCCTTGCAGGGAATCTTTTGACAAATCACTAATATAATATCAAAAGTGACTTCAATTGTTAGAACTTTTAAATAACCTCAAAGTATTTTATAAGAATCCTATAAGTAGATATATTTTGATGAATTAAATCATAACTATTTTTGAGCATTTGCTATGTTCCACACACATAAAAATTCCTGCCATTATGAAAATTTTCTTATACTGATGGCAAAAATGCAATGAGCATAATCAATCTGTCTATCCATCTATCATTCATTAAGCTAATGTTAAAAGGTGAAAAGTGCTACAAGCCAAAGTAAAATACAGGAGAAATATATGGACTGATGATTAGGAATAGGGAAGAGTATTGCTATTTCAATTACAGTGATCTTAGAAGGACTCATTGGGAAAGTGGCATTATTACCGAAGACTTATAAAGATGAATCAGGTTTATCAAGTGCACAACAGAGCAGGTACAAAGGTTCTGAGGCAGGAGCATGCTTAGTTTGCTCAAGGAACAGCATGGCAAGTAGTATGACTGGAAAACAATGAATGAAAGGAAAAGTATGAGGAGATCCATTCAAAAATAGTTTTAGGGCTCAGATTATGCCCGACTTTAAGATCTTGTAGAAATGTTGGTTTTTATCTGGCATGAAGTGGAGCCCTTTTGAGTATTTCCAATAGGAAGTGACATCAGTATTTTTAAATTTAGAACTGTTAAGTCTGGCGGCCCACAGAATCTTTTCAGATATTGAAAGTCAATTTCTATTTACTTTGAAGTGAGAGCTAAAGAATATCATACAGTTTGTGAGAAAAAAAAACTGTCAATAATGACACTATAATTTTGGTCTTCAGTAACATGGGTCTCATTTGTAAACTCAATAATAACATTTCCAGGATATTCTGTAGTCAAACACATAAATGAAGTGGATTGAAAGGAATGGAGACAGAAAACACAAAGAACTATTATTTGAGTTTTGCTGTTAAAGGTGAGAATAGCAAGGAGGTACATAGAGGCAAATAGAGGCTTATGAAATTATTTTTAAGATGGAAGAAATTGCAGTGTACATGTTGAGGATGTGCTTATGGCATGATCCAGTAGGTGGAAAAAGTAACAGTCACTTGAACTAATGATTATGAACCAAGACTTAGAAAGTGAACTCCATCCAGGTTCAGAGAATCTAAATTAGTTTAGCTGGAAAATACAATTTAACCAAAGTTAGAGTTTTGCTAGAAGGTAAGAAAGTGAAAAAAAGGGTTTAAGACTTGACAATGTTTGTACCTGAAAGATGTGATGTGGGGATATGGAATTTACAATGAGTAAGGAGGATAGTGAGGGTAGAAATGGTATAGACATAGTGTCTTCAATATCTTTGATAGATATTCTTTTATATTTCATGGGAATGGAATACATACATGAATCCATGATCCTTTACAATAAAGTTGTTTTCTTAAAAGGGGGCATGGTATGGAATGGGGCAATTCTGAGAACACATAAAACCAAGGATGGAAGTACAGTGGAAAACATCAGGAAAAGGGAAAATTGGAAAAGCAACTGTAATCACAAATGCTATGACAGAGTACCCAGAGACATGAAAAGTATGAATTATACTTTTCCAATCAAGATCACAACATTAATTCAAGGTCAGGCTGTAACTGATGTCAGAGGTTGGGTTTACACATGGCTGGTTCCGTGTGTCTGTGACTTGTGCTTTTACACAGGACCCTATGCTCAGAATGACCTTGTACTTCGTTAATGCTCAGATGTTTCATTCTTGAAACTTTAAATAAGGACATTTTATGGTGTCCTGCAGGATTAACCTTCCATCCAAAATTGGTTGGAAGCAGAGACTAAGGATTGCACACATGTATCACAAGAGTATGAATAGGTATTACTCACATAAAGAGATTTTCTCAGGAGAACAGGACAGGCTCCCCAAAAGGTCTAAAATGGCTTGAGTTTAGGAGGGGAAAATTCTTTGGTTTTTACTGGGGTTGAAAGGCATTAAAAGTTTCTGCATGCATGCTGGATTTGCTTGGTTTGAACTTCCCTGTTTGGTGACAAGAGAAGGAGTAAGAGCTTTCCTATTGGTTTATGTCGACATGGGGTTTGAATTCTTCTAAGGACTGAACATAAAAATCAAGTTAATCTTTTATCACAAAGCATCTCTGGGATTCCTTCTTGCACTGGCTCTACCAGTGTTACAGCCGGTCCTGGTTTAATGGAGGCAGGCAATGAGACATGGTTTGGTATGTAAGATGTTCATTAGGGATTAACTACCACTAAGGGAAAGGGCAGAAGGAGAAGTTGAACTGCCATGCAAGGCGTGAAAAGCGGTTGCCATCAGCATTCCCCAGAGGGGGAATTTTACATTCTCATGAATTGTGAAACCAGACAGTCCTCAAAGCTGGGGGCAAATGTTTCTCTGAAGATCAATTTGGTCAGACTCATCCCCGTATCTACCAGAAGTAGACATTATCAATATGTTGATAGTTATCATATTTTGAATATCAATTAGAAGATGTGATGTTTTCTAAATAACTAAATACAAGTAAGCCTGCCATCAAGGCCTCAGAGGTGCCCATATTAATTAAGCACCAGATACAGCATAAATTTGTCAAAGAAGCAGCATCTAGATTTCATCTCCACCAATTATCAGATATGTGACTTAGTAGATGTGAAAAGCTTGGCCTCTTTGAGTGTCAGTTTTTTTTTTCCAAAAAGAAAATAATAATGCAAATATATATATTTGTTTTGAGGAATAAAAATCTGAAACAATGGCTCAAGTTAAGGTTTTATATAAGTGATACTGTTTTCTTCCTTACAAGTGTCAAAGTATACATCATGAGGTTTATATTTAGAGTAACAAAAATTCTGCGTTTTTCTGCACTGAAACAGTTTTCAATTATTTGAGTTGATTCTAATTTTGTTTTGCTGTCCTGTAAGTAACCTTTTCTTTAAGAACAAACTTTTAATCACGCCAGAAATTTTCATGTCCATCGATAATTACTGCCTAGAATATCTGTTTTATTCAAAAAAATCAGCAAACTTACAGAAAGATTATCAATAGAAAATTAAATTAAAAGTTTTTAATTGAGTATATTTCTTTACTCATTTCAGTTTCTTAACAAGGGATTCTTTGGAACTTACATAAGACATGAACATACTATTTCTCTCAAATACAGAGAAAGGAAGCTTTGTGTCTAACCACTTGTTTTTATCATGCCATATAAAGGCTCTTATAAAGCTTTGGGGGGATAAATCCAAGAGTGCTTCACAATCTCCATAACTTGAAATTTCTTATACTCATATACAAATAAGAGCATGAGGAATGTTTGAAACTTCACCGGTGTCGCTATTGATAAAAGAAGGTTGCAATTTTATTAGAACATATAGTACTTGTAATACATTGAGTACATATAGCACAGGTCTTCAGTTCAGGCTGAACAGACTTCTTTTGTGAGTAGAAAATGAAATAAACAAACCCCTTGTTTAAATGATGAAAGTCTGAAACTTGGCCCAAATTCTCTTGCAAATCAGACTATGTAATCTCATGATGTTTTCAGATGTTGTGTGAAGAAAGATCAATTTTATCATAATGTGTTTTATGTTTCTTTCAGATTCTCATTTTTCAAATGAGAAGTAGGGTTCAATGTCTAAAATTAAACTGTGCTCATCACTTCAAATAATTAATTTTTTTAATAATAAATAGTGTCACACAGGAAAATGTTACCCCAATTATACAGGAATAGATTTAATATTCCTCATTACAGAAATAGCTCAGAAAACAATTGGAGAGAAGGTGTGTATGTATGTATTTATGTGGGATTGAGAATGCTAAATAAAATTTGATAGGAACCTTTAATAAGAAACTGATAATTTTAAAACTTGATCCTGAGTCTATTTTCCTATTCACATATTTATCTATCTTAAAGCAAATGAAAACAAGGGTAATATTTAGTTCACTGATATTTTGAAGTAAGATCTTAGTTGGGTGTCCAACTACATAATGCAGGAGAATTTGTTAAGGTCAAGAAAAAAGAGAAAAACATTCATTTGACTGTTTTTCTGAATCCCTACTTAATTTTCTCCTGTTATAACAACTATGCTAGATAGAAATGTCTTATTTAATCTCCAATTGAAAATGTAAAATGCCATATTGTTAAATTAAAATTATAAACATTGTATCTTTCATGAGTGTCTTTCCTATTGAAAATCCTACACCAACACTAATTTTAAAATGGAAAAACATATTCCCACATTTATCCATGACCTTGCTTGGGCCATGGAATTTCTGCCTTGACAACAGAGACACACAGAGAGAGCCATTTAGAATGCTGGAAGATATGCAAAAGAGAGTTGGCTGTATTATCAATTATCTCAACTTGATACTGTGGAACGTATACTCTACCCCTTCATAGCTGCTAAAAAGATTTAAAGTCATGATCACAGAACTCAAAAAGAACAATGCACTTTCATTTTGGCTAATCAGACATCTTAAAATAGACCACCATAAAAATCACCCCCGAAAAATGAGAATCTATTTTTAAATGCTTCCAGAAAAAAAAATCTATCTTCCTCAGTTTATCAGCCCTTACCAATAAGAAAAAGACTCCCTAATTCTAAATCTAATTTTAATTGTTACTTAATCACATAGTTTAAAACTGGATCTTAGTGAAAATGTGAATTCACTCCTTTCAAACCCTAGAAGTTTTCTTTCTTCTTGCCTTTATCTTTCTCCAAGTCACTTAGAGCAAGTCTTTGGACAATTTATATCACAACAACTCCATGTCTTCCTTAAATGCAGATACATGCAGATAATACCTAGAGGGAATAAAAAAGTCTATTATTTCATTTTATTTTAAACATTTTATTTTATTTTACAGAAAGCTAATGATATAATAGGTATTAATGTTGATAACCAATCTGTCCTACTTATGAATTTAACCTAACCCTCTCATTATTATAATTATAATTCCATCGTAAATTCTCATAAAAACTCACCTCTCTAAGCAATGCATTTTTCATTTACGATATCAACACAGAATTAAAATTTTATTGTGACTCCCCCAAATAATCATTCACTATATGGATCTACAAAGTCATTCAACAAATTCAACATGTATCTATGGAGGACTTTTATCTACTGTTTCATATATTCAGGATAGAACAGTAAAACAAATAATAATCAATAGCCTCATGGAGTTTCTTTTATAATATAAACAAATAACCAAGTTATACAAGAAGGTAATACAATATGCTACAATGAGCAGGGGTGCCAACAGAGGGATTTGTAAAGAGAAATGGGGCAGCTTTCAACCAGAAGCATGTTTCATGTGCTTGAAATGAAAGGAAGGAGGAAAGAGACCAATAGGAGAAGTGGTTAGGAAGGGAGTTAGAAGCCAATTTGTATAGCACCTTGGGTGAGGTGCAGGGGCACTGCAGGGTTTGAGGCAAAATAATGACCTGATTGCAAGTTTCATAACTTGAAAAACTACCTCTACTCTTAACAATGCTGAAATTCACAAATTCCACCAAATGAACTCTTCTAGTCCTCATGTTTTTATCAAAGGATCCCCGAAATCTCTATGTGGATGTTAGATGTGTGATGTTTCTAAAAGTTAAACTATCCAAGACTCATCTCCTGAGTTAAAGCTTTTTTGAAAAGTTTGATGATATGTGTTCTCAGAACAGAATGCAGGCTCTCTCTGGACTCAGTTTTCAGGGTCTTCTTTTAAAGAAAATTTTGCCAGGATTGAGCATTAGAAAGTATGTGGAAAAAATGTAGCCTGGTGAATTCAGTTCTTTGGTTATGGATCCCAAGAGGTTTTATGATGGTCTGGTGCTTTTATGAACAAAAGACCTGATGAGAACAAATAAGAGAAGAAAATATTTATTTTGACTCATGGTTTCCAAGTTTCAGTTCATGGTTGGCAGAATCCACAGGTCTTGGCTGGAGGTAAGGCAAAACAACATGGTGGAAGGGAATGGCTGAGGAGAGCAAATTGTAGCAGGGCAACCAGGAAGCATAGAGAGATCTCCGCTCACCAGGAAAAAAAAATATAAACCCCAAAAGAATGCCACCAGTGACCTACCCCATCTAGTGATGTCCCACCTGCCTAGAGTCACCTTCCAGTTAATCCATATCAGTGTATTCATCCACTAATTAGGTTAAGGTTCCCATATGACAACCATTTCACCTTGAACATTGCTGCATTGTCTCACACATGAAACTTTGGGCCACCCATCATATCCAAACATGACACTGGCCTGGAGAAAAAAACAGTTCTTGGGAGTAAGTATGATATCTGGACTTTTAGATTTACAGCTATTGCCTCTTTTTCCTTCCTTTTTTTGTCACTTTTTCACTTACCTTTATTGCTTTCATCCTTCGCATTATTTAGTTAACCTATTTGCCAATTTTTGCCATTCATTTAGCTTACTTTTAACTGATGGGTTAAATTTTAATGTTTTATATGTTTCTTTTGTATTGATAATTTATAATCTATATTATTAGCAACATTGTTGCTACTGAAACTTTGATTGCAATCTGCCAAATCTTTCAGGGGAAGAAAAATGTTTTCTGAATTTACTCAGGTAGTCAGATATTCTCCTATTTGCAGTTTTATTTTTTATTCTGGATGGCATAGTAACAGATTTATGATGACTTATACCTCACTTATTTCTCTTTAACTCAGTGGAATATTTCAATGTATATAAAAACCAAATGCAACATGCACAAAACTAAGCACACTTTATGACACAAACCACCTTCCCCTGATTTGTCTGATGCTATTAATAGCATTTAACACCTGAAACATTATAAATATCTGAGAACTTTTTAAATTGGATAAAACTAACCAAATTCCTTTAGCATCCTCAAATATATGTGAACAGCAACGTATTACAAAAATGTCTGCAAAAGTGTCCCATTATCAATGTTATCAATGTAGTATATTAATTCTATTCAAAAAGTATGGACTGACAAACTTGAAAATTATTTTCATTCTAATTGTTTAAAATATATTTTAAGAAGCAAAGGTAAAAACCCAGTCTTCCAAAGTTCCCAGTTCTAAGAATAAATCTCCTCCACAGTATTATCCTGCCCCTGACTGCAGATTAAATTTGCTAGTAACTTAAATAATAAAATTCAATTCAAATATTCAGAGACATGTCCACATTTATTATTTCAACTGTTTAATTTTCCTCGGGGTGCATGTATTAATTAATTAATGTGCTGCCCTTCCTATGTGATGACTTGCTTAAAAAGGTAGAATTATTAATAAAGAAATTTCCCTTGCTTTAGCATATTTAGGGCAAAGACCAAATGCTTGAGACATTTAAACTTATTTTAGTCTATGACAAGCCTGAAAAGAGCAGGAAATGTCCCAGATATACCATGTAAGATAAAAATTGAGAAAGTAGTGACCCAAAACCTGGATGCATACACACACAGAGAATTTTTAAAAGTCCAGTTCATTTTAACACTGAGATAACAAAAGAGAAAAAGATAAAATAATACTTATTAGTAATAACAAGTATAGTAGATCAGGGTTTCAGAATGAATACGAATAATACAAAACCATCTAACATAAGAAAATGTTCTGGCTTAATCTGAAAAATAATTCTGGCATCCAAGATAATCATATACTTCATTAAAATATGTTCATAACAGTTTGAATGGTGGGGGATGTTCTTTAATAATTTACAATGAACTATTGACTTTTATATATTATTCTTATGGATTGAAATCATCTTGCTTTAAAAAATTTCAGAACTTGTGATATGGGGTAACATATCTTCTATGATCCATCATCTTAACTCTGAATATTCTCCATACCTTCTTTCTAATTTGTGCTTCAACAAATATACGCAGTAGGAATTGTTGCCACGGTAAATTAAACAAAATGTTATAATATTAATATATCATTAAGCAACTGCATTGTAAAATGTAATTTTAAATACGTATAATGTGGAAGGGATCTAGAAAGGTCGAAATGTAGGGCTAACCAATGTTATAAACTAGCCCTGGATTGTGAATCAAATCACACAATTCATATCCCATATATATATTCAATTACCAATGAAGGGAAATTTCCTATCCCTTTTCCTGGAAGAAAAGTTGGACTCTTTTTCTTTGAGTTCCTAAGGAAAGGAAGTCATGAGACTAGATTTTGTGATTCTTCTATTGTTGTTTCTTATGTTTCAGAAAGCTTTCACGTGTAGGAACTTTGCCTTGAAAGCTGTAGAGACAGGAGGAAATTGATTCCCTCTGTGGTGGAGAGCAAGCAATGTCAGATATGCAAAGAACATGATTCAGACTCATCTGAGATAATATTTCAGCTTTAGTGATTTTAGTTGTATGACTTTCAGAGAGTTCCAAAATATCTCTATGCCGTCTTTTCTCAGTTACTTACCAAAAATAAGGTGCTCTGATGTGTAACAAACAGGATTGTTATGATAATTAATAGACAACACCCAAATCCAAACAGGCTTTTCTTTTTTTCAAAGTCTTCATAGCAAAAAAATGTCACTACTATTCAGAATGCATACAGAACAAAAACCTTTGGTCTCTTATCTAATCCACCATCATCTCTCATCAAAAGACCATGACTTGTCTAGCCTTTGTTAACTTAAAAAGAATCTTATAATCTATATACTATATGACAGCCAGCAGAGTGATCTCACAAAGTGGAAATCAAATCATAACATCACCAATGTTTCTACTCAACAGACTATACAATACCTGTATTAAACTGGCCTTCAAGATACTCCATGAGATGGCCCCTCTCATCCTATCTGATTTTATTTTCTACTTTTCCAGCACAATAGTTTTTAGACTTATTTAAAATGCAATTTTATTTTGAAATAGTTTTAGATTTACAGAAAGTTTGCAAAAAAGACAGTTACCATGTATTCCATACCTAGTTCCTTCCAATACAGATGTTTTACATTTCACATTTGTCCTAATTAATGAACCAACATTGATACATTACTGTTAAATAAAGTTCATAATTTATTCAGATGTCCTTAATTTTTACTTAATGCCCTCTTTCTGCTCCAGGATATCATTCAAGAGTCTATATTACATTTAGATATGTCTAGGCATCTACTGGTATGAGAATATGTCTGATTTACCTTGCTTTCATGACTTTGAAGGTTTTACAGATTACTGGTAAGCATATAGTAGAATGTCTTTCAATTGGGATTTGTCTGATATTTTTCTTATGGATAGACTGGAATGAAGGATTTTGAGAGAAAGATTAGAGATAAATGTCATTATCATCATATCACATCCAAGATACCTTATATCAGCACAATTTACCATCACTGATGTTGATCATAATTACCTTGCTAAGGTAGTGTTTTCCAGTTTCCTCTATTGTAATATTACATCACCTACCCATTTCCAAATGGCATTCTTAGGAAGTAAATCTTAAGGTGTAGTTCACATTTAAAGAGTAGAGAGTATTGCTCAATATCCTTGAATGTGAGTTATCTATATAAAGTATTTGGAATTCTTGATCGGTTTATTTGTCTAGTCTCCATTGATTTATTTAATTCACTTATTTCAGTATGGATTTAGGGATATTTATTCTATATTTTAGATTATAATTCAAAACCATCTTATCTGCCACTCATATTATTTCATAATTGGCTGCCAGGGATTTTTTTCAGTTGAGTCCTGTGTCCCTTTTACATACCCCCACATTGCTGTTCTACTGCTGTTATTTGTTAGCATTTAATTCTTTACATCCTGGCACTACAAGAGACTCTGAGCTTACCTTATGTATTACCTGCCACAATCCTAGAACCGGCCAATACTCCAAGCATCTCTGATGATGTAGCTCTCAGTTTTAGGATGAAACCCGAGAAACTGGGGGGAATGCAGGTACAAGTCCCAGAGTCCAAAGACCAGAGAACCTGGCGTTTTGATGTTTAAGGAGAAGAGAAGGGTGTCTCAGCTCCAGAAAAGTGAGAGAAAAAACTTTCCTCTCCCCTGTCTTTTCAGTCAATTGTGTCCTCAGTCTTTTGGATGGCACCCAACCACATTGAGTGAAGGCAGATCTTCCATACTCAATCTGCTGATTAATGTGTCAATCTCTGACAGAAATGCCTTTACGCAGAAATAATGCTTTGTAGTGCTCAACTATCTCTTATCTAATAAAGAAGACCCTTAAGATTAATACCAACAGCTAAACTTATTTTGAGGCCTTCAGTCCTAGACTGAGCTACTGGTTTACAGGCTACTGATTTCCTGGACTCTCCAGTTTGCAGATGGTGCACTAGGAGACTTCTTAGCCTCCATAATCCTGCGAATAGATTCCCTTAATAATCCCCTCTCACCTGATCTATTTTCTCTCTACCTTACTGGTTTTATTTCTTTGAAGAACCCTAATACAGATGCATGCACTTTAAGGATTATTATGTCTTCTCAAAAAATTGGTGTCTTTATTATTAAGTAATGACCTTCTTGATCCCTAATAATCTTCCTTATGAAGTCAGATTTGTCAAAAATAAATACAGCTGCACTTTTCTTTTGATTAGGGTAATAAGTTGCATCTTTTTCCATCCTTTGGGTCTTTATACTTCAAATGCATTTTCTTTTGTTTTTGGTTTTTGCCACTCTGAGGATTGAAGCCCCTGTAAACTAAGCAAGTGTTCTACCACTGAGCCACAACCCTCATTCCTAAACTAGGTTTTAGAGACATCATGTTGTTGAGTCTTGTTATTTTATTCTATCTAACAATATCATTCTTTTTCAACTTTTCATCTTACAATGGTCATTTATATAGTTGGATGCATATATAACATGCCATTAACAGTTCTGTTTAATGTATTTGTTCTTTACTCTTCTTTTCTCATTTTCTGCTTTCTTTAGTTTAAATTGAACATTTTGTATGAGTTCTTTTAATCTCTCATTAGCCTGTCATTCATGCTTCATAAAAGTTTTTAATAGCTGCTATGATATTTTAGAGATACAAAACATACTACCTTCAAATAAGACTCTACCACTTTACACGTAGTGTAGACACTGAACAGAATAGTGTTCCAGTTCTTCTCTTTTACTCCTTGTGACATTGATGTCATTTATTTCACTTAACCTGTGCTATATCACCCAATACGTTGTTATTTTTATTATTTCAAACTGTTAAATTTAAATTAACAAGTGCTATGTGATTGTACCTTTGTTTGATCCTTCTCTGAAGCTCTTAATTTCTTGTGTAGGTTCAAGTCACTGATCTGTGATGTCTTTTTTCCAACAAAGGAACTTTTCACATTTCTTCTTAGAAATGGTCTGCTGCAAGTGAATTTCTTCATTTTTTGTCTATGTATTTATTTCTCTGTTTTTTTGCAGAAAAAAAATTTTTGTATATAGAATTCTCAATTGGTGGGGTTTTTTCCAAACCTTAAATTATTTTACTCTATTCTACTTTTAATTGCATTATTTTAAATGTGCCTTCCCCGGTTGTTATCCTTGACTTCTATAGTTAAAGTGGTGTTTTTTCTTTTTGTATCCCTTCAAGATTTTCTCTTCATTTTTTGCCTTCTTTAGTTTGAATATGATGTGTCTAGATATATGTTGTTTGATTCAGATAGAGTGATATTTGACTTGATTGGTGTTTTCTGAACTTCTTTGCTGTGTGGTTCAGGGGCTATTACTAATTTTGAGAAGTCTTGTCATTATTATTGGAAATTTATTTATTTTGCTCTCCCTTCCTTTTATTCTCCTTCTGACATTCTAATTATGCACAGTTGGATATTTTCATATTTCCTACAGTTTTTGAATGTCCTGTTCTTTGAACTCTTTGCATCTCATACTGGGAAATTTCTATTTTTCTCTATTTAAGTTCAGTGATTCTTTCCTCATCTGTGTATAGCCTTCTAATCCACACAAAGAAGACATTCATTTATGCTACTGTTTATTTTGTTGTTTGGTTTTTGTTTGATTATATGGGGGATTGAACCCAATAGTACTTTCCACTGAGCTCCATCTCCAGCCTTTTGATTTTTGTATTTATTTGAAGATAGAATTTCACAAAGTTGCTGGGGCTGGCCTTGAACTTGTGATCCTTATGCCTTAGCCTCTCAAGTTGCTGATATTAAGAGTGTGTGCCACCATGCCAAGCATGTTACTATATATTTTATTTGTAGTATATATTTTGATTTTTCTTCATGTTTCTACCTTTCTGCTTATATTACAAGTCTTTCTGTGCATGTTATTTATTTTCTTCATTAGAAACTGTTACAAATGAATTTTATTTATTTTAAATTCCCTACCTGATGCTTTCAACATAGATGTCATCCAAATCTAGTTCTGATAATTCTGTTTCTCTTGTCTTTTGGCAAGATTTGTAACTTTTTGTGGAAAAAACAGAAATGTTGAAGTGAATAAAAGGAACTGAGGTTACAAAGTCTTCAGTATGAAAATTTATATTAATCTAAGAAGTGGACTATTTTTTTTTTGGTACCAGGGATTGAACTCAGGAGCACTCAACCACTGAGCCATATTCCAGCCCTCTTTGCTATTTTATTTAGACACAGGGTCTCACTGATTTGCTTAGAACCTCACTTTTTGCTGAGGTTGGCTTTGAACTCGTGATCCTTCTGCCTCAGCCTCCCAGTGAGCTTGCACTACCGTGCCTGGTTAAAATGGGCTGTTTCTAATGATTGCTATAACTATAGCTTCAAATTCCCTTATTGCCCTTGCGTTTATCTCCAACCTTGACTTTTTCAGAATTACTTTTTGATTCACCAGAGTACTTTCCAGAGCACTTCACCAGAGTACTTCACCAGAGTCTATGTTTTGTACTTCTTCAAATATAATTCATTATTATATTGAAGTCCCTTTGATACTTGTTGGTGAAGGGTACTATCCATAATTAATAACTGAATCTCGGTCTTTTATAGAGTCTGTATCACTGGGGTATGACCTTCTTGAGTTTCTCCAGTGGTATAGCTTGTTTTCTCGTGGTCCCTACTCCTTTCATTGGCTACAGAATTTGTCATCTGTTTACTCAAATCCCTGAGTCTTATTGGCTATGTTTCATTCCCCCTACATCATCCAAGATGACTAGAGAGGGCTTGAATGGCAAAGAATTATTTTCCTTTGCTAGAATAAAGCTAAGCATTCACCTTTAACAAGGTACATTTCTCCAGAGTTGGAGCAGGAGGTCTCAGAGGATGCTACAGTTGTTACCCTTCCTTTCCTCCTGTCAAAGCCAGTGACACTCCCTAGAAGGAGAAGCCATGGAAACTTGATGGTTTCTCTACACAGGTATCCTCCAGGATTTTTTTCTCACTTTCTTGCTGGTCCATACTCAGCCTCTCACATTTCATCAAAGTCACTGTTTCAGTGCCTTCATGTCTTTATTATTCAGTGGCTTTTGCTCCAGGTAAGCAAATCATGAGTATCATTTTTTCTGTAGATGCCTCTATCTTCCCAGATTTCAGGGTGTCATTTTGCCATGCAATTTCATTTCTCTGATAGGTCCAAAAAAGTTATTGACTTTCAGCTCATAAAAAATTTTCTTATTGTCAGGATGAGAGTCTTAATTTCCAAGTTCTTTACATGTTGGACTTTAAACTAGAATAGTTGGTTATATTAGTAAATCTGAAACAGTACTGTTAATCATGGAAAGATACATGGAAAAAGACTAAGATTGAATAATTGAGGAAGCCTTAACTATGCCTTCTAATAAAAAATAATAAGTCCCTATTTCACAATGTTGCTGTGAGTGCTACATAACACTAACTACAAAACACCTCAAGTTACACTTGGCAAATTATAATTAGCTATTATTTTCCTTTACCCCACAAACTCAGTAAGGGATAGAGCTGTTCTGTCTTCACTAAACAAAGGCTGCAAATTTTCATGAGTTAACATCTTTCCAATGTTAGAGACATATGTAGAGAGTATTCCAATTAAAATACATCAACCTTTATCAGAATGTTTATTTATAATACTTTTCTATTAAGTGTTTTATGAGGGGAGATATGACATCATCAAATATATAGAAAACCACTTCTTCATGATCAATTAAAGGAAGATTATGTTTTATGTTTCTTTACATTTTATCTTTTTCAAGCATGGATAACTTAAATAACATATACAGAATTCCTTATATATTAGTAATCAAAATACTTGAATAGCATACTTATTAAAAACATTAAGACAGTTATGCATCAATTAATAAAGTTGTCAGCTTTATTTATAGTTCAAATTACCTTTGAAATAAAAGTTATAGATTTCAAAGATACAATCTTAGAAGACTAGCCAAATTAATTTGTGAATAGACTATAAATTCATTATTTCATGCCAAATTATTTGGTAAATTTACTTTGGGAAGTATGAGAAGCATTATTCCTGTATTGTTTCGCCTATCCTTGCCTTTTTCCATGTTTCAATCTCACTTCCCTTGACTGAACACCTGCAATTCTTAAAAAAATTCTTAGGACAATTCAGTAAGGAAATCTTAAAATATTATTTCCATAGTGAGTTGATCAAGACCAGATGTGTAACAACTTTACTTATTAAAAGTAGTAGTATTACTGATAAAAATACAGTAAGTTATAAGTCATAAGACATATCTCCTTTATTATCTTCTCATTGAGTTTATACTATCTTTTGAACTTGACCTCTGTGGAGAATTAAGATATCTTTTCAAATAAATGCTTAAGACCTGAGTTAGCACAAAACCACACATCTGCATTAATTCTCATTTGGTATCTGCATGTGGGGGTAAAGTTGTGATTAAGAGTCAGAGTTGGTCTTAATAAGAGAAAAATTGGAAATATAAAGTGCAAAAATCATAATTTTGGTTATCATCAACATAATCATCCTCCAAATTCAAACCTCACAACCTTTGGTTGACTAACACAAGCACTCTGGCCTTTACTTCCAAATTGATAAAAGAAATGGGGGCAATTTTCCATATAATTCATTGGAATTGCAAAAGTTAACTTTTTATAATTCTTAAGGGATTTAATTAAGTCTTTAACATAGAAAAATTTTCATCAGAATTTTATATATATTGATGTTCAACCTTAAGTTTAAATATAGAAATTTCTAGATACTTTTAATGTGAAAATATTTCCAAATTAAAAATATTGTAGAAAAAATGAAGTAGTATTTTTAATTGCATTATTTTTATTTTTATATTAAATTGAATATATTTGTATTTTTTCCTAATGATAACATTTAGTGATCACTAAAAAACAAGAAACTATTGCAAATATAAAAATCAAAAATATCTTTATAAAACTTGATTATGTGGCTGGGGCATGTGGCTCAGTGGTAGAGCACTCACCTTGCTTGTATGAGGCACTGGGTTTGATCCTCAGCACTACATAAAAGTAAATAAATAAAATAAAACTGCATATTAAAAAAACTTGAGTATATTTATACAAGCATTTGCATATGTAGATTTATGTAAATATATGTACATGTGCATACCTATGCCTGTATATTCACCTGTACATGAACATACACATGAAAATATGAATGTGAATATATCCATATACATGTACATACATTTTATGTATAAATATACCATATATTATAACAGATATTAGAAAAAAAGTGAAGCATATCATTTTTCACACTGGACTCCATTGTGACAAGTATTATGAACTTTTCTCTCTGTTTATGACTGTAGATTCTGGGTCATCATTTCTAAATGCTCTATAATATAAGTAGACATACATACTATTTTTAATATATAGTACCCTGTGATTAGGTATTAAGGTTTTACATAATTGTTTCCTATAAAATTCTGAGGGGACCGCTATAGTAATTGCATATTTTATATGCAATTACATGCTGTGTAATTATGATTTTGATACAACCACATAAGAGTTAAATTTTCTGAATTTCATATTCTTCATTTTTAAAGTTTAAAGGTTGTACCAATGTTAAACTAAGGTACAGGTTGTCTTGTTTTATTTACAGTCCTCATGTTATGCAAACATACACTTATTAGAATTGTTGAATTTGAAAACGTTTTAATTTGAACATCATTTCCACACACTTTTAATGCAGTTGTCCATTTTTTAGAAAATAATAAATGGTAGAATCTTGTACATATACCTGCATACGCATGCATGCATATCCACACGTATCTCCAGTCTCAAATAACATTTATGACACATTTTTTACCTTATGTGAGAAATGACAGCAACTGTTTATAGAATCTCTCAAATAATTATTGAATATATAACAATGTTGTTGTTGGATTGTGACCGCTTAGTGATCAGCTGGGCTCAGTTTTTAGTTCTGTGATTTTCTACCAATTTAGCAAGAAAGAATTTTGGTTTGGGGTCTTGATTAAATTATAGATTGCTAACTTTCATAGATTTTTGTGATTGATCTAAAAGTCTAAACTTTAGTCTTAGGATGCCACATGTGTAATTCGTACAAATAATATGTCCCTTTTAGTTTACTAATATAAAAATGTGTTCATTCTTTCATCTAACCATCATTTAAATATTAGAAAAATTGACCACTCTTCAGTTCTGATTTTATTTTCTTTCTTGCAGAAATAAATATGAAGATTCTCAAATACAAGTAAATGAACAAACAAATAAATATAAAAAATACTCTGTTCAAGGTGTAGACTTGAAGACTCATAATATCCCAAATTATAGAGTACTAAAAGTGCTTAATTGTAAAAAGCATTTTTTCTGACATCTTGGACCTTTAATAAGGAATGTAATCTTTTCTAATTTAAATTCTTTTTAAAAATCTCAACATCTTGAACCATAAAAACAGGACTTTATTTCATAAAGGTTACATTTGTTTTCACATCTGGAGTAGAATTAAATCAATAGTTATATTTGAAAGAACAAAAGTTGGCTAGTATATTCCACTGGGTGAAGAAAAAGAAGATACTGCAAGGTAAAAGTAGATGTTAACACACTAATGATCATTTTTTAATAACAGAAAGACCTTTCAGTGAAAAAATACCAATATATTTTTTTCATTGCTGTCTTCTCTTTCAGCTAACCTTTGAATGAGAGAAACTTCTGCTGATGTCAAATGACCACAAGGATATTAACAACTGGACTTGGAGCCTGTCCGCCGCTGTTGGCGATGTCTCCTTTACCAAGCCAGCTTTCTTCACTACTGCCACTGACCTTGCAAACAGCTCCGACAAAGGTCGGAATGGATTCATTGATCAGCTAGACCAAGCATATGACAGTCTGTGCCTTAATTGAATCCCAAAAGGGGGCAGACTGGGTTTTTATTACAGAGGCCAGCCGATAGCACTCATTAAAAGCTCCACAGACTGTGTGGTTTACTAATTAGTTTATTATACAGACACCTTGACGATGGGCAAAGTTGTCATTTTGCCCTTTATCGCACAGGGGATGTTGTTAAAAGTTTAATCAGCTAACACTGACCAAGTTAGCTTGGCAGGCTGTGGATGGTCATTACTGAGGTCACTCCTGCTGTAGCAATTCTGACAGGGTCACAGCATGAACTTACAATAAAGAGAGTGTTACATAAGGTAAGAGCGCACCTGAAAGGGGCCCCAGAAAAGAGATGTGCTCTGCAGGGAGTAGAAAACAGATGGGCTGTTAGGACAAGTGAATCCTTTTAAAGTTTATCTCTGCTTGCCCTGTTTTACATATGCTTTCTTAAAAGATGTGGCGTACAACAATCTTTTTGATATGTTCATCAGAAATAAGATTGCTAACAAATTTGTGTGTGTGTGTGTGTGTTTTGATTTTTTGGCCAAATATAGGGGCTCCTGATAAAAATCTACTCTCCAGTTATATATTTAAATTTACACAGTTTCAGAGAAAGTGGTACGATATTTTGGATATTTAAACTTGCTCTAAATAGACCAAAGATAGTGTCCTGTTATGGGCTATTATTATTATTACTCAAAAAATCATCTAGTTCCCTGGCTAATCCTATAAGAAAGTTCTCAAAGTTCACCAACTTTGTTCCATTTAATCCTGAGGGGGGTTTTTAAATTATTTTTTTTCTAAATTGATGCCTTTAAAAGTGTGTACTATCTAAGGAAAATGTTCTTGTTGTTCTTAAGCAAGTGTATGAAGTGAAGTAGAAGTGAACTTACCTTATGAATTGGGTAAAGACTCAATGGAAGACTGTAATTTGTTGAAGTCATCAGTAAATTCAAAATACAGGTAATTCTAAAATAAATAAAATATTCATCTGTTGATGCCCGAATTTTTTTCTGCCTTAGTAATTCCATTTTGTGCTCAGTAGAGTTGGTCACACTGTCAATCTAACTCAATTGTTAATCTATCTCCAAATAACATTTTTTCAACCCATTTTAATGGGTTGGTTTTGATTTTAGATATTTTGGACATAACCCTGGTAGGATTTCACTTTACAAAGTATCTGCTTGTGTGTTTTAATAGTGAATTTGAGCTCTATGAATGATTTAGCACAGTGCAGATGACCAGCTTAAAAGGTGTTATCCGTATTTTATCTATGTGTTGTCTTACAATATTTAAATCTCTAGAGATCTGCATAAACCTGAAATTTAGATCCAGGTCATACAATTGTTCTGATCCAGACATGATCCTTTGAAATTGAGGTTTTTATTAGTATACAACCTTACACATTTTTTTCAGCATCAGTTATCATATCTGCAGTATTATCTGAAGCCTTTGTGATAGTAAATCCATGTGGGTTAAACAGGATAAGAATGTGTTCAAACTACACATTTATTTTTGATGCAGTAAACTTTTATTTTGACTATGTCATGAAAAATAATATGCAACACTGAAAGGCATCTACCCTGGAGACTAAAATAGAATTTAATAGATGTGTGATCACATTGAAGGCTTTATGAAAAGTGAAGAAATATTTTGTATTGCATTCAGATAACAGAAGGAATTTAAGTAAGCATTGTATATTATCCAAATTGGAATTGATTCAAAAATCCAAGTTTAGCAATGAAGCTAGCTCTAGGGTTGTAAAAAGGAGGCATCTTCAGGGGTTCACACTTCTTGGTAGTTCTAAGGAAGCTTCCAGTGGAGATGGTTTGCTCCATATAACCTTATTGGAATAAAAAACAAACAAAAACCCTGCTCATCAGTGGAATTAAGAGAATATTGCTATTGTATATAATTTTCTCCAAATACTAAAGAAAGTTTGGGAAAATTCTTAGTAAGATAATCTGACAGAGAATCTCAACAGCATAATTTTATTTCAAATACTGCTATAATTTTTTTACATCAAAGATTGATAGATTTAAATATTAAATATGAAAGCTTTTGTATATCATGAGACAATTTGAAAAAATCAAAATTACAGACTGTGTAAGGCTATTTGCAACACACAAATCTTATAAAGGTTAAATTTCAATGCATAAGCAATTCCTGCAAATTATTAAGATAAGAAACACAAAATGTTGGAAGAATGCAGAGGTCTATTGAAGAATATTGAATTGAAGCTGGGAGACATGAAATAAAAAATGCAAATATATTATAAATGTTCAAAATTATTTATAATTAGAAAATACAAGATTATTTTATACACATTTTCATTGTGAAAAACATTTAATTCTGACAATTATGAAATTTAAAGACAATGTGGGTATATACAGTGTCATATATTAACACTGCTTTCTAAAAAATTATGGCAATAGCCAGGCACAGTGGCTCACACTTGTAATCCTGGTGGCTCAGGAGGCTGAGACAGGAGGATTATGAGTTCAAAGCCAGCCTCAGCAACAGCTAGGTGCTAAGCAATGCAGTGAGACCCTGTCTCTAAACAAAATACAAAATAGGGTTGGGGTTGTGGCTCAGTGGTTGAATACCCTTGAGTTCAATCCTCAATACCCCCAAAAAAATTGTGGCATCATATTAAGCATTCAAATTCGCTATTCCTAGGAATTCTCCCAAATTCATACCCCGCTGAATTCTTGCATATGTGTATCAGTCATGCACAGGATATTCCATGACTTTTTATTAATTCAACAGTAATCAAACAACCCAACTGACAAACAGACATACAAATAAAAATAAACCACAGATAGCCAATAATTGGGATGCAAACAGTACATGTAGTGTCAGAAAAAGTAGAGAAAATCAGAATTTAAAAAAGCAAAATTCATACATTCTCAGTAAAGAAGAAACTGAAAACCAGAGTATGAGCTGTTGTTGGAGCTTCCTGGGTAGGATGAGGAGTTCTGATGCTGGTAACCTAGGTAGTTGTTTTCTGTGTTCACGCAGGATCAGGGAAAAAGGCCTTAGGCCAGTTAAGTTAGAATGGATGCTGCCATAGAGATTTATTGCTTTCAGAGAAGTTAAAGGATTTCAATAGTGAACAAATGAACCAAGAGCTCAGGTAGGGAAATCTAAAACTTCTAGATGAAAAATAATTTTTTTTTCTGAGAAGTTTAACCAGCAAACAAACCCCAAAATAGGTTGGAGTTTTTATTGTCTGTGTATTCTGGTAGAACCCATTCCAATAATTAACATTATTAAAAAAAAAAAAAAAAAACTTGGATCAACATTACTTCTAGAAGCAAATTCTAAATACTTCTTTGGAAAATATTCCTAACACAAACCATAGGAGTTTTTCCTTCTCCAGAGGAAAAGGTCAAGTCTCACAAAAATTAACTCACAATTATATATATAAAATATATATGTATATTTTACCACTTTGAAATATTTTTACACTGTATGAAACAGAAAAAGTCTAAATCCACAAATTGATCTTGTTATAAGGATATTTTTTCAAAAATGCAACTATGTTTTAAAAGAATGAAAATATTAAAGAAAATATACAAAATAAATAAAACATAAAAAACAAGAAAAGTGAGCTTATTTGCCAGGTGTGGTGGCACATGTCTGTAATCCCAGCAGTTTGGGAGGCTGAGGCAGGAGGATTAACAGTTCAAAGTCAGCCTTAACAACTTAACAAGACCCTAAGCAACTTATCAAGGTCTTGTCTCAAAACATAAAAAAGGTTGGGGATGTGGCTCAGTTTTTAAGCGTACTTGGGTTCAGCCCTGGTACCACAAAGTAAAACAAATGAACAAAAAATTGATCTGCAGAAGGAATAGTTAAAACTATAAGGGATATTAAGAATTAAATTTTAATATACCCATTTAAAATAAAATGCAATTACACAAATGCTCTGACAGTTGGAATCAGTGACCTGGAAGCAAATTTAGTAGAATACAGATCAGAAACTAAATTAAAAAGGAGAAGACATCAAGAAACTTAAGCAGTAGCAGAAACAGGTACAGCATATAGTTGACAGTGGTTCCCCAAAGAGAAAAGAAGATAGTTAATTGTTTGAGATAATAATGGAGATTAAAGGCATAAAAACAAAATTGAATATTAAGATTTTTGGAGTAGACAAAAATCTTGCTCATTTGGGTCTTGAAGATTTCATTTCATAAGCACTTTTTTATGTTTATGACAATGGAATACATTTTATGGAGTAAAAACATTGAGGTTTCAAACCCACTCAGACCCAATGGAATGTGCTTTATTTCTTCATTTGTTTAACACTTATCTCCCACATAAAGCGCAATTAATATAAGAGCAGAAATTTTGTCTCTTTTTTGTTTCTGTTCATTGTTTTCTTAAAATTTATGACATAAAAGTACAATAGATATTTCAATAATGAATGAAAGATGGAAAGCAGTAATATTAAAGAAGAAGAAATACAGCCATCTATAATAATATGGCAATTTAGATTATTATTTTAATGAAAATAAAATAAACATTTTCAGATAAAGATTGAAGTTTACTCATGTTTACATTTTCTTTTTTAATGGATAAAAATATCTTAATATTTTAGTCATGTCAGAAAGGAATTATAAGGATACTAAAAAGGTCTAAGTGTCATGCCTCCTTCAGAAAGATTTTAATGATATTGTCTTCTGAGACTAGAATTGATAACTTTCAAGTCACTAGATAGATAAAAGGATGGTGATGATAGTCAGAAAAAGAAATTATTAGATTCAATTTTTAAAAGGAAAACAGGTAGTAAAATAAAAATAATGCAAATTAGAAAGGAAATAATAAACAAATTTACATATAGTATGCCACAGTCTGGCTGGGCACAAATCATGAGCCACTGAAGCAGGAACAAACTTTATTTCTGAACTCCACCAGCACACTCCACACATGCTCCCCGGGAACTCTCCTCCAGGAACCAACAACCGGAAATCCCTCTTCCAGAAATCCCTCCTCCCGCACTTCCCCAACCAATGGGAACTCTCCGGGAATCCCCACGAGAACTCCAAAGTAGCGTGAGAACTCCAAAGTAGCAGGCTGAGGCGGACAGTAAAGGTCTAAAATACAAAGGAATCAATCCAGCATCATCTTAATGGCTTGCCTCTCAACCAATACTATTGGCAAAATGCCAGGGGCCATTCCAACTCGGCTGTGGCTCTCAGCAATAGTAGTCTCTGCATAAAAATGAAATACATCTATTATTTAAAAAAAAATTAAAAGAGGACATAGGATAGTTTAGTTAGTTTTGTGTCACTATGACCAAAATGCCTGACAAGAACTTAGAAGAAGGAGAGTTTTTTGGGAGCTCACAGTTTCAGAGATCTCAGTCCATAAACAGCTGACCGAATTGCTCTGGCCCAAGATGAGGCAGTACATTATGGGAGAAGGGCCCAGGGGAGGAAAGCTGCTCACCTTATGGTGGGGTCAGAAAGCAGAAAGCAAGAGAGGAAGGGGTCACAGGGAAGATGCAGTCTTCCAGGAAATACCCCAGTGACCACCTCCTCCAGTCATGTCCCATATGCCTATAGTTACCACCCAGTCAGTTCATTCAACTAAATTGGACTTACTAGATTACAACTCTTATTCTATTTTTTTACCTGTGAATATTCCTGAATTGACAAGAGTTATTTTGGATACATCATATCCAAATCATAACATAGGCAAATGAAAAACCAGTGTTTCAAAGCTGGGGTCTTCTGATAAACTGAGGTAGCATGAAGACCCCCTCCAAACTCTGAAACTTGCACCATGGCACATACTGGCCAGTTCTAATTGGATTCTTAACCAGACAGTTTTACAAATTTTTATGGTTAGGAGGAAGTATCCTTATCTCTCAGAGTTTTAGAATCTGGTCACAAAACGTTCCCCCTTCATGGTAACTTTGGTTTCTCTTATCAACATTATTTTGGGCCTGCATTTCTCCTTCAGGTAACAGGTAATTTGCTGAGGACTGTGATATATCCTGTATACTTAGGCCAGACAGGGCTACAGGTAAATTGCTTCTTAGAAAGGAAAGCATGTGGGGGTCAGCACACTGAGCTCATTTTATAGAGTTTTTCTATTAATCCCCTGTTCCTACAATTTACATCTGTCTGTCATCTAACACTGGTAAGATCCAAGCCTGAGTTTCTTCATAGAAACATCAAAAGTTACAGGAACTAGCTGAAATAACTTTATAAGAATTTGGAAAATAGTGAAAGACCTATATCTATCAAATAAATGTCCAGTTAAGAAATACCCATATACAAGAAAAGAGGAAATTTCAATGATATTTTTTTTCCTGGCACTTGGTTCACTCTTCCATAGTGGGGTGGACCTGTAAATGAATAAAATTGTGTGCATGATATAGCTAACTTATTTTTTTTTTTTTTTTTTTAAGAAAGAGTGGGAGAGAGAGAGAGAATTTTTTAATATCTATTTTTTAATTCTCGGCAGACACAACATCTTTGTCTGTATGTGGTGCTGAGGATCGAACCCGGGCCGCACGCATGCCAGGCGAGCGCGCTACCGCTTGAGCCACATCCCCAGCCCAAGCTAACTTATTTTGCAATAATTATTAAAAGAGGAAAATGATACCAGATGAAAACTTGAGTTGACATAAAAATGAAAACTACTTAATATTTAGTAACTATAAAATGCAATTACTGCCTCTTAGAGTTAAGTGATGAAATATAAGAGTGATTTGAAGATGCCTGCTTAGAAGTACAAAACATTGATGGGGATGTTGGTGCCTGAGAGAGGTTAGCAGGACATCTATACATGTGAGTAACCAAGCATGGGCAGCCAAATCCTTGATAAAGGTGAGAATGTTGATAGTAGATGAATATCAATGCAATTGTGTCAGTGCATCTCTGCTGAATACCAGATCATAAGTAAACTGTGAATGGCCTCTATTCTAAGAGAAAGCAGCCTGGCCTGGGGTATTGTAGCTCACGTTAGGTGAGGAAGACATTCATATGGGAGGGTGCTCTGCATTAGGATATCCAATTCCTGAAGAATAAGAAGGTCCCTGTACTTGAGCGCTGTCTGGTGTGTGCTGTAAGATCCTCATCAGGAAGAGTAGGGGGTCCAGGCTGGGAAGTGGGTGATATGGTATGAGGTGCCAAATGGAATGAGGGAAGTGCCTCTATGGAGGTCAAGTCTGACATGAGGTATTAGAGCTCCATCAAAGTGATGGTCTGAGGACACCCAGGAGGAGAGCTTGTAATGAAGAGTCCATTCTGGTTGAACTGGGAACATAAAAATACACAAAGAGATGAACACAGGATTTTAAAATACTAGCAGGATTAGTAGGATCTCTGGGCATAAGTGATAGCCCAGTAGAGGTGGTTGGACCAGACTGCAGTGAGGAGGGCATTACATGACTAACTTGCTTTCTGGCCCAAGTGTAAGCATCCAACTCTAGATATGAATAACTTAATTTGTTTGATAAAGTGTATGAAGTTCAATGAAATCATATTTTTGAACTTCTATTTTTCTTAATTATAAACTGACATTACCTTAATTGATATTTGGAATATTATAAACCTAAACATTTAATTGTTTAAATTAATAAAACATTATTTTTATATAAGTTTACCAAATGATTTCACCATCATCTGTTTAATACTCCCAACAACCTAACAGAAGCAAAAAGATTAATTAACATCCTAAGGTAAATCAAGATTTAGAAAGTCAACTTGTATAATCATTCTGCTAATTTAATCTTTTGTTAATTTTCTTTCTTTTTTTAGGACTTCATAGTGCTCTTTAATATGAAAATTGGCATGCATCCCAATGGATCAAATTAATTCAGTCTAGTATAACTTGACAACAAAAGGAGCCCATCTTATCAGAGAAGGGCATAGTGTCCTTCCTGGTATTAAGTTCAGGTCTAATTATATGTACCTACAAGTGCTTGGATCCATTTATTTTGGACAAATAATCTGGGGGAGCTTCAAACACAGTTCTAAGAGAATCAAAAGAGAAAGAGAGAGAGAGAGAGAGA
>NW_026000169.1:5882970-5913425 GCF_001458135.2 Marmota marmota marmota
TATATATATATCGTTCAAAGTGTTTTGACAAAGGTATATACACCTGCACATTAAGGATTCTGAAATCAAATCTGAAGAGCAATGAGAACCCATCTGGTTTAGCAATCAAAGGTTAGTGGAGGCCTCTGAGAAATAAATCACTGAAGTTTGAGAATAATTAGGTTATAATCACCATGAGTGACTCCTAGAATCCATCTTTCTTAATAGTGTTTAATTTTTATATGTGACATAATGGGACAAACACTTGAAATGATAGCTGGCACATTTTTACCAATAATTTCAATACTGCATAAATTCGAAATCCTGTGGTACATGTTAGTGATAAAATCCAAATTATTTTCTTGACATTTAATATGGAATAGCCTAAATATTGATCACTTGGTGTACTAAAATTTGGATATATAGTTCCCCTTTACATTCTAAAAGTTATCTTAAAGATAAATCTATCTGTTGGTTTTGTCACATAGAAAAATCACTGAATTATTCCAGTCATCTATGTATTAGTGCCTGCTTTTCTACTATTTCTCGCTATCTTCTCAATTTCTACCTCTTTATATTTTAAGTAGGCACTAGTTTTTTTTTTCACTCTTTTCTCTATTGTTCATTGCATAAGCAATAAAATCTAATAGAATTATTAAATATATTGGTTATTTTATAGGCAAATATATTACATATGTAATATATAAATTATGTTATGTAGGTTTGTGATATATATTTACATATATAAATATATGCAATATATTCCAATATATTGTTTTCTTATATCACATTAAAAATGTTTGCACTCAAAATATGTCATTTTATCACATTTTATATTGTAAATCTGAAAAGTTTCTGAGTTTCCCAGAAAACAGATTGTAAGAACAAGCTCTTCCTCTTGTTGTTCATCTCTAGTGTATTTTAGAATCATATAATCTACCAAATGCAATTATCAAGAAGACAACATATTTTTAAGCTTATATTTTGGACATTTTATCACTTCCAATGTAAATTAAATATATCTTCATCCTTTCCTTTGTGCCACCTATTTTAAACATTAAAAGTTGATATCACTCTAGTCTTTTTTGAGAGTCTAATCAACCATAATTAATGCATTAATAGTTTCACACCATAAATAGCTTAAATGAAACTACTCTTTAGGGATAATACCCTGAAATTAGATATTACACTGAATATTGGCAAAGATAAATGTTTCCTTTTAACCTAGAAGTCAATCAGTTTTTATTGAAAAAAAAAGTGCTATATAAAAGCTTTTAATGTTGAGGATTTATATGATTTGAGAATATCATTTCTGACTAATGAAGAATGCAATGCATTTTAATAACTATGAAAATTGGCTTTAATATTGATATTGTCTCAACAATTCTCTTTTGACATGTGATGTGCAGAGAAAAAAAAATTGTGAGTTTCAAGTTGTGATATCAAAATTGCTTTACTTTTTTTTCCAAAATAGAGATAATTTATTTCATTCAGAGACAGTAATGAGATTTTAATTTTTTGATGTGTTATTAGTATTGAGGCTGACATTCATCAACTCACTGCAATTCACTGTGATTTATTCACAATAAATATTTTCATTGCATGACATAAATGTTTCCATGACTAGATAATAAAGAATCTTTGAGGAGAGTAGAAATGTGTAGAAGTCACTGGGAGGAATCTGTGGTGAGAATTAAGAATCTTGCAGGAAATGGGAAGAAATCTAGATATAACTTATTATGTTGTAAAGTAAGTGCTAAGACAGAATTAGAGAATAAAAAAATGAAAAATGTAGGAAATGACAAATGGAAGAAACATAACATATGGATAAAAAGATAAGTGTTAGATTCCTTTAATGAATTGAAAATTTTAGGCAAGATGTTTGCTTTGAACATTATCTTCTCTTCAAATACTAAGAAAGTCACATCAGTCACTATAGATGGTAACATGGTAGGTAGATACTAAAAACAAAGAAAATATCTTTTTCTCTATCCAAAAACAAAGAGGAAAAAGTCATTGGAGCAGTATCATGTCTAATAAATGAAAACAAAAAGCAAAACGGGCATAAATTTAGTGCACTTTTAAATACCTTAGGATCCTAGATGTTGTAAATCTTTGGATATTTATTTAAGTGACATGCAAGTTAAATGCATTTTAATCAAAATTCTAAAGTAACTTTAAAAACTCTGAAAAAAATAAACAATTTAAAATACTATATACATATGATGTTACACACATAAAAATATTTAGGAAAAAAGAGAATGTGTAAAATCCAACATATGAGTAATATATTATAATGTTATAAATAAAATTCTGTGATGTATTCAATTTAAGAAATAACAGCAAAAATTAAATCAATTAGACTGAATAGAAAGACAAATGGAATACATCTTCTATGAGAACTTAATGTAAGGTAGATAGATATAATAATTTTACATTGGGTGAAAACAATGAAATTTTTCCCCAAAAGAATTATTTTGGAGTATTTTTTTTTACATTTGGTGACAAAAATATCTCAAACATATGTATTTTTTTGTACAGAAAATAAGCCTTAAGTTGCTTAGAAAAATTTAGGTGAGGCTTATATTACCTCATTGCTAAAAAAAAAAAAAAATCATTTCTAAGTTTATCTACAATGAGCAATATTCTAAGAAAAATATTTCTAGATTTGAGAAAAAATGAACTCATATTTTTTCCAATAAGAAAAAATAATCAGCAGTGGCACAACAAAGAACTAAGCTAGAAATAACCTGCTATATCCAAATTTACTACCTATTAAGGTTGGTAATAAATATCCCCTAAAGGTGCATATCTTAAAGGCTTGGCCTCCAGGATATGACATTATTGGAAGGGATGGAACGAACCTTCAGGAGGTTGGGCCTCATGGAAGGAAGTTAGGTCATTGGCGGGGGAGGAATGCCCTTGAAGGGAATATTGAAGCCCTTCCTATCTCTCCAATTCTGGCTTTCATGAGTGAGCAGCTTCCTAAACATATGCATCTGCCATGATGCACTGTGCTGCCACAGTCCCAAAGCTACATGGCCAAGCAATCATGGACTGAAACCATGATCCCAAATGGATGTTTCTTCCCCTTGGTTATCTCTAGCATTTTTTCACAATGGTGGAAACATAACTAACACACTATTACAACAAAACATAATGTGTTTAAAAAAAAGTTTCAAGGGAATCAAAAGGGATCCATCACAGTCAATGAGCAAAGAAACATAAATAACCAATCAAGTTGTTTCACTTCACATGTGACCAAAATAAAATAAAACAGTATTTTCCTTAAATATCTTCTAAATCTTATAAAATCCAACATTCAAAAGATGAAGAATTTTTATCTTTTCTTTTGGAAGTCCAGGGAATCAAACACAGGCTCTCACACTTGCTAGGTATGCATACTACCACTGAGATATACTCAAGCCCAAGATGGTGAGAAATCATTAATGAAATAGATTATTGGTGAGAATACAAAACTAAATGATCTTTCTGGAAGACATTTTAGCAATATTTAACAAAAGCCTTAAAAGTAAATACAGTGCTTGACTTTATATTTTCTAATTTTAAAAATTTAGTAATCAATTGAACAAATATACAAATATCAATACAAAAGATATTAACAATGGTGTATACCACTCTCAAAAAATTGTAATTATCTTAATATTTGGCTAGAGTATATTAAATCTCCCAAAGATATGTATTAATTAAATTCTTCAATGATTATACATATTAATTAAATATTCTCTGGTACACCTATAATATTAGAGCACCATATGGTAACTAAAAAAGAGGGAAATATTTAATAACATAAATGCTGTTTACATATTTTGTTAAATGAAGAGTACAAATAAGAATTACATAATTTTTCAAAGCTATGACTTCTCTTTTTTAATATTTCTCTGAAGCATCTTTATTAAAACATAAGTAAATGATACTTTAAACTACATATTCATGTAGATGTGAGGAAATGATGTCACCACTGAGTGGTTCAGGTAAAACCACATTTTAATATTCAATTAACCACTTTTTTAATACCAATTTTTATATGCAATATATACTTCACTAAGGTCACAGATCAGTGAACACTTTCAAAGTTTCTTTTATTATCACTTACTAAAATTGACTACCAATCACAATGGATTAATGTAGAAATGTGCTTTTTAAAAGTACTGTATTTGGAATACCAGGAACATTCCCTTTGCTGCATTTACAAATCTTTGTAAATATATCCACAACTTTTCTCTGCCCTCTGGTTTATATATACAACGAAGGAGGTTTCTTGAAAACATCTTACTGAATTGTGATGTTTTAACATCTAACAAATTAATTTGAATTGGTCCTGTAGGTATCTACATAAGAATGTTTAGAGGCAAAACCTAATACTGCAGGACATGGTCAGGAAGACTCAGCAGGTGGGCATTCTTCCATCTGGCTTAGAAATGAAACCATGCCCTGAGCTGGCCTTTGTGAATATAAAGTCTAGCTACCTGTAGTTCTTCTGTGGTTAGATTCCTGAAGCTTTCAATTCTTTATAATATGCATGATAGAGGAGATACATCATTAACATCTCTTACAATCTCAGAAGAACAAAAGAGGTATTAATGATGTATTGTCTATTACAATGATGTATTTACAATGATTTAAAGCTTCAGGAATATTATGAGATTGAAATTTAGCAGCATCAAATATAAAAATAAATTGTTTTCTTTATTTTTTAATACAATTAGTAGCCTATTTTTAATCCATTCAACCAAGATTAGTTGAATTCTACTTAAATCTGATATTAATGATACATTTTTTTTCTTATTCATGAAATCTGTGTTTTGCTGCAATTTTCCTTGTGGCCCTTACCACCTTTTCATATCATGCACCCCCTATGTGTTAGAGTACAAAGTTGTTTGCACACTTGCAATGTACTTGAGTGTATCCTCTGAGAATAGGGATTGTCCTCATAGGAGTGAAGATACCAGTCAATAGATGTTTCCCTAAATCATGGTTTTCATTTGTGTATATATGTAATCAAAGTCACACAGTCATGAATATAAGACTAATCATTATACAGAGCAACTAGTCAGTGAGTCAATCTAAAAACAAGAGATTAATTATAATTATATTTTTGCCTTTACAAAAATATCATTCATTGTTCAATGAAATTTGGATTATTACTATTTGGAAGCTAATACTTCCAATTATTTGCAAATTATATTTCAAATAATGTTTAACCAAACAGGACAGAATTCTTTATACAAGGCTTTATTTTAGTCATCTTTGAAAGCAAAACAAATCATTTAGTATTACCTCTCAGAATAAAAATTTAAAATTGGATTGAAACAAAGAATGAGTAAGTTTTATTTGAGATTGTTGAATTATTTTATGATTTGTTTATTTTTAAAATAAATAACTGAATCTTTATAGAAATTATAAGGAAACACCATTATAAATGTAAGTCTTGCGAATTTTTTTTTGGGGGGGGGGTACCAGGGATTGAACTCACGGGCACTTGGTCATTGAGCCACATCCCCAGCCCTATTTCATATTTTATTTAGAGACAGGGTCTCACTGAGTTGTTTAGCACCTCACCATTGCTAAGCCTGGCTTTGAACTCATGATCCTCCCTGTCTCAGGCTCCTGAGTCGGTGGGATTTTAGTCATGCCCACTGCACCCAGCTAAGTCTTGCTGTATTCTCTCAAGATTACTGGAATGCATATTTATATTTTTGATATAAAGTGAGTGGTGAAAAAATGGTTTTAAAAATCTAATATTTTAGCTTATATTTCATCCAGGATGTGGAGATTCTGGTAGATAATATAACTCTTCAGTTTCATTCAATGAGAAATACATTTTCATTTAAGATAGTTCATATTTATGGCAAGCCATGACCAGAAAGATCCATGCTAAATCCTAACTACAGCTTCTGTTTGACCTTCTTTAACTTATTTATCCATTCTTATTGTGAAATTTACCATCTGTAAAATATGTGCAATGCTAGGAAGCTCATAGGGTTACTTTGATGACTAAGCAATAGGATATTTAAAATACACCTGGCATAATTCCTGTGGCCAACAGCTTTCCCTTATTTTAAACATTACTCTTATCGGAAAAAATGAATAAATAAGTAGCAAAAATCCTGAATATTGTAAGAGCTGATCATCTGAGTTCTTTACAACATATGAAGTAAATATATAAAATGGCTGGGGGAGTTGGAAGATGGCGGCGAATAGAGTGCATCACCCCTGAGTACCGTGTCACTGTGCAGGTGAATAACGAGTTAGAACGGCCAAAAGCTATCTTGTTAGGAATTTCCAGCAAAATTGGGGTGCACTGAAACCTAGAGGAAAGGATTTCCATCACCGAAGATCGGTTACTGAGGCGTAATCTCGAGTGAACCTTGCGCCCGGAGATTCGGGCTGATTTATTGGCAGCCTGCCCCGCTGCTAGAGACTACGGCGTGCTGGGAAACAGCGTGTTAGCAACTCAGAGGAACGGTGCTGCAGATGCTGTGGGGTCCTGCCAGCTGTGCCCTCACTGTGCTCCAGGCTGAGTTCTGGGTTTGAGACGGGGGAGGAAGTGGTCCAGTTCTGTCCTCCACACTGGACAGCCCACCTAGGAAGCCAGTGGCCACCATCTTGGAGAGCTGACGTCACCATCGCCAGTAGCAAAAACGTCATCCACTCAAGAAAGGTTGAGCTTATGCATGCAAGCTTTCCCCTTCCACTTGTACGCTCCACCCAGCACCCCAATCTATTGGATGGGGCTGTTCACACTTAGGGTGGCTCTTCTCTGCTATCAATTGATGCAGAAAAGACATTTGACAAAATCTAATACCTTTTTATAATAAAAATCATAGAAAACTAGGAATACAGCAAAATTTTCCCAGTGCTTAGTTTGCTGACATATGCTCCAACTGTCTATGGAAATACCCTCAAAAATACACCGTAAGTATGCTTAACCAATTTTTAAGTGTCTTTCGAGTCACTCAATTTGACAACCAAGATTAACCACCATAATATAATACCCCATGAATATGTATAATTATTATGTTAATTAAAAATATACAATATTTTAAAAATTTACGTTTCAATAGACTTTGTCCAAAAAGTGAAAATACAAATTGTATGAATAAATATTTCCAAATCAAATTTGATTATAATCTAGTGTTAACAACTCTTAAAATTCAATTACCAATAGGCAGCAGTCCAATTAAAAATGGTGTGCTATGGTTTGGATGTGGTCTGTCCTCCAAAGATTCATGTGCTGGAAGCTTAATTCACAGAATGGCAATTTTGAGAGGTATGGATATTAAGAGGTGAGAACTAATGGAATGTGTTTGGTCATGGGACCACTGACCTAGAAAGAAATTAATGTCCATCTCATTGATGTAGTTTAGTTCTCCTGTGAATGGATAAGATCTTGTAAGAGTCTGTTGTTATAAAACCATGCCATCCCATGTGCTTGGTAGTTTTTGTCATGTGCCTGTTCCCTTTCTGCTTTTCCATCATGCTGTAATTTAGCTGGGGACCCTCGACAGGGTGCTGTTTGGACTTTCCAGCCACCAGAGGCCTAACCCAAATAAACTTTTTTCCTTTATAACACCTCTGCTGTGGCACCGTGTAATTACCATAAAACCATCTAAAATACTGGGCAATGTCCTGAATAGATTTTTCTTCATGAAGACATATAAATGGCCAACCAACTTAGAAAATTTTCTCAATATCATTACTTATTAGGGAAATGTTAATTAAAACTTGCAGTGAGTAGCACTGTACGCCCTCAAGGAGGGCTATAAGGAAAATACAACAATGGAAATAAAAACAAACAGAAAAATGTTCAGAAAAAAATAGTTTTTGCAAGGACATGAAAAATTTTGACCCTTGTATATTCTTGTCTGAAATGTAAAATTTTCAACCACTACAAAAAAACAGTTCAGTTTGGTAGATGTTCATAGAAATGCCATGTGATCCAAATACTGTACTCTTAGGTACATATTCAAAATAATTTAAAACAAGTGCTAAGACAAGTACAGGTACATAGTAGTGCTAGCCACAATAGCTGATAGGTAGAAATAGTCCAAATATCAATCAATTGATCACCGGTTATATACATGGTGATATTTCCGTACACAAGAGTATTATTCAACTATTAAAAAGTATGAATTTCAGTACATTTCATAATGAATGTTGACTTTAGTATCATGCTAAATGAAAATACAGAGACACTATAAAATTATTCTGGTATGTAAAATATAAAGAATCTATAAATCTGTAGAGAAACAATTCATGCCGGTCTTTGCTACGGCTTTGCAGAAGGGAGAATTGAGACAACTGCTTAATGAGCCAGGATTTTCTTTTAGGGTGGTGAAAAATGTCTTGGAACTATTCCTAACATTGTGAATATACTCAATGTCACTGAATCATTCATTTTAAAAATATTCATTTTCTGTTTTGTTAATTTCACCTCAGTAAAATAAAATAGGGATTAAGATTAATAAAATGTAGACTTTTAGTTAAGTATTTCTTGTCCATTACAATATTGTCAAACAATGTGAAATCTTTATCCTGCTTTATCTACATGACACAATATCCTCCCAAACACTTTTGCTTCTTTCACTCTTGCTTAACTACTGTGTGTCCTCCACAGAGCTCCAAGTTGCCCTAAGAGAACGTATGTGTGATTGTGATTCCACCAGCCATATGAAGAACTGAGCTCCCTATCCTCCTTCCCTGAAAGTGAAGGAATTTTTTTAGGCTTTGTTTTTCACTTTTGTATCCCCAAAGCACAAAAGCACCAACACATAGAAGTTATTTAACAGAAAAAGCAAATATTTATAACACTCATATGCATTCATAATGTCTCTATTTTTTAAGTTGCAAAAAATATTAGGAGTTGTTACACAAATACTAGACATAGCTGCACTTTCTTGGTTATTCTATGGGTCTTTCTGAACTTCAAAGTCTTAATATAAATAAAAGTGGGAGACATCTATTTTATTTTTCCTTTTATGTTTCTTAGAAATATGTAACAGTTTTCATCATATATTAATAGTCAGTCCTTTTTTGTAAGAAAACTGATTATATGACCTCTCCAAGGTTATTTTGACCTACATATTGTTGTTAGGTTTGTTGTTTTAATTTATTTCATTAATTTACTTTTTTAAAGTATTATTTTTATAAGTGTTCAAAAATATTTTAGTGCAACTATAGAATAGTGCTACTCTGAATTTTTACCTTGAAGATCTTTAAGAAGATTTGCAATTATACATTATAGAAAGGAGGAAAGCATAATGAACAAAAATAGAGAGGATGAATTCTTATCCATGGCAAATATTTAGGCCTATGTGTGTTGATCATGGAGATGCTGCCTCAACCTCGTGATAGTTCTGCTGATAGACTGAAATAACGAAGGAGGTTTAAGGGCCATAGAAATCTTTGTGATCTACTTGTCCTTGTGTGCCCATGGAGACTCATTCAGTTCAGCTGCTCCTCAACACTGTAAAGAAGAAAGAACTCATCTGAGGATCTTACAGATGGAGAAACCTTTTGTGGAATTTTCTGCAATTCCTTATTTCACAGCAGACTATGGAGAGTGGAGCTGGATGGACTGTATAATAAGGTGCATGGCTCTCTGATAGAAACTTTCCTAAAGAAGAAAAGTTACTGATGAAAGCCAGTGGATTGTGCGTGTGTGTGTGTGTGCGCCCACTCACGCACTGGTGAGCAGTTGAGGTTTCCTGTGTCTTCAGTGACTGTAGAATGAAGGACAACAGGGGAGCAGGCCACAAACCTGAACTCCCTCTGCTCCTTCCCTGAAAGTGAAGAAAGAGCATCAAAGGGAATGAAAGTGACTGAATATCCAACAGAAAAGTATTGTATATTCTTGCTTTGGGTCACAAGCATGGTTTGCATTATAAAGCAAAAGTTTCCTAATATAACATTTATGAACGCCTTAGTCCTTGGTTATACATTGAGAAGTTGTGGGAGATATTTATGTGTTGCTGGTGATTATTAGCTCTGGATCAATTTATACTATTTTTTTTTTTTTTTTTTTTTTTGCAATCTGAGGGGTATTGACTGTATCTTTGCAACTTTTTGCATTATTTTTCTCTTTCACTGTACTTAAAAGTCTCTTCCCCTCATAATTGTACATTGTGAAAACAGAACAACTCCATGTATGTTACTTGCATTACCTAAGAAAGCAATGCCAGAGAATTTATTTTAAAAAACATTTTCTCATTATTTGTAAATTAGCAGTTCTAACCTTTTATTCGTATTATTAAGTGGAAATAGCCTCAATAATGAACATCATTAACTAAATCATGGTGTTGGAATAAACTTACTAAAAATTTTACATTATCCTCTTTGATGAAATAGAATGAAATATTTCTTTTCACATTGCTTAAGAGATAATTCCTTGAATTTCACTGAGGTTTTGTTTCTAATACCACAAGTTTGAGTTCTCATTAAAAATTATTTTTCTAGGTTAAATTCACACAATATAAATAAAATGCTTCCAGATTATACTGGCTATTTTAACATAGTGAATGTTTCTGCTGTTCATGAAACTGAAGTACTGAAAATAATCTTTGATATTTGGATATCTTACCTCTGCCCCCTGCCCCCTCCTATTCTTTGCTTCCCCAGTTTTCTATTTGTTTGTTCACTTTAAACATACCTTGCATCTGTCATCTACACATATGCCCTAATGCTGCATGGTTCAGCTGCTTTTGGCTTGCAGTTCCAAATCTAAATTTTGATCTTTACCTTATTCTGGAGCAAGTATCAGTACATATTTCCAGACAGATTCCCCTATGACTTTGTTATAGGTACAAGACATTTATTTTAATTTCTTTCCTCATAGTAATCACAGATGAAAAGACAGGATGTGATAATTTACCAAAATGTCAGTTCTATGCCTTTGTTTCTAGCTATGGCTTTTTTATCTCACAAGTAAGTTAAGATTGATAGAGATTTAATGGCCTAATTAATAAAGGCTTTAGCACAGTCATTTTAATTATGTGGGCATATGTAAATGTTCCAGGCTGAAAATATTTACATAGCAACAGAATCTTTATTTAGTAAACAATAAGACAATTCTGAAAAAGCATAATATCATTTAGATTAAGTGTAAAGTTAAATTGGATTATTTTAACCAGATTGGGCAATTCAGATTTTATTCAGATGACCCATTACAAGAAAAGCAGAAGCATTCAACACTTGAAATGGTGTAACCATGCTGCTTCTGACTAGCTAGTTGGGGCTGGAACCATTCAATCTAGAAATATCATTTCCCCATACCCTTCCAATTGCACAACATACACAGATGTTTACTCCAGTTTTCTAGCTAAACCAGAGAACAGAAAGGGAGTGCAAATGAGCTTGCTTTTGTAATTGCATTCTCTCCTGTGATCATTAAATGTGTTTTATCTTTAACATGCTAAAATGCTAAGATATCACAAGGGAGTACTAACTCTAGAATTAACCTGCTAAATCTAAGAAAGCCTATAGATTTGCACTTTAAGTCTTCCTGAAAAAGTGTATTTTCGATGTTATTTTCTAACTGATATTATAAAGTTTTATCAGCTGTAAGGCAGAGAAATTGCTCAACCTTTTACATAGGCCATGAATCGGTGTTGTGTATTTAGAAATTTTGATTGTCATTATCAAATAATTTATACGCAAGGTTTCATTACATTCAATTTTAAGTTCCAAAACCCAAGCAATACATGGAGAACATTAAGACTGTCCAGAAATTAGAAAAAAAATAATAAAAATTAAAATGGAAAATAGAAAATAGGCCTAATGATGAACAGTTCTGGGAGAAAATTAAACACTGTCCTGAATTTAATGAATATAGCTTGGATGGTAATGACCAAATGATTTTCACACAGAGTGTAAGAGTTAATTAAACTATGAGGAATATAAGTCAGAGTTTAGGGCTGCAAAAGACACCAACGATTTATAGGATGGTTAAGACTAACCCAGATACCTAAATTAACCAGCAGCACATTTCTCAAGGGCAAGAGCTATCTTTATATTTTCCGTATGGGGCACAATGACCCTGTGTCATAGATGTTTAAATATTATGTGTTCACTACAATCAAGGAAAGAAAAAATCGAAATAAATTCTCGTTAGTGCTCCCATTGTGACTCAGATTAAGAGATTCCTTTCCCTGCAACAAATCTCTACACTTACTCCAGGAAGCAACCTGTACTGTCGATTCATTTTATCAACAAAAAGGAGACTACTTCAAAGCAGGACAAGAAAGCAATCATTCTAGCTGGGCTGATTGCAGGTACCACTTGACTTCTTGGGATCCTGAAATGCTGTGTCTGGTTGTCTGATTCCTTTCTCTGTTCTTTATTGACTACCACTGCCTAATTTTTTGTTTGCTTGTTTGATTTTTGTCTTTTTCTAAATAGGGAAGTCTGTTTGGTCTTGTATAACTATGCTCCACTTCCCCCTGTGTTCTCTAGCTTAGGCTTCTCCAAACCGGCTTTGGTCATGTATTTTGAGCACATAACTACTAATATATATTAATATATATTAAGCACCTAACTTGGCCTGAGTAGCTTGCAAAAGTCTTACTAATCTACATTGTATGAAAATTTCTGAGTTCAGTTAGCAAAAACTTGACTGGGCTAAATACAAATAAAAGTAATTATCTATTACTCATTTTACAGGCCTAAATCCATTTATGCTTATGTTGGGAGACAATTTTCCACAAGGCTTTCATTCTTTGGCATTTCTTTTGAGCAAAGGTATAGGCAGGTTTTGTTTTGGATTATCTGTATATGATGTTTACACAGCAAGCAATTAGGAAAGACAAAGAATACCTTCCTTTGAAAGGACAGGGCAGAATTTTTTTCTCACTCAGGATAATAAGGACAATATCTTCTTCTGAGACATAGTTTGGGCAGATTTTATTTAAACCCATTATAGAATACATGACCTTCTGAAGTTTCTTGGGCTTTAGCTGAGATGAAAACTCACTACACACTCAGCATCTATGCTGGTCACTTGCATGGCCCTGAAGGAATGGTGGGAAAGGGGATCAATGCAAAAATGAAGCTCATGCTTGATTTTGAGTAATAAAAATTCTTTTGTTTGTGACCCAGGAATCTTTTTTCTTCTGCCAAGGTCCATGAAAGTATGGAAATTTAAGTTGTTATCTCACAAACTGGATATAGTCTTTGATTCTGTATATATCTTGACAATCTGAAATTAAATGATTGAAATGGCGATGTAGCTCCATTGGTGACAGAGGTGCATGCTATGTGGTGTAAAGACTGCCTTGATTATTTACAGAACACTATCAGTGCCTTATGGTAATGAGGTGATAAATCAAGTTTTGATACAGGTGGGTTTCATGGAGGCCCAGTAGATTCTCAAACTGCCTTATGTTATTTTTCCCATCTGTGAACTCTTTTTTGGGGCTAACCATTTGGAAACTTGCAGAATCTCCACACCAGTTCCCTAACCTATCATTCAGGACTACAAATGTCATGGAAAAACTAAGGGTGAACTCTTTTCATACCAGGTCACTTTCAAACAGCAAACCAAAGGTTCCACACTCTTAAGAGAATTGTTTATACAAGTTAGGACCATTAAAATGTACTGGGAAGACAGAGAGGTATTGATTCCTATAACATTATTACTTAAGCTGCTATTCAGAGATCCAAATGCATATTTAACAATGATTAAAGGATGACAAATCAAGAAGTGATTTATTTGTTTGAGTAAATTCATTTCCCTCTCCATTTAGCAAGTACTTTAAAAATTAAATTATTAAGTAGAATCAGAAATCTGTATTCAGTGGGTAGAGTCAATATTTTTCTTTTAATGATCTTAGTTCTTTGTTAAATTTCTTGCTTTTCTAATATAACATTATCTGTATATATCTCCATGTGTTTACATCATTGAATTGTGTGTCCCAAAAATGATATGCTGGAACTCTATTCTCTAGTACCTCTGAATTTATTTATTTATTTATTTATTTATTTTGGTACTAAAGCCAGAGGTGCCTTATTACTCAGCTATATCCCAATCCTTTGTTTTATTATTTTATTATCTTTATTTTTAAAATTTTAAGGCAGGATCTCACTAAGTTGCTGAGAACCCATGCTGCTGAAACTGTCCTTGAATTTGTGATCCTTCTGCTTCATCTTCCAAATTGTTAGGTTTACACGCTTATATAATTGTGTCTGGCATTCAGAATGTAATCTGAAATCTTATTTGGAAATAAAGTCATGGTAGATATAGTTAGATAAAATGGTCATACTGCAGTCAAGTGGTCCTCTAATCCAATGTGACTGGTGTCTTTATAAGAAGCTATAGGAAGACACAGAGATACACAGAGAACTCCACGTGAAGATGGAGACACAAATTGGATGCAAAATGAAGACAAGGATTGCCCAGGATTACTAGCTGTCACCAGAATCCAAAGAAAGTTATACAACCTATTCTTCCTCAGATCCTTCAATAGAACTAACTGTATAGATACTAAACTTCCAACTTCCCAACTGTGAAAGAGTAAATTCCTGTTGCCTTAAGCCACCCAGTTTATGTAATTTTGCTACGGCAACCTTAGCATACCAACCCCATCTCACAGTACTTCATGGCTTACTATTGTGTTGTGATTACACTTACCAGAACTGGTGAGCAGCAAGAAGTAAGCACCCCAGATGCTTCCATGAGATGCTTGTGTCATGGAAATTTGCCATTAAAATACAATTCAGAGATGGTCATATTAATGAGGTTTCTGGTGAAGCAGTTTGATTAAATTGAGATTTGTGATGCTAACACACAATAAGCATGAAGGGAAGAATAGAAGTTCATTGGATTAGATAAAGGCGAATGAAGAGAAAGGAGGGAGCAATGGGAATAGGAAAGACAATAGAATTAATCAGACATAACTTTCCTATGCTCATATATGACTAGATAACCAATAACTCCACATCATATTCACCCACAAGAATGGAATCCTAATTAGGATAAATTATACTCCATGTATGTATAATACGTCAAAATACATTCTACTGTAATGTATACCTAAAAGAACAAATTTTCAAAAACAGGCTCACACACACACACAAAAAAAAACATTTTACACATTGTACATATATGAATACACCACAGTGAATCTCTACATTGTATACATCCACAAGATTTGAATGTATCAAAATAGAGTTTACTGTCATGTGTAACTAAAAAGAACAAATAAAATTTTTCAAAAAGATTTTACACCTTAAAAAAGTAAAAAAGGATGAGCTTTGTAAGATTACTGGTATTAAAATATTATAAAGGACAAGAATTGGAAAAAATGCATAATATCATCTAAAATTAAAATGATGTCTTTTTTTAATATATGAGGGTGTATTTTTTTGAATGGTACTCCAACTAGACTAAGAGATTATAATCCTTTAAAATATGGATCATAATTTCCTTTAAGTAATAAACAGTATTACTATATATTAATTAGTATATAGTAATTATATATTATTTACCTTTTATAAATTTAACGATTATTTAAATGCCTCAAGGGTTTATATGATGCACATAAGTAATTCATGCTTGCTGATTGATTACTTAATACTGTCAGAGGTATTGAGGTTGACAGAGCTTAGAGTATAATATAGTGGTAGAGTGCTTGCTTAGCATGAGCATGGCCCTGGATTCAATCCCCAACACTTCCAGGAGATAGATAGATAGATAGATATTGAAAACTTCCAAAAGATTGCAAAATTTATGTCATAAAACATGACACTTTTAATAAAATAACTTATGGGTAGCTGAAGAAATACGTTAAAACTCACCAAAAGATCTAAACACTTATACTTATGTTACAGAACAGTTTGCAGATATGACAATGTATGAGAGTGTTAGGCTTGAACCTTGCAGAGAGTATTTATCCTAGCAGTCTCTTTGGCTCTTCTAACGGCCTGAAAGAAGCACTTCAAAATCCTCTGCAGGGTTGTATGAAGTCACTCTTTCCTTGACTTCCCAGTAGGACAAGACAAAGCAAGTTCCAAGGGATAGGTTGACCCCTGACCCTGAAAGCAGTACTCTACTGATTAGGAATAGAAATTGTTTCTTTTGAGGGAAGAAAATGCTTCTTTTGGTATTCTCATTGTATCTTTCCTGGAGGCAAACCTAGGTCAAATTTCTAGAAATCTATAACTCTACAATTCTATTATTTAAATCCCAATTATAATGGTAGAATAGATTAGGTAGAGAAATGTCAGATCCTGCCCAGGGCTACATAAAAATTCACTGTCACAGGTAGAATTGGAACACAAGCCTCCCTCACTATATTCACAGCCACACTATAATTTGTCATATTCTTTTACTTATCTAAAACAGCTCTTTTGCATAATTAAATAATACATATATTTAAAAGGGTAAAAGCTACTACCATATAATCTCGTGTTCCAAGCCAGACCATTCCCCATGGTCTCATAAATGATGAACAAAATTCTTCACATCCTGATACCGTGAATTTAATATCATCAGAAGTTCCCCATGCTAGAAGCAGGTGCCTGTGTGAAAGTGTGGCTGTCCCATATTGAGGAGCCGTATATTTCACAGTTAGTCTCTACACACAGAAATAAACAGCCATATGGCAAACAAACTTACTTTTTACTGCTTCATTTTATTTGTTTCAAAATAGTGCAATGCCACAAATCCAGAATATTAACAACGCTCCATCTGGAGAAATGTACGTTTTGAAGCCCTGAACCAGCATGTTAGCATTCCCACAAACTTCAGAACTTGACTCCACTGCAAAATTGGAACACGCTTCATGTCAACCTAGCATGCCTTCCAAAGGGAATGCTAAAGCCTCCATTAAAATGTGTATAAAATGGGAAAATTCATAATTCTGGAAATATTTTAAAAGAGGGATCCTTCTACACAGTTATAATAGACTGTGTTACAATGTTTATTAATAGCTAGATTTGTAAATTTCATTAGCTTTATCTACCCCATCTGCAAACAAGAAAAAGAAATGGTTGTGAGATTTATTTGGATATAAATATCTGATCTCCATTTAGAATCTTGTTTGGATTGAAAATGAATGACTGATACTTTCTTCCTTAGTTCAGTAAAAATTATTTACATTTACTTATGTTCTCGGCAGAGTATAGGATAAGAAACTGAAGGGACAGTGAGTTTTGATCTTAAAAGACTTTATTGAGTATAAATACCTCTAAAAAATTGTTCAGGATCCATTTTTGTTAGGTATATGGTTAGGTATATGCTTTTTTGATGAGAAGTTTAATGTATTTGGAAGTGATATCTTTCTTGACCATTAGAGAGAATAATGTGGAAGTTGCAGAATTTGGGCAGTGGAATCAAGAAAATCAATAACAATCAAATGAAATTCAGGGTTATATGTTTAAGAAAATGACTAACATATTGTTGGTTTATATTTTTTAAATTTTGTTTTCCTTTGAAACATTTAAAAATATTATCAAAAATTCATAAACATATATACACAGTTTAATGACTATTTGTAATCTACATGAAACAATAAGATAACACAGGTAAAAAAAAATAGAACAGCAGAAGAGCGCAGGAGTCTCTTATATGTTCCTTTGTCATCAAAATCCCTTTCTTCCAATGACAGAAACAAAAATTAATATTATTTCTGTGTTACTTAATTTTTTTCCTTCTGGTCTTAGCATTCATGTATCTGTTCCTAAGTAGTACATCATTCCAGGGATTGGCAAACAATTTCCATGACGGTTAAATAGTAAATATTTTAGCCTTTAGAGACCATAGGGTCTCTGTCATAACTTCTCAACTCAGTCACTATAACACAAAAGTAGCCTTTTGTAAAAGAATGAGTGTGTCTTCTCTCCAGTAAATTCCTTTACAAAGAAGATGGCAGGCTTGCTTTGACTTTGCAGCCATAGTTGCTGACACCTAGTTTAGTTTTTCTTCTTTTGAACTTGATATAAACAGAATCGTAACTTACTATTTTTAGTTTTTAATGTTTTGTTTTTTTTACTCAGCACATGTTTGTAAAATATACACATTGAGGCTATAATTTGTTCACTTTCATTGTCTAATGTTCCATTATATAAATGTTCCATAATTCGTTTTTCCATTCTACTCTTGATGGGTGTTTGAGATGCTTAAAGTTTCTATTACAGTCTTGCTCTCACTGTTCTAATGTATGGATCCAGGTGCTCATGTGAATGGATATTACTACTATCCATACTTATGAACTTAATTATTGGGTCACAAGGCATGCATATATGCCAGTATACTTCATAATGTCAATCTATTTTCCAAAAGGTAGAGCTTAGTGATACTATCACCAGAATTATATGTGCATTCCAATTGTTCCATATCATGTATATGCAGTTCTTGCTAAATTTTTTCATGTTTGCTTGAAAATACAGTTTTTATCCAGCTACTTTTGTCCATTTTGTAGTCTATGTTTTAGACCTGTATTTTATAAGCAAGGTATAGTTGATATTATTATTAGTGTAAATTCTCTATTTCCCTTTACTTTTGCTAGTCATTACCAGTCAGAAACCATTTTCAACCAAATTCATATGTTTGAGTTTATCTGACTTGTCAAAGTGTGCACACTTTATATGCAAATCAATGTATAAGCCACAGATTCTCAGGTAGTTCATTTGTTTTTACTTCCCTGTTCTACTAAGCTTCTAGGCAAAATTAACTAGTAGCTCTAAAATTGGACAGAAAAAAATTATTGTCCAGTGCTGCTCATTCTTGTGGAGACTGGACATTTCATTTATAGTTTATTGTGAAAGTGTTTTCTAATTTCTGCCTCTGTTTGAAACTTGATATCACATTGTCACATGTGACAATTTTTACCCTCAGATTTTGGCCTAGCATCTCTATATCATCAATTTATTCAATGCTATTGAGATCGGTTTTTGATATTTTTATATAGAAGTTTTGTTTTTTCCATTGGCAGTTTGATCAAGGAATCTTGACAATGATTAGTAGAAATAAAAAAGAAAGTCCACAAAACACGTTAAATCTTAATTTTAGTACATTTAGGGTAACCATAGAAAAGCTTTGGAAAAGAAAATATCATATTTATGATATAAACTTTGAAAGTAGTAGAGTAAAATGAATTGTCTATTTATCTGAAGGAAAATAGTGGGGATGGCCTCAATGGGAGTGGGAATGAACTCAATGGGTTACTAATGAACTCCAGGATATTTTTTAAAAGTAGCTCAATAAAAATAGAAAGTGTGTTTTTAAATTGGGGATAACAACTTCTTTACTTACATGGAAAAGTTTCAAAGATAAAACAATTTGTCGGATTTTAACTAAAGTGCCCAAACCATCTTAGAGGGGAATGCTTACCTAGATACAGTCTAAACTTCCCTCAGAATTTTCTCTCTTGGAAATATAAAACTAAAACAAAATTTGCCAATTAGAAGAACTTTGCGTTGGTCTTTGGCAAGCACACTAAGTATATTGTATACAGAGAAAGAAATGGGTGAGGTTTGTAAAACAGAGAGTCAAAATATGGAATGCTGTCAGACTAGCACCAAGGATATGAAGAAATAAGATACATTCGTCACAACATATTAACATTATTTTCAACAAATAAAAAATAATTATAGAATCCAAAGGCAACTTCATGATTTAAAATTACAAAATACATTGACACATATGGTCACAAAAATCTTATAACAGACCAGAGAGTCCAGCAATATGAGGTGACGAGAATGTCTGGAAGTTCTAATGAATACAAGGCTAAACCACAATTAATGCCAGTTCTTTTAATTTAAATAGCTTCTTCTTTGTTGTATATCAGACCTTTCTCTGAAAAAAAAATCAGAAATTTTTAGCTAATTGTATTCTAAAATTACTTTAAATTCTCATCCAATAAAACATATTAAAATATGGAAAGAATAACTCATGTTAAATTACTATAATTTCCTACTAAGGCTCCATGGTAAAACTGGTAGACCAAAGAAAAATAACAGATGCTATATCTTGGAATTGATTACAAATCAAATATGTCCTGAGTTGAGTCCAGTTAAAATCAACATTATATTTTGGATAGCCAGCTAAAAGTGGGAGGCAGCTGGTGATGTATGAAAACACATCAGTAAACAGTGCATGGTCCATGCTGTAGCATGAATGTTTATGCCCCACCCCCATGCATATGTTGAAACCTAATGCCCAGTGTGGTGATATTTAGGAATAGGGCTTTGGAGAAGTGATTTCATTATGAGAATGGAGTTATTATGAAAAGTATTGTGCTCCTACAAAAAAATCCCAAGGAAGCTCATTCACTCTTTGCATTATGTGAAGTTACAGCAAGAAAACAGTTGTCTGTGAAACTGTAGCAGACTTGTACTGGCACTAAACAGCTAATCTTCTGGTACCCTGATCTTGGACTGCTCAGCTTCCAGAACCACAAGAAATATATTCCTGTAGTTTAGAAGACATTCAGTTTATAGCATTGTGTTACAACAGCCTGTCAGATTAAGACATCCCTAACTTTAAATGTTTAAGCTGGATTCTTCAGTCTAGCAATACAATGATATTTAGTTTTACATGTGATTTACATAAAAAGGAAAAAGTAAGGCAGAAGTCATCAATCTTACTTGAGATGACAGGTAACCTCTCACATAGGATATAGATGCCTCAAATAGTTCTAAAGGAAAAGATGCTACCTGGGGAGACCCGTTGTGTTTTAGAGAGAAAGTTAGGGTGTCTCGGACTAAGGCATAATATTCACAAAAGATACACAGCAGAGTTGCCTGAGGAATACAGAGGCCCCAAGGCAATTTAGTATGGCTGTACCATGAGGTGTGACAAGGTACTAAAAGCACCTGGGCAATTGGATGAAGGTAAAAACTGAAACTAGTAGGGCAAAGTGCTTAGTGCTTTTGTATCATTGTTGTATGCAAAGTGGGAACTCATGCAATCAGAACGCTATTTCTGGTATTTACAAGTCTCTGAGGCTGGAATAATTAATGAAAACCAGTTAAAGGTTGGCCTCGTTCCAGAAAATTCAAGAGAGCTGCACTGTGACAAAGCTGAAGGAATGCATTTCTTCAAGAAGAAGATAAAATTTAAAATTAGTTTACTCCAGCATCCAAAAGGCTACAGTGGAGTGAAGGGAAGGCAGGTGACCAGCTTCTGTGACGGAGATAATCTAGTGCTACAACACTGTCCTTAGCGCTTCAGCGAATCAGTCTCTTGCAGTTTGAGTGCAGAGGCTTGAAGGAAGAACTTGAAGAAGAGACTGAGACTAAGGTCACCCAGCAGGTGACATTCAACCCAAGAGCATTACAGAACTATAGATGAATACTAAGGTTAGTTAAGTACAGTAGGGACATATGAGCCTCTACTTAGTTAATATGAACAGAAAGTGAAGAATGAAGAATACTTTATGAAGTTTCCACATTGGGAAAAGAACAGGGGTCCGCCAAATCTAAGGAACTTATGGAATAGGGGTAGAAGCTCTATAAAGGCCTATGTTTTACTGACTTTACTTTCTCTCTGCCTGGTTGTTTCTTATTTCTCTCTGAACATTATTTTTTAATGCTACCATTATCACCCAATCTTTATAGCTTACAACTTCTGTACTTAGTGGAAGGATCACCTCACATCATTGGGCTCCATTCTTAAAATCTAGGGGAAAGAACTGGCCCAGGCATGTGAGAGTACAGAAAAAAAATTTTCTACCTGGATGAAGAGGTTGAGACTTAGAAGAATGTGGGAGTGGTGGATTTGATGGCAGACAAACAATATCTATTACAAAATCAAACTGTAATAAGTAAGTAAATTCTTGAGGCCTAGTGTGTAACACATTAACCAAAGTATAGAGAACAATAAACTGATATTATTTGGGTGTTTTCTACATGCCATGTGTTTTCTGAGAATTTTATATATCTCCTCTTATTTAATAATAAATATTGAAATTTTATTCAATAAAATTTATTATTTTCTCACCGTGAAAATTATGAAAAATTAGATACTGAGATGTTAAATGACTAGTCAAAGATCACACAATTATGAAACCAATTATTTAACCCATGTAATAAAAGATGTGAATTAAAAGTATAAACATAAGCTTTCTGTCAGCCTGTAAAGTCTATTTTATTAGGATGATTCCCTACAGTATTTGACCCCTGATGAAATACTGTTAGATACTTTTACTGAGGTCTTAAATAACCAAAAAGAATAAGTATTTGAAATATTTTTGGTAACTAGTTCTGGGTTTTGAAAGACTTTTAAATATAAGATTTGAATTTTAAAGAAATTAACATTCTTCAAATAATAGATATAAGAAAAAAGTTTAATATATTTAATTTACTGAGTAGCAAGTTTAAAATTCCATTATCACAAAAATGAACAGATTTCCTAAAATGAAAGCTGATTGGAGATGCCCATTTGGTATCCAGTACTTTGCATAGTTTTTTCCCCACCACAAACAAGTGTATATGTAGATGCAAAAGAAATAATCAGACATTTATAAGTACAGGAAACTTGAATTCCATCTTATATTACAGAAAAGAACTATTAAGAGGTACAATTAAAAACAATTTCACATAAATGCAGTATAACAGGGCCAGAATAAAGAAAGACATTCATTATAGGTGAACAAATTATTTCCCTCTTTTTAGAAGGAAATCAAATATATCTAAATCCCCCTAATTCCCTGAGTATGAAGAACTATGGAACTGAGAAATGTATGTCAGAAATAAGTGTTACCTGGAAAACATTCTTTGTAACAATGAAAGAAGAGAGAAGTAAAAAAGAAAAACATTATAGATAATCAAATAAAGATAACTATTAGAGAATATAATTTTTTAATTCAATGTTTTTCAAGTTGAATGAAGAAGAAAAAGCCTGAATAAATTTAAAGGGCTGGATTGAATTGGCATCCGAATATTTAATCCTTAATCACCTTTTTAGATACGAAAAAATTATTTCATAAACCATACCTTTCCTAAGAAAATGTTAATAGAAATAAAAAGTCATTTAGCTAAGTATACACATTCAAACATGTACACAGGAAGGTACTCAATGGATATATTGGGCATCAGGGAGGCAAAATATGACTACCGATAATATTTGTTAATGTGTTCTTAGCAAATAATTATACATTGCATGATAAATAACAAAAATCCACCAAAATAATGGCTATAGAAAAACTATCTTAAAATAGAACTCAAATGCCATCAGATTTAAAGATTTAAGTTAACCCACCTTGAAAAAGTGTATGTATTCAATAAAACTAGACTAAAAACATTGTAAAAGTTTACACTTATCATTTTAACAGAGTAAAATAGCACATTCTGTATTAAATAGGACTGAAAACCTAGAAAAATACAACAGGATGAGGTGAAATAAAAAGTAAAAGTTTAAAATTTTTAAAATTTAATTAATAAATATAAATAAAATATGTAACTGTTAAATTTATTCTGGTCTTTTAGAAACATCAATTAATCCATAGTCACTGTATTATCTTTCCTATATGGTCATAAACTTTATTCTTAATACTTCTTAAATCATTTTTATTCACAACCTTGGATAGGATCCCAAGTTCATCCTTTATTTTACCTATTCAACTAATATTGTAAAGTTTTAATCTTTTACATAATTCCAAAAGTAAATTTTAATTCTGCTGTTGTATCTTTATTCTGTTAGCCGCATTTCCTTATCTATCCAAACCCTTTTTCATCTCATCCATTGCCTAATTAAGTTTCTGCAGCAGAATCTATAGACACATTTTCCACACTACACTTTTTAAGGATATCAAACATTCTTTTGAAATTTTTGTCAAGATCACACATCTGATATATTGTAATGGAATGTTCTTCCTCCCATTTGTCTGGAGGATGATAAGTGTGGTGAAACTTCGCTGAGCTATGTTTGCTGGTGGGCAGGTACCTTTCTTGTACAGCAGTAGTCAACATAAATGATGCATAGTTTACCATGCTGTTAGCCTTTTGTGCAGATCTAATCCCCTTCTCATAAGATGCTATGAGAGCAGATTGATGTGCACAGACCTCAAATTCCTTCTGTTCTGGTAGAAAACTTTCACCTTCCTTAAAACACCTCTGAATAGAGTCATGTTTTTTTCTACGTTCTGTTCCTGTTTCTAAATTGATTTGATTGAATATATAAAGAGTTAAAGTTCTCTTTAGGGACTTTTAGTCTTTCCTGCTTCATGGTTCCTACAACTTCCAGAATCTACTATGCTACAATGACACATTCTGGTGGGATATTTTTTATAGTCACTGTATTAACACAGCTACACAGTTAAATAGGTCAGTGTCCTTACTGTTCCTATTTCATATTTTAAGGTAAGAAACACAGATGCTAACCAAAACTGTAATATTTCTTTCATTTTTTTGCCATTTTAAAGACTTAAAGCACATTTCTATTAGATACATACAAAAGAATTTCAACTGAAGGTAATTTGTATTTTATTTTCTGTCCAAATTATATGCACAAGTCAACTCTAGATATCATAAATCAGAACGTTCAGAAAAGAAAAGGAAAGTATATTTTTAATTTCTACTTGCAGAGATATTGATCCTAATTTTTGGTATAAAGAAAGAGACCAGTTTGATTTTCTGTTGATGTAAAACTTGATCCTCTGAATCATTAGAAAAGCTATAGGAGATGTACTCTTTGGTACCAGAAGATCTGTGTTTCATGAGAAAAATCTAGGACATAATGACCTGTTAAGGTCCAGAATGATTTTTCTCTATGTGACTTAGTTATTATGGATCCCTAACTGTATTTGGGGCTATATTATCTGTAAATCTTAGTATTAGGTATGTCTGTTAATTTCTGTCCTTTTATCTTTTGTTTATAAGTGATTTCGATTAAAATTTAGAAGACTGTATCAGGGGCTTCAAATTGTATAAGATTTTGTATCAGAGTTCTTGAAAATTATTTTTAAGGCACTTATAACCATATTATAGTTCTTTAGAAAATTCATTTGGAACATCAGATACCTTGATTTATTTAAGAATAGAAATATATGTTCATTTAAATGTTTCTTCACATTCTTCCAAATTGCACATTTATATGAGCCTGCATTTTTAATTATCTTGATAGTTATCAATAAGCATGTCTTTAATATAGTGTGTTCCTCTTGCTGTAATGTTGAAGAATTTACAAGATAATTTCAGATTAATTCTTCCTTTATATCCATTTAGAGCATTAAGAAGATATTGACTGTGTTGCAAATTCTCCAACATACACCTGGGAGTATCTACTTTATATTTTGAGGTAAGGGACACAAATGCTAACCAAATTGCAAAATCTCTTTCATTTCCTGCCAAAGTTTAGATTCTATTTTTGCCAAAGTAGAAGAAAAGCACATTATACAGGATATGCCTCTCGGATTGTCAGTTCTCTTGCCAGTTTTACTTTAGCACCACAGAGCTGTGACAGCAGATGGACTCCCCAAGTTAGCACTTGGAATCAAAAGGTGTTTAAAGGACTGTGGTGGTAAGTGGAATTCTTTAATGAGAAATTATAAAGAAGGAAGAAAAGGAAAGTAACCTATTAAATTATGCAGCTTAACAGCAAATTTGAATCCTTTGGCTATTTGTGTGTGCATGTATGTGTGTGTGTGTGTGTTTCAGATGGATTTGGGATAAAAGAATTATTAGAAGTCTACTTCTAAAGTCCAATAATCAATGCTCAGACCTTATTTTACTTTTAGTGAGACTCTCAGTAACCTAGCAAGATCATGTCTCAAAATAAAAAATACGGGCTGGAGAGACGGCTTAGTGGTAGTATGCATCTTGGTTTACTCCCCAGTACTGAAAATGAAAAAAAAATCTCCTCTTACTGGGCATTGTGTATAGTTGATGAACTTACTAAAAACTTTCTTCACATTACATGAACTACATAGGAAGATTTTTTTTCTTCCCACCTGGCTGGTTATTGTTCTCCAGTTGTATCCTTCCTGGAACGTTCTTCTCTTCATAAACTAAACTTTGGAATTTAGTTTCCAGAGTTTCACATTCAAATCTCTTTGCTTTTCTAGGTGATCTCATTTAGCCCCGTGGTTTTAAACACATTTATTTATTTATTTATCCATCTATTTATTTATTTATTTGGTACAAGGGATTGTACCAGGTGCTTAACCACTGAGACACTAGCCACATCTGCATCTATTTTGATTTTTTATTTCGAGACAGGGTCTTGCTAAGGTACTGAGGGCCTGGCTAAATTGCTGAGGTTGGTCTCGAACTTGCAATCCTCCTGTATTAGCTTGTGGAGTCATTAGGATTACTGGTGTGAGTTACTGCGCCCCAGTGTAGTGCCTTTTAAATGTTCCACAATATGTATGTTTAGTTTGATCCACTGATATGAACTATAAGTTAAAATTTTTGGAAACAGTTATAAATACTCACTTGGAATCCTGTTCAGCATTTCAAAAGTTTGATTCAAAAGTTTTATTTTTTTATGAAAGTGCTTATTTTGGTGCCCTGTTGCCATACACTTAAGGATTGATATGAAATTTAAGCTCAAGTCTATATATTTATTACTTGCATTTTTTCTTAGTTTTGAATATGTTTCTAGCACAGTATGAGATTCTTGAGACTTCAGTATGCCTTTTAGCATACTGCTACTCCTGACTTTAGGAAATGAAATAGCATGCTGTCCTTATTTTACAGCATTTGAAAAGGCAGTTCTTCTAAAAAGCATTACAGGGACTTCTAGTTTCTTCTCTGACAAGCACAGAGATTGGAAGTCATCATTCTCACCTCACAACAAGAAAAATGCTAAATAAACTAAAAATCAACAATTCTTCTTAGATACAACAGATAATTGAGGTCAAAGGGCAAACCAGTTCTGGGAAAACTGAAGAGACAGGCAAATAAAGAGAATAGCAAATTACTAAGAGCAGAAGCTACCAGGAAAAAAAAAATGAGCATAAAAACTATTAGGAACAATTAAAAGATAATTAAATAATTATAGGGGCTTGAGATTTTAAAACTCCTCAGGTCCCTGTTTCATAAGTTTTACTTTCAGAAGCTCCATCAGGTAAGTTTTCACAGTGAAGAAAAGGTTAAAAGGAAGGAAGGAAGGAGGGAAGAAGGGAAAGAAAGAAAGGAAGAAAGGAAGGAAGGAAGGAAGGTAGGAAGGAAGGAAGGAAGGAAGGAAGGAAGGAAATCTCACTTGGATTAAGCTTGGAGAGGGAAAAGTAAGCATCTTAAAATATGCCCAAAGAAATCTTTTCCATAACCAAAGCCTGTCCACAAGGAAAAATACTTTTATGAAAACCTTATCTTTTATATAAGAAGGACAATCAGACAACTTCAGCATAGTCAAGACTTTTGATCTCCCATAAGGGCAGAAAAGAAAAGAAAAGAGAAAAGAAAAGACAAGACTGAGAAATTATTCTGATTGGCACAGCCCAGACTGCAAGACATCAAAAAATTGCAAAGAGTATGTAGACTTCATGCCCTCCCCAATATTTTGTTATCTCATAAATAGGGCACCAGTAAACAACATTGGAAGAACAGAGAGCTACAACTCACACTATTTAAGAAGGGATTTCTAGGGAAAGCCAGAGAAAACAGGGAGAATAAAACAAGTTTACTAGAGGAATTTTAAGCCTCTAACTCATATAGCAATAGAAAACATTAAACACTATCTAATTCCTAGGCAGACAAAAATAATATCTCACATTAAAGGTCTGATTCAGTTACTAAGATCTGAGACATCATGTCTGACTTTTAATTTTTAACATGCAAAGCCTGCTAAATGTCAAGAACAAACATAGTATAAAGAGACAGAGCAAGTATAAGAACCAAACTCACACATGGAAGAAATTTTAGAATTTCCAGACAGGGAATTTAAACTATGGGTGATATATTAAGAGCTCTCATAGAAAAAGTAGTCAACATGCAGGAACAGATGGATAATAAGAACAAAGAGAGAGAAACAAAAAGAAACACTCAAAATCAAAAACACTATAGCAAAAATGAAGAATACCTTTCATTGGTTTTAGTACAGTGAGCATGGCTTAGGAAAAGTCAGTGACATCGAAAATGTGTCAATGGAAACTTCCAAGTCTCAATTACAAAGGAAAAAATGATGGGGAAATAAACAGATAATACCATTCAGTCATACCAATTGTAAATGTATAACTTATATATAATGTGGAAATCAGAAGAAAGAGTAAATATAAACAAAATAAATAATTACTGAGAATTTTACAAAATTAATAATAGAAACCAAACCACAGATCCAGGAAGCTCAGCTAATACAATGTAAATTAAAAAATCTACACAGACATATCGTATTCAAACTACAGAAAATGAAAGACAGACAGACACACACACACACACACACACACACACACACACACACATATATATATATATATATATATATACATACATATATATATATACATATATATATTATAAAATACATATAAACATATTTTTTTTCTTTTTGCAGGGGTCAGGTGGAGGTGGCATTTACCAGAGAATGAACTCAGGGGCACTCGATGATCACTGAGCCACATCCCCAGCCCTATTTTGCATTTTATTTATAGACAGGGTTTCACTGAATAGCTTAGCACCTTGCTTTTGCTGAAGCTGGTGTTGAACTCACCATCCTTGCGTCTCAGCCTCCTGAGCACATGCATCACCACACCCAGCAAAAATAAGGTCTTGAACAAAGCCAGAAAGAAAGAAAACCACCTACCTGTAGAGAGGTACAGATATAAATTACATAGGACTCTAATTAGATGCCATACAAAATAGAAGATGAATTGAAATGTTTGAAGTTTTGGAACAAAACTCCTCAACCTAGAGTATTGTATTTAAAAAAGTTATCCTTCATAAAGTGAAGATAGAATACAAACTTCTCCAGTCAAACCAAACCAGGAAAATCTGTTGTCAAGAGACATGACTTGACAAAATTTTAAGAGAAGTTCTTTGAAGAGGAAAAAAAAAAAAAAACAAGATAGGGAAGAATCTTGAATCTGTATAAGAAATAACAATGGAGAAGGAATAAATAAAGGTAACAAAAATATTTTCTTTCTATTTTTCACTAATCTAATAGATAATTCTTTGACCAAAAAAGTAAGAGCAGCAATATATTCAGTGATGATCTTTTCATAATCATGAAAATGATTACCACAATGTTGTAAGAAACTGGGGGAGGGGACAAAATTGGTAATACTCTATTATCAAGAATTTAAACTACTTCAGCCTCGGCAACTTAGTGTGCTCTGTCTCAAAATTAAAAAATAAAAAATGACTGAGGATGTAGCTCTGTAGTTAAAAAGTCCCTGGGTTCAATCCCCAGTATGGTATAAACAAACAAAATCATCTAAAGTTCTAGTTGAGCAGTGTAATATTAATTGAATAGAATTGTATTAGTTCTAAATATATATTTCAAAGTTATTGCAATTGCCACATTTCTCAAAGAGATAAAAATTAATAAAGAGGAGAGATGAAAGATTTCTATAAAATACTCAAAACCAGAAATGAGCAAAATAGGGGAAAATAAATTAACAAATATAAAATAGCAACAAATATGGTAGGTATTTGGCTAACTGTATCAATATTTAAAGACTATGGTATAAGATAAAGACTTACAAAATATATAAAAATAAGACCCAATCATATGTTGTCTGAGAAATTCACTAAATATAAAGACAAGATATGTATTGAATGTAATATTAAATGTAAAAGAATAGAGAAGTAGACCATGTTAATAAATCAAAACAAAATTGGAGTTACTACATTAATTCCAGAGAGCAGACTTTAAAATAAAGAATTATTAGGTATAAAACTTGCCCTTATATAATAGTAGACATTGTACTTCATAAACATGTACACTTATCAGTCAAATGCAAAAGTAAAAAAAATTAAAGGACATTAGTTTTTCCTTAAGACAACAGTCCTTAAAGCATATGTGCCTAACAACAGAGCATCAAATAATTAACGGAACTCAATAAGAAATAGACAAAGCACTACTATAGTTGGAGACTACAATAGACCTCTATTAGTAATGAGCAAGTTCAACAGGAGAAAAAACAGAAGATATAGTTGAAGTGAGCATCATCATCAATCATCTGGATCTAATTAATATTTGTGTAATAATCAATTTAAAAATAGCAGAGCACACATTCTTGTAAAGAACATGTGGAATATTCACTAAGACCACATACTGGAACAGAAAACATATTTTAACAAATTTAAAAGTATAAATGATGAATGCACTCAGATCATAATGGAATTTAAAAATTCAAAAATAGTTAGAGAACTTTAAATTTATGGATATTAAATAATATATTTCTAAATAACATATGAATCAAAAAAGCTCAAGGAAAATTTTAAAGTATGCTGAGGTAGATAAAAAAATTTGAAAACAATTTATCAAAATTCATGAGATGCAGAAAAAGGGGAAGATATATATATGTGTGTGTGTGTGTGTATATAAATTATATATATATATATATATGTATAAATAT
>NW_026000169.1:5913432-5926846 GCF_001458135.2 Marmota marmota marmota
TATATATATATATATATATAAAATTTCCTTAGATGCATATGCCAAAGAAAGAAGGAAAATATATAATTAATAATTTAAGCTTTAATAACAGGACAATAGATATAGAAGAACAAAATGTTGCTAAAACAAGAAGATGAAAAAATTAATAATATAACAAAATTCAATGAATACCAATAGAGAAATTCAATATGACTATATAATTTGAACACAGAAATACAATAGCACCAACTTTGTTTTTATTTTTCAAAACTGTTTTGGCTATTCTGGGTCTTTTGTGGATCCAGGCAAATTTTTTAGGGTTGTTTGTTTTTTTCTGTTTCTGTGGAAAATATTATTAGAATTTTGACAGAGGCTGTGTTCAGTCTAGTTCACTCTGGAATGCATGGCTATTATATTGACATTAATTCTTTCAATCCATGAACATGGAATATCTTTTTATTTATTGTGTCTTATTCAATTTTTTCACAATCTTTTATATTATTCAAGTATACAAATTTTTCATCTTTGGTTAAATTTATTCCTAAGTAATTGTTCTTTATTTTAATGCTATTGTAAATAAAATTATTTTCTTGATTTCCATCTCAGATAGTTTACTGTTGGTAAAAAGAAATGATGCAGATTTTGTGTGATAAATTTAATCTTACAATATTACTGAATTTTTTATTAGTTCTAACACTTATTTTATTTAATATAGTCTCAGGGTTCTCTCTATAATGGATCATGTCTCCTTCAAGCAGATATAATTGTACTTGTTCTATTCTAATTTAGACAAATTTTGTTTCTTTTCCTTGTCTAATTGCTCTGGCTACAATTTTGAATGTGATGTTAAACCAAAATGATAAGAGTGGTCATTCTTACTTTATATTGAATCATGGAAGAAAAAATGTCAGTTTTTTATTATTGATTTTGATGTTGACTCTCAGTGTTTCACAATTGGCCTATGTTCAGGTGAGTTTCTTCTGTACCATTGTATTGTGAGTTTTAATCACAAGTATATTTGGAAATTTTTCATATGCTTTTTCTGCACTTATTCATAAGAAAATGCATTTTTGAACTTTCAGTATTTTAATGTAGTTATTATATTGATTGGTCTGTCTATGTTGAACCAAACTTACATCCCATGAATAAATTACAATTCTTTATGCTACATAATCTTTTTGGATTTACAGTTGAGTTCAGTTTTCTAATATTTTGCTAAGTATTTCCACATCTATGAATATTTTTCTTATGATTTGTGATATCTTTGTCTAGCTTAATTCAGAGTTATGCTGATCTCAAAAAATGAGTTTGGAAGTATTCACTCTTTGTCCATTTTTGAATGACTTCAGAAAGATTGATATTAATTTTTCTTCTAATATTTTGTAAGTACTGATTCAATCTCTTTATTTTCTATTGTATTTTTAGATTTCCTATTTCTTATTGACTCAACAATAGCTTTTATATTTCCAGGAAATTTTCCATTTCTTCTAGGATATCTAATTTATTCATGTACTATTTTTTATAATACCCTGTGACTTCAGTTGTGTTCCTCTTATTTTGATAAGTTTTTATTTATCTTTCACCTTTTAGAGATTTTAATATGTCTTGGGGTAGAATTGATTGAGATAAATAAGACTTATAGTGCCTGTATATTTGTATCCTTCTCTATGTTTTGGAGATTTTCTATTATTATTTCTAAATAAAATTTCTAATCCTGTGGCATTCTCAGATCCTACTTGGACTCCAATAAATAACCTGAATGCTTGCTGTTCTCAAGGTGTTCAAAGTTACCATAGGCTTTCTTCATTCTTCCTGCTCCTCTCCCTTCCTGTTTATTTTCACATGTCTTTGAACTCAGTAATTCTCTAATCTGTTCACTCTATACTGCTATTGATGCCTTTTAACATAATTTTAACTTCAGTTAGTGTATTGTTCAGCTCAGAAACTCTAGTTTGACTTTTTTCTTCCACCTCTGTTTTATATTTTTCTATTTGAGTGTTGAATTATTTCTGTATGTTTTCTTTAAGTTCACTGAGTTTCTATAAGAGATGCTTTAAGTTTTCCAAGAGTTTCCCTAAACTAGATACTATCTTCTCATTTTTTTTTTTTTTTTTACCTTATGGTGACCATTAAGTGAAGTCATGGTTTTCTGAAAGCTCTTTTGTCAGGAGTGGTGAAAGAATTATGGATCTTTGAACTTCCCAAAGACAAAGGTGACACTTTTCTTGGGAATTTCTTGATGCAAGCACACCAATAAAAAAAACTTCCTGATTGTATGGTAATGTCTCATTCAAATTCCTTGAAATTTTAGTAGTTCAGAATCTTGGGTTCAAACATCTGCTGCCTGGAGATAGAGAATGATTGGAGAAAACCGATAAGTTCTATCAACTTGGGCTGCTTTTACCTTCAGCTTTGTTTTTGTTTATCTTGAAGAATCTTTTTCATAATAAATCCTTCTAATTTTTAAGCCTATGTGATAAATATGCCAAGCTTGCTCATAGTTAGTCTTACTCCACTAGAGAGGCAGGCTGAACCACCAAGCCCCACTTTTTCTCTACTTTTGCATCTGTTTGTCTTTTTCCTAATCCCATCATCAACTTGTCTGGATAGTCCTGAATAAACTGTTTCACAGGACATGACAATTGGACCCGACACCAACACACAGGAATTCATTTGTCAAGGTGAGTGGGATACTCCTAAAAAAAATGTGCATGGATGAAAGGAAGGAGAGGAGTGAGTTTTACACAGCTTCATGTAAAATAAATAGGATCCCTATAATATTATGCCTATGCTATGCTTACGACTATGTTTAAATCACAAGGAAGCCCAGTAAAGAAGGCGCAGCTGGTGTGTTTTTAGAATTCATTATTGATACTTTTTCTTGGTTCCTTGCAAAGGGAGTGGTAGATGTAGAGTCATGGGAAAGACTTGGTAAACATCTGCCAGCTAGCCATGTGGCCCCGGGATTGGACAAAATCCCCATGGGAACTTTTACTTTGTAGTCTTTGATATGAAATTGTCTTGATCCATTTTGTAATAGAGTGAAATCTTTGGCTTCTGACCTGAATTCTGGCTTTAAAAATGCCAGTAAAGCCTGCATACACTTAACAGAGAGTCTTCAGCCTGCAGTGTCTCCTACAGCCCTGCCCCTGCTCTGCCAGAGTCTTTGTTTCCGGAGCACAGGCAAAAGGTGGGGAGGAAAAAGTTCAAACTCTGGCCATGGCTTTAAGAGAAGTTTTGCAGCCTCCCTGGAAAAATAAAAGTTCCAAAAGGAAATGTTTTAACTGTGAAAAGCCTGGACACTTGACTAGAAATTGTTGGAAGGAGACTGACCATAAAAATAAACCAGGGTTGTGTCTTCATTGCTGACATGGTAAACATTGGGCTAATGAGTGTAAATTACAAAAAAAAAAAATGTACATAGACAATTTTACCTCCTCAGTTAAAACTTCACTAGGGTAGTTACACACACACACACACAAACACACACACACACAAGTATGTATACATAAACGATAGCATCATGCTTTCAGAGAATCCTACAAGATTTAAGGCCACAGGAAAAAAGTGTCCCTTTTAAATTCAAGCTGTTCCTGACTTGGCTGACTAAAGGAAAACAAGTGCCATGATTAAATTCAAACCTCTTCTGGACTAGCTTAACTGGCTGTCTTTGCAACACTCTTTGTTAATAAGCTCCTCTTTAATACTACAGCACTGGGAGAAAACAATGGAAAGATTCTAAATGTACAGGTTTTCCTTTCCTTAGAAGCCTTTTTTGAGAATTTTACAGGCTCCCACATTTTTTAAATATCTGAAATGACTCTAGTCTGAACTCATAGTGAAATCTGAGTTGATAAAAATCTTCTATATACCCCTTTACTGGACTAATTATGGTTTTGCTTTTCTCTAAAAGAAAAAAAAAATCCTATATATTTGAGCTCATGATTTTATGGTGAATTCACATTTGATCATGGATGCCTAAATTAATGTATTTTTCTAATCAGTTTTATCTAACCATGGAGATTGTTACACTCTGTCTTTGTTCAGAGGCCAATTTTTCTAGGGATGGTGGTATTGGGGGTAGATCTGATAGTCATTAGGACAATAAGCTGGCTATCTAAAATCTTCTATGTCAGTATCCTTATGGCTATTAGGTTTTATGCCTAACATTTCCATCTGCACAACCCTGCTCTATATTTAATTCATAATGTAAAAATCTGATTGGCTCTATTTTAATTTTTAACAGATTAAATATGACACAGGCTTTAATAAATATCTGCAACATTGCTTCCTACCTGAGGAGCTCCCCTTACAAAAAGTTATAAAATCTGTGTTTCTTGTCTGTTTTGTATATGTGTGCACACTGGTGTCTTGTATTGTTATGTCCATATATCATGTACATGGTATTAAAATTGACATATTGATAAATTATTGCTCCTAAATTAAAATTAAAAATTTATCTAAATATTTTTCAATTTACATGACTTAAAAAAGAATTTCAGTGTGCATTGGATAACCGGATAAAAATAAAGATGTCTTTAACATTATTTACTCAAGTTTTTCTAGGTGGTCAGGTAATTAATAAAGGGATAGTTTCTATAAAATGTTTAAAATGTAATATCCATTGCTTCTAACAATTTCCTTTTACAGGAAAGAGATGGTTAATATTGTTAACCACATTTGTTTGATATCTTGGCTTTTATAGTTAAAAATAAGTAAATTAGATTTAACATTAATGGGATTAATCTTTATAAATGTATTTGTTTAAAAAAAGAACTAATTATTTTACAAAGTTAAAGTGCTAAAATATAAACCACTAAAATTCCATAAGGAAATATATTTAAACATTAAATGCATTTTCTTATATTGGTTAATGGAAAAGTTTTGAGATTGCATTGTTTTTGTGTCTTCATTAAAAACATAGTTGCTGGGAGTTAAGATTCTGTCAGGTGTAATTTATAAACAGAATGTCTAAGAGTTTTTGGTCTGGTAAAGTAAACAGTTATAAAAAGTCTAAGTAAATTACAAAAGATTTGTGAAGGATAAATTTCAAAAAGTCTATATGTAATTAAATTGGTTATATATAATTAAAAAAAATCAACTAAAATTATTTAAGGCTTTTTCCTCTTTTAAAAACAAAAGTTCCTAATCTACAAAGCTTGCTTTGTGCTGTGTTTTTAGCATAGAGCCTGTTTAAAGAAATAGATAAGGTATCTTCACAGACTTCTGCTACATTTCAGGAAGCTAATTGGGCTTCCAAAATAAAGGTTGAAAGAGAAAAGAAAAATGAACTCCCCAGAAAAAAGCTAAATATTAATGTACCGATATAAATAAAAATTTAACCCTCTATGTATTAAAGTAATAAGGATTAACATCAATCTACTCTCATTTCAACAAAATGACTCTTGTGTCTGTTAAGTTTTATTATTTACAGAAACTAGTCTTTAAGGAATTAAGGTTCATATAATTCTGGTTAAAAAGCAACTGCTATTTTAAAGTATAAAATTACATTTCAGATTCCAAGATTTTTCTTCAAAAACTAAATGTAGTTAATATAAAAAACATCAGTGTAATTGTGATACTGTTACTGGTTAAATATATTCTTATCTCCCAAGTATACAAGTCTTTAAACTATAAGATTTAAAAAAACAGTTTACTAAGCTGATGCTCTTTAAATTAAAGTTCTCTATAAGGGTGGTGTCTTACAGATTTATATAAAAATAACAAATTTGGTTAAAAATCTATTTATGTCATTTAATATTTTATAATTTATAAAAATAATCTGTCATAAGTTATGAAATGTTGTATAAGTTATAAAATTTTATGTTACTATTTACAATGAAATGTAAACTTAAATACATTTTAAAAATGCAATAAGGAAAGCCTAGTTTACTTAAAGTTTCATATGAGGTATAAAAAACATTTTAATACTTTCCCACAAAAGTTCTCTTAACTTATTTGATTCATGTTTCAGATGTAATGTTAAATTATGTTAACTGATTCATATAGTTTCAAAAAATGATATATAAAACCTTTGTAAAATAGTATTCAAAAACAGAAACAAAAATTAGTTTCCACAGTAAAGCACCTTACCTAAGATTTGTTGAGAGACCACTTTACCAATCTTAAAACTGTACCTCTCACCTTATTCTATGTTAAGATAACCATTCAAATTCATTGAAAATTAAGTTCAAAACATAGATTTGTGTTATAAGGATACTACAATCTTAAAATAAACAAAAAATATATAGCTAAATAAAGGTTTGAAATTATAAACAAAAGTATGTTCCTTGGCTCATAGCTATTGTTTAAACTAAATATGTTTTTACTCTTAATTTCATTTTGTATTTTCCTTATAAACTTTACAATTATTGTCTGTTATTACTTACAAAAGTAAAATAATAAGGTCATCACTTATAGGACAAACAAGATGTAAGGCTGACTTCCAATACTTATACAGATCCTATTTCATAATCTAGTTGCTCAGCTTATTATTAAAGACAAAAGATAAATCATACAACTCGTGGGAGCTAAGCCTTCTTTTATTATGGGGCTCTTTATAGTTCATCTACAACATTGGCTTTGGCAATCCTCATGCCTAACCGGTCACTTTTGCTAATTTTCCTGGTCAAATAAAATACTCTTAAAGTCATTTCTCACTGTTTAAATAACTTTTGCAGTGCTGGACCACACTCTAGAAATTAAAACTGATAATGCTTTAGCTTATACTAGTTCTTCTTTTAGACAGTTTTGTGATCAATATCATATTGATCACCATACAGGTATTTTGTTTCATCCCCAAGGCCAGGCTACTATTGAGTGGGTTCACTTGTCCCTTAATATAAAATTACAAAAATAAAAAGAGGGAGATAGAACTCCATAAAACTGTTTGAGTCATGTTCTCTTTGTTTTAAATTTTTAAAATTGTGATGCTGAAGGTTGCACTACTGCCGAGCAACACGTGGCTCCTATGACAGTAGGCCTGTCGGGCCTAGTCTGGTGGAGAAACTTAAAAACAGGACAATGGAATGGACCAAAATTAGTAATAATATGGGGCATAGGCCAGGCTTGTATCTTTCCAGAAAGTGCAACTCATCCTATCTGGGTACCTGAACATGTTGTTCACCATCACCATGGAAGGTTTTGAGCTGCAGTTCAGACAACTGAATAATCTGATGCAGGACTGAACAAATAGTTAAACAGCAGGGAGGTCCTAAGTCTCCAGCCACAATGTTTGTGGCTATGCTGGCTTTATTGGGCTGTAGGGTAAATGGGGTTCATGGGGAAATTTAATGAACTTATTTCCCAGATTCACTTTTAGTACACCCAGCTTTGTGGCCTGGGGAATCCATTACAGTATTTTCTAATGATACTCAAATGTTTGGAGGTCTTTTGAATAAACATATTATACCTATTCATTCAATTGGATTTAATTATACTGGGTATACTGGGAGTTGAAATTTATGTTGGTCCCACAATACATAATGGCTACAAATTTGTTTGTGTTACAGGAGCCAAATATAATATTTCCCAGTGGGACTTTAGGAAAAGTTAAAAATCATTTAATGGGCATTTGGCACAGAAATAATGACAGTTGAGACCTTATGGACTTACATCATCATATTCAGAATATTCAGGAAAAACAGGAATGATCTCATGAATCCCCCATAGCTTGCTGAACAAATACTTAATGATTTAAATGGCTTTAATCCTGGGAATATGTTAAAACACTCAATATGGTACAGTTTTAGAATTATATGTTTGCTACTGATTTTCTTTTGCATTGTAATAATAAGTTGCCATATCTTCTGATAAAACATCTGAGAACTTCAATAATAGCCTATCACTTGCACTTAAAAAGTGAAAAAGGGGAGATGTTGAGAGTGGGGAATGACTTAGGGGTCTCTGAACTGCCCAAAGACAGAGGCAACACCTCTCTTGGGAATTTCTTGATGTAAGGGCACCCATTGAAAACTGTCCAGTTCTATGGTGATGCCCCATTCAAAGAGAAATTCCTTGCTAGCCAAGGTGCAAGCTGAAAGTTCTATTTGGACTGTTTTTACCCTCAGCTTTGATTTTGCTTGAAGAAGTTTTCTCACAATAAATCCTTCTGATGTTTAAACCTATATAATAAACCTGTCAAGCTTGCTCATAGTCATTCTTCCTCCACTAGAAAGGTAGGCTGAACCACTAAGCCCAGGCCTTTTCTCTCCTTTTGTGTCTGTTTGTCTTTTCCCTAATCCCCTCATCATCTGGTCAGGTTAGTTCTGAATAAAGTGTAGCACAGGATGGTGACACTCTTTGTGCTTAGGCTGTTGCATAGCCTGCTCATTGAATGATTAGTATTTATTCCTGTTTTGGTAATCTGGCTTTGTGTGAATGTGTGTGTGTGCCTGTCTTTCAAGGAAATCTAAACCTGCTGCATATTTTCAGTTTGTCACTTATCTATTTCAGCACTAGATGGCACCTTAAGTCCAGGTTTGCCACAGTGGACTCTTGATATGTTTTCATTGTTTCAGCATTAGATGGCAATCCAAACCCAGGTTTGTCTAAAACCTGCAGTTTTGTTGTTTACTGTAAATCAAGGAAGTACTTGAAAAATGCAGTCTTTCCCCATAACCTCTCGATGTGGCTGGTGTGGGCTCAGACACCTCATCCACAGTCACTGGCCTGTGGTTGGGCATTATATGATTCTTCCTGGCTTACCATAGAGGGACCAGCTCAAGACTCCTGTCAAACCTGTGGTCACCAAAACTGCAAATCTTTGTCATATCCTGAGATCATAGCCCACCAGGACCAGCACAGCACTGAGTAAGACCAAGGGCCATATTGGTATGTGCTGCCTAATGCTGAGATGGGTACTTGGTCTAAGATTCCTACATTGAGACACTGTTGAGGTTTACCAGAAGACTAATAGACTGGTTCACATATCTTAGTCTGGCACCAACACTGTTCCTGAGGCTCCACCTATACAGTCTGTGGTGATCTTCCCATTGTTAGACTTTGCCAGTCTTGTACTAAGTTTCATTGCAGAGTCCTGTGCTAATGATTCTGTCCTACACTGAGAATGGAGACTTGAGCTACTCTCTGTTGCCTGAGGTTGGTATTGATAAAGACATGGCCACTAGCCATCACTTGGGTAATGCTGAGTTGGGTTATGTCTAAGTCTCAAGGTTGTAAGGACCTATACAGTCTCAGGGGTGCACTCCAGCCCACCCTGAAGTTGGCAGTACTGCAAGATGAAACCGTGAAACAAGATGAAACAAATCTGTCCCACCAGAGCGCAGGTCTGTATGTTGCCAGGGCACATATAGAGGCTTCACCTGGTTGCACTGTCCTGGGGATAGCTGTGCTGACTGAGGTTGAGGGATGGGTGGACAACCCAGTTCCTTGGCTACCATAGTTGATGCTAAATTGACATGTACCTAAGTCTCAAAACTACAGGGACCTGTGCAGTCTTGGGGAGCATGAGGGGAATCTCAGGCCAATTCCAAGACTGGTAATGTGGCAAAACAAAATTCTAGCCTCTCATGCTGGTATGCAGATTGCTGTTTGGAACAAAGGTGACTCTACAGGCCAAATCTGCAAGTTCTGCCCTGGGTACAGAGGCCTTTGGTTTCTGTTTAGTCCCTGGTTTCACCATAGTGAGCTTATCAATGAGCTCTATCTAAGTCAAATTTCTGTGTTAGCTTAGGTGGCCTGCTCCCTTTTGGTGGAAACTTGATCCCTACTGTGCTACCCAAAGCTGGTTGGGGACAGAGGAGGAGCCAGTCAGTCACTAATAGTTACAGAGGCTAAGTCCACTGTGTTGGCCTGAGACTAGGGGTCACTGGGCTCTGAACCTCATTGGTTTTACTGTGGCGGGCATTTCAAGTCTAAGACCTGGGTTTAATTCTTTCTTTTCCCCAGATAGAGACATCCAAGGCTGCTTCAAGCTAAGGGATGAGTGATGCTAAAACTCTTTCCAGTCTTCCTTTTTTCTTTCTTTCTTTCTTTCTTTCTTTCTTTCTTTCTTTCTTTCTTTCTTTCTTTCTTTCTTTCTTTCTTTCTTTCTCTCTCTCTCTCTCTCTCTCTCTCTCTGTCTTTTTAGTTATAAATTGACACAATAACTTTATTTATTTTTTTATATGGTGCTGAGGATCGAACCCAGTGCCTCACACATGGGAGGCAAGCGCTCTACCACTAAATCACAACCCCAGCTCCTTAGTTTTTTTTTTTTTTTTTATTGTTATAATAAACCAGGCACTCTGGTCTCTCATCTGATTTCATTAGCTCTCCTAAAGGGGTTATTTGTTTAAACTGGTAGCACTATGGGGACATGATACCTGGGGGTCTCATTCACCATTTTTCCTAAAGTTAGGTTAGTAATTTGAGATATATCTATTTTTTAAATGTAGGGACTCATTTCTATAAATGTCTATCATAGTAATGCTTTTGCTGCAGCTTGTAAGTATTGCTTTGCTATATGTTTTGTTTTTGTTTTTGCTAAAAATATTTATTCCTTTCCCATTTGACTTATTCTTTGACCCAGGGGTTATTCAGGAGAGTGCTGCTTGTGAATTTTCCTATTTTCTTGCTTATATTGATTTCTAGTATTGTTCTATTGTGGTCAGAAAAGATACTTGCAATTACTGCAATCTTTTCAAAGATGACTTAGTTTGTGATCTATCCTAGATAATATTCTGTGTGCACTAGAGAAACTTTATATTCTTCTGCTGGTAAATTAAGAAAATTTAAGATGTCTCTTAGATCCATATGGTGTGGTTAAATTCCACTGATTTCTTTTTGATTATGTGGGTAGATGTTCATTTAATTATTGAGACTGGGGGAGTTAAAGTCCCCTACCCTTATTGTATTTCTGTTAACTTCTGACTTAGATCTATCTATATTATTTATTTACAATATATAAATATGTTGGATGATCATATGTTTATAAGTTTACATTATTCTGATGAATTGATTCTTTTATAACCATGTAATCATGTTTTTAATTTATAGACACAATTTTTTTTACTTTAAGTCAATTGTAAATACTGTTGCTTCTATTTTATTTGTATTTCTTTAGCATGAAATATTTTTTTCTCATCCTTTCACTATTAGCCTAGTGTATTCTTAAATCTAGAGTGACACAAATCAAAATATTTTGTGTTTTTGTTTGATTTTTTATGTGTTGTTGTCATTTTTTGTTTGTTTGATTAATCCATTAGGCACTTGAGGCCATTTGACTTGGGAATAATCCAGTTCTATAATTAGTTTATGGAAAATATCAATAAAGTTAATGCATCTGTGGTATAGCTAAGCAAGAAATAAAGGGAAGAAACAAATTATTAATATTATAAATGAAACAAAGGCTGTCATTACCAATCCCATGGCCATTAAAAGGATAATAAACCAATATTGTGAAAAATTCTATGCCCACAGATTGAGAAATTTAAATGAAATAAATCAATTTCTTTCTGTTGAAAGTCACACTAGGCAAAGTAGATCATTTGAATATGATTGTTTCTAAATAAATTGAATTAATAATCAATAACTTTCTAAACAAACTAGGCATCAAGCACAGATGGACCTCATGATTATTTATATCACCAAATATCTAATTAAAACAGTATATAAATTTTCTATAATCTCTTCCAGAAAATAGAAGCACAAGAAAAACTTTATTATTCAATGTGTGAGGCCAGCATTATCCTAATACTAAAAGCAGTAATGTCTTAAATTTACATAAAAATTTTCTCAAAAAAATGTTAATAAATTAGTCAAATATGTATTAAGTGAGGTATACAGTATGAACATGTTAGATTTATTTCAGAAACACAATGCTGCTTCAATATTCATAATCAATTAACATAATTCATCATATCAACAGAGATTAGAAGAAAAATCACATGATCATAAAAATAGATACAAGAGAATCATTGACAAAAACCCAACACCTATTCTCAACAAAAACAGTCAGACTGTTAGGGATGGAAAAGAATTTCCTCAAGTTAAGAGCAAACATTATCAAAATATCCTATAGCTAACATACTTACAAGTGACAAACTGGATGAATTATCTAATATAGGACACAAGGCAAGGCAAGACAAACCATAACCTTCTATTATGGTTTGGATCTTCAATATGTCCCCCAAAATCTTATGTGTTATGCAATGCAGGAATGTTCAGAGGTGAAGTTATTAGATTATAAGACATCTAACCTCATCAGTGGACTATCTATTTGATGGATTAATAATTGGAATGAACGGCTAAGGTGGTAACTCTAGGCAAACCGAGCATGGCTGGAAGGAGTAGGTCACTGGGGATATTCCCTTAAACTATATCTTGTCCCTGAATCCTTTTTCTCTTTATCCTTCCTGGTTACCATAAGTTGAGCATCTTTCCTTCACCGTGCCTCCACCATGCATTTCTGCTATGATGCTCTGCCTCCCCTAGGGCCCAGAGCAATCGAGTCTGCAGACCAGGGTATGAGATCTCTGAAACCATGAGTCCTATATAAAATTTTCCACCTCTAAATTGTTCTTGTCAGGTATTTTGGTCACAGCAATGAAAAGCTGACTAATACACCTTCTCATCACTCCTATTTAGCATCTTACAGAAATCCTAAGTAATACAATAAACAACAGAAGTAAAAATTATGCAGCTTGGGTATAAAGAAGTAAAACAATGTTCACTCACAGATTATATTACTCTATATGTAAAAAGTCACAAAGAATCAATAAAAATAACTCCTGGAACTAATGAGTAATTATAACAGGGTTGCATATGCAAAGCTAATATAGAAGTCAGTTGCTTTCCTTTACATTAGTAATGAACAAGTGGAATTTAAAGTTAAAAAAGAATATGTTACCCTAGCACTAAATATGTAAAATATTCCAGTTTAAATGAAACATGATATACAAAATTTATATACAGAAAAACTGTAAATTTGGTGAAGTAAATCATAGAAGATATAAATGAATGAAGAGGCATTCCATGCCTATATGTGAAAAGATTCAATATTATCAAGATGACACTTCTTCCTAAATCAATCTATAATTTCAACACAATCATAATCAAAATGCTACCATGTTATTCTGTATATATCAATAAGTTGATTTTAAAAATGCATAGAAAGGGGAAAGGTCCAGAAGAGCTAAAACAATTCTGAAGATGAAAAACAAATTTGTAGAACTTAACACTTCCTGATTTCAAGAATTAAAGGTGCAGTAATCAAAACAGTGTAATTTTGACAGAAGAACTGAAAAACAGAGCCATGGAGCAGAATAAAGAGCTCAGGAACAGGCTGAAACAAATATAAGCAGTGGATTTTGAGAAAGAAAAATGTAAATGAAAATTGAAAAGATAAAGAATATTGTCAAAAACTGGAATAACAGTATACCTTTGTTGCAATATATATATATATATATATATATATATATATATATATATATAT
>NW_026000169.1:5928408-5939859 GCF_001458135.2 Marmota marmota marmota
ATATATATATATATATATATATATATATATATATATATATATATATTTTATACACACACACACACACAGATGTAGGATCTTGTATTTTTCAAAAAAAACCCCTCAAATGTATAATTCTCGAAAACATAAAATATATATGGCTATAATGTTTCTAGAAGAAAATCTATATTATATTAGGTTTGGCAATAACTACACACAACAACAGAGGCATGTCCATATAACACCAAATTGGATTTATTAAATTAAAAAGAAAAACTTCTGTTCTCAGAAACAATATTAACAAAACACGTGTGTGATAAACATGTTACATGTAAAATACATAGATTTTTTAATCTAATATTAAAAATAATTAAACAACTTAAAAAACGGGCAAATCTGAATAAAATACCTTCTAAAGGAGTTATGCAATAGGCAAATATGCCTATTAAAATGCTTAAAATCTGCCATTAAGGAATTGAAAATTAAATACAATAAGATACAATCACATACTAAAATGGTGAAAATATGAAACACTGATTATAACAAAAAATGATAAGAATGAGAAGTAATAGGAATGCTCATTCATTGTTAGTGGGAATGCAAAATGCTGGTGTCTTTCAAGGAAATTTGGTGCATTTGGAAGTTTTTTACAAAGCTAAACATAATCTTATTTAAATCTCAATAAACTCTTTCCTAGGTGTGTACTTATATTAGTTGAAAACATACATCCACACAAAAATATGCTCCTGAATATTTTTAAAAGCTTTAAATATTAAAAAAATTAAATATTCAAAAACCCCTCAAATTTATTCATGTTTGCCCCCAATATTGTTCCATAATAGGTGAATGTGTAAACAAAATGATATGCACACAGTGGACTATAACCTAACTGTCACGGTTTGGATGTGAGGTGTCCCCCAAAAGCTCATATGTGAAACAATGCAAGAAAGTTTGGAGGAGAATATAAGCAGTGAATCAATCCCTGATGGGATTAACTGGGTGGTAACTAAAGTGCTGGAGTGTGGTTGGAGGAGGTGGGAATTAGGGTTTATATTTGTGTCTGGTGAGTGGAGTCTCCATCTCTCTTTTCTGATCAGAATGTGAACTGCTTCCATCCTCCACACTCTCCTAACATAATGTTCAGCCTCACCTGAAGCCCCGAGGAATGGAGCCAGTCTTCTATGTACTAAGATTTTGAAACCGTGAGCCCTAAAATAAAACTTTTCCTCCTTTAAAATTGTTGTGGTCATATCATTTAGTTACAGCAGTGAAAAAGCTGACAACAAAATGAAAAACCAAGAACAAAATAAAAATGAGTTATCCTGAAAAATACATGCAGGAACCCCAAATGCACAATACTAAGTGAGAGAAACCAATTTAAAAATGCCAAATAATTAAAAAGATTAAGGAAATGGGGGGAATAAAGGGAAGTTTACAGTGGTGAATCCATTTTGTATGATGCTATAATGGTGAATACAAGAGTTTATGCATTTGATGAAACCCATTGAACTGTACAACAGAGTGGACACTAATGTAAATAATGAACTTTAGCTAAGAGTAAGTAATTAATAGTTAATGTATGAAGGTTAGTTACAGTTAGGTTATAGTCCACTGTGTGCATATCATTTTGTTTGCACATTCACCTATTATGGAACAATATTGAGAGCAAACATGAATAAATTTGAGGGTTTTTTTGAATATTTAAAACATTTTTTATTAAGAATGTAACACATCAATACAAGATGTTAATGGTTGGTAAAGCTGTGACCAGGGACAGGGTGTATATGTAAACTATTTATGCCATCTGATTGGTTTTTATTTAAATCTAAAACTTCTCTATATAATAACAATATTTTTTAAAAGGTATTGTGGTATATTTCTCCTCCTCAAAAAATTATAATTTAGTTGATGATACAGCTCAGAGGCAGGGCTAACAAATTTGTGGAAGCAAAAGAATTTTTATGTATTAACAATGAAAGAGATTCACTCTTAACAAAGAAATACTTTACCCTCCCTAATCAGATGATTTTGTTACAATAAGCCAATATAATTTAAATACACATGTCACAAATTTGATCTATAAGAATCTCTCTGGGGGCTGGGGATATAGCTCAGTTGGTAGAGGGCTTGCTTCATATGCACAAGGCCATGGGTTCAATCCCCGACACCACCAAAGGGAAAAAAAAAAAAGGAATCTTCCCAACTAGATGACAAAAAAGAGAACCCATAAAGTAACCAGATAAATAAGAAGCCTGTCTATCCCCATTTTCTCCCTAATGCTCTTACTGCTACCTAACGGCATGGAAATCACTTAATTTTCTATGTAGCACTTGAAAATAAAGAAAAATAAAAATCCATCTTTAAAAGTTGGACGACTAAATGAAAGTTCTCTTTTTAAATTAATTGGAAAAAGTTTTAAAAGCTAAAATACTTACCTTCCTGATTGTCTTTATTGTGGTGAAATAAAATACCTTTATCTTGGTGAAATAAAATATTTGAACATGTCTATCTATGATGCTGTGCCCTTAATAGTTCTCATTGTCAAAAGTCATAGAATATTGTTATTATCATGGTATTTGGTTTTGATTAGTCAAAACCATCATGCAACTTTTGAAAATGCTTTCATAATCCTTAAATAGTTTGATTATCTTTGCAAACATTGTAGTAAAGATACCTACCTTATGACAGATGTTTATTATGTAGGGGCCATAATATTACAACCTATATTTATAAAATATGAGTATTAATTAAAGCAAGAAAACAATTATAAGTTTGTACATTTACTTATTTTTTACTGAAAAATTCTACAGAAGATATAACTGAATCTAAAAACAGATTAGGTTAATTAATACTACAAAAATGTATTAAATTTCTGCTAGAAATTAATGGGCTGTGGGCTGGGAATGTGGCTCAAGTGGTAGCGCGCTCACCTGGCATGTGTGGGGCCTGCGTTCAATTCTCAGCACCACATACAAAGATGTTGTGTCTGCCAAAAACTGAAAAATAAAGATTAAAATTCTCATTCTCTCTCTCTCTCTCTCTCCTATCTTAAAAAAATAATTAATGGGCTGTGAGTTTTAATTTCTAAGGAAAGAAATTCAGGTACAATTGTGAACAGCTTATTGAAAAAGTCAACTTAATATTCTATAGTTGCTAAACAAGATATTTGTTTGAATTATAAAAGTCAAAAATATATGAAATAAAATGGTATAAAGAGAGCAACCCATAATAATGCTTTATCAATTGTGTGTTTGTTTTTTTAAGATATTTTATCTTTATCAGGTCTTCATTAATTCTATATTCATTAAATATATATTGATAAATTAATATGATTGGGGGAAAAATCAGGAATATTCTATAAAAAGAGATAATTTTTGAACCTAATTTTAATAGTTTTCAATAGATACCAAACACTTAATAGTATTAAACATATTCAAGGGAGAAACAACATCAGCAAATCCTTAGAGGTTTAAATCATAATGTTATATTTAAAATGTAAAAGGAAGCAGCTCAATAGAGTTCTTTGTTTTAATCCCAAAGTAGGTGCACCAAGACCACAGATTTCTCAAAAATTGTGGCAGAGGATTATAACTCACATAACAATATGAACAAAAATAATATTTTTGAGAGTTAATTGTATGTCAGGTATTATACTGAAGAATCATATAGCCTCATGGAAACTTTATGAAATATATACTAATAATCTCTTTACAGAAATAAGAACTTTAAGAGATGGAAATGGTTGTTTGCTAAATGTCCAAAATAGTTGATAAATACTAGGATGGCAGGAATTTAGCCCATTTGTGCTTAATTCTTAAGAAATGCGGAATCTCTGACAACTGAAAATAAATATTAACAAGGTAGATTGTCTCATGCAATTGTCTTGTGCAAGCAAGATCCGGTTTTGCATCATGTATTAACAGAAGCCTGCTTTAAGGAAAATGCTTATGATTCAAAAGTAAATTTCTTCCCCAAGAAGTGCTGTTTGCTTTTCACTATTTTATATTTGTATTTATTTCAATTTTTTCTCTATATGTTTTTTGATTATTGTGATACTTTTCTCTAATTTTGGGACATTTATGATTAATAGTCATAGTTCATGTTTTAATTTCTTTATTTAAGCCTATATATTCCCCCTTTCAATTTGTTTTAATGGTATCCCACAAGTCTTCTTACCATTCAGTTTAAAATACATTTAATAATAATTTTTCTATTTTTAAAATTAATGGCTTAAGTGGAAAAGTATCTCATAAATGCCTATAATATTTTGACTTTTTCAAGTTTTCTTAAAATGATTTCTAGATGAATTTTTTTGTAATCAAGATGCAAATTATTTGAAATTTGTTGAGATTTTTCCCATGGATAAATATATAATGGTTTTTAAATTATTTGTATTTTCCATAGTTATATGCTGTATAGTTTTGGCTTACAGTATTCTAAATAGGACAATTATATCAGGTTTGTTCTATTGCTGAAATCTTCCATGTGCATACTGATTTTTTGTGTATGTGAGATCCATCAGTCACTGATAAGTTTGTGCTGAGCTTCATTATTATAACCCTGTATTTGTTAACTGGTCAATTAAAATTAAACCAGTATATTATATTTCTGTTAAATCTTACCAAAGGTTTTTAATGTAAATTTCATTTTCTTTCACTTTAATATAGTTAATATATTGGTGTTTGCATGATACATCTTCTTTCACTTCCAAACAAAAATTTTTATTGCTGATTGCTTTGAAATATTATCTTGAACTAATAAATGTAACAAATATCCTTATATTCTGTTGAGAAATACATTATCTAACTATTTTTTGATACCTATCCAGCCTATTTTATCCCCTTGTTTCTCTTCATTTCTGCCTTCTTTGTAATGATTATTTTAGTATTCCAGAGTGACATTCGTCTTTAGGTGTGACATAACACGAAGTTATGCCTAGAGACTATACTTGTATATTATATGTTGGAAAAATTTAGTCCATTGCAAAGCCAGTCAAAGAAGTATGAAAAAAAAGACAATTATGAAAACTGAAGCTATGGAGAGTGGCTTGTACCTGGCAAATTATACATTCATTGAGTACTTCACACTACAAAATAAAATTTGAATAATGCTAAGTGATGTGGACACAGTTTAATGATTTTAGATTTATGGAATCAATCTAGAAATAATTTTTTGTTTAATTGTACATGTGGAATAGATATAAGTATTAGCAAACTTGAGAACATTAAAGAAAATATTAGAGGTGACAGAAGTTGAGAAGATAAAATAGCAAGTCAAAAGACAATGTTAAAAGAAAAAAGATATTTAGATCAGTCTTCTGAAACAGCTTCATATCATAGCATCAAAAAAAAAAAATGAGTTAATGGATGAGGTTGCCACTCACCATTGGACCCAGGGTAACCAAGTCTGACTGGACATCACTAAGAGCTGATGGATTTATATTGCAGTAAGCCTACCAATCACTCATGGCACACTGGTTGGGAGTTCTACTTAAAAGTGAATGTCTAACAAAGAGAGACATTTAAAATTCGAAATGACATTTAAAATTCTAAAACTAGGAAACAAGAATTCAGGGCAGAGATTTGATGTTAACCTGCATCTCTCATAACAGTAAGCAAGAATTTGGTATGAAAATAGAATAAACATACTATTTAAACTCTAAATACAGATATAGTAAAATTGAAAACAATACAAAAAAGACTCAAAAGAATAATCATAGGATATTTCTGAAAAGTAGTAATAAAAATGGAGATGGGTAAGCAAAGTCTATACTTTGCCTTTAGGATTTTTAAATTCTGTTTACATATAATTTTATAACTGTTACAGCCTGGGGTGACATAAGATAAAAATAAAAATGAATCTGAAATTATAAACACAATGTGGAAAAAACAGAGTAAGCAAAATATGGCTTAAATACTCACGTTAAAGTAAAAAACGTAAGGTAGTAAGGTCGTAGGAAAAACCCTTCCTTCAGGTTTTTCTGGGAATTAGCAGGAAATGCTGTTGAAAGTATGAACAATATATAATCTGATAAATTAATGTAGTTTATTCCTTTAATCTGAAAAACAAACAAACAAACAATCCTTCATATGTTGGGAAAGAAGCAATAATGGGTCTCCCCCAGTCCAGATTCATAGCTAATTCCAGGAAAATTTAAGAGAAATGAAGCACCCAGGTCCTGATCATTCACCTTCCACATCTTACAAAAAAAAAAAAAAAAGTCTTTCAAAAAGCAGATAATGACAGTCCTTGCCATGTTACAAATGCATTTACAATGGTATGAGAAAACCCTTTACCTGTACCTCTCCTATTAGAAGAGGTCTAATTTCTAAAGAAAATAGAAAAATACCTGTAAAATAAAGAACTAAACATTTAATAGGTCATAAAATAGAGGTGTTTATACACAATAGAGTGCAAGTCATGGTATTTTACCTGAATTCACCTTATTTTTCCTATTTGCTTACAGAAGACTTGGATTATAGTTATGGCACTTACTATCTCTTACAGGAAAAACTGACATATATGTATTTTATTCAACAATTTCCCAGGAAGAATAAATACTACTTTCTTCATTTTATCTTTTCTTTCTCACCTTATCCTCAGTATACTCTCTTTTATATAGACATTAAGTCTTTAATAAATTTGATTTGACTGAAATGAGCTCCAAAGGTAACTATTGGTTAGGTTAAAAACAGTAAATATTTTTGATATAAATGGTAATAATAAAAATAAGGAGCTATAATAAATTTAATCTTTTCTCACTAATTACAAAAAAGGGTCTTTAAATGATTTTCATTTTCAGTCAGATAATTGAATCTAGATTAGGATGCAGAGTTCTAAACATAACTGTTATTAAATATAATTAATGCTATTTTCAAGCTTAAATCAGAGTCATGCTACTTGAGAGTAGGAGGTCTTTAGGCTTTAGAATAAATTTAACTGATGATTGCAGATGGATTTATTATTTATTATTATTTTTGAATCATAAAATTGGAATGTATACTTATCTACAGAAGAATATTAAATTTAACAACACGTAATTACCCATTTGTTATGATTTGAATATGAGGTGTCCCCCCCAAAAGTTCATGTGCTAATGCAAGAATATTCAGAGGTGAAATGATTAGATTATGAGAGCTGTAACCTCATCAGTTGTTAGTCCATGGGATGGATTAATCATTTGAATGGATGACAGGTGGTAACTATAGGCAGGTGGGGCATGTGTAGAGGAAGAAGTTCACTGGAGCATACCTTTGGGCTCCTAATGGTCCCTCTTTTTCTCTCTCTACTTTCAAGCTACCATGAGCTGAGTAGCTTTCCTCTCTGGGACGCTTCTACTATTATTTTCTGATATAATCCATAGCAATAAAGTTGGCCAACCTTAGAATGAACTCTAATAAAACCATGAGCCAAAATAAACTTTTTCTCCTTTAGGTTGTTCTTATCAGGTATCTTGGTCAGAGACAAAAAGCTGACATACATTTTTTTTGTAAATGATTACTGCTTGCTATATTCCTTTTAATGTTTTACATATTCAGATATAGGGATGTAAGTACATATAATATATGCATCTATACATATGCCTTACATGTGACTTCAAGTTTTAATGTTATTTTAAAAAGTGCACCTAAATCCGTGCATGATAACTCTGTGATCAACTTTAATTAGAAATTTGACAACTAATTACAAAAAATAAATTTCTCAGCTGTCGTAAATTTTGTTGTTTTTGTTTTCCTATGTTGTACCATGTGTTCAGAGACTATGACTCCCAGTAGCATCAGTGTAGCCTCTCTGATACAAAGCACCGTTAGATGATGTCTTACAGTGTCAGCTGTGAGAAGAGTGGAAAATCCAGTTAAGTGTTTGAAAATGTTCATTCACTTACAGTTGTTATGCTTTTATCTTTTGTCTTCACTTTCTGATGTTGATTTCCTTTGTTTTAGGAATTTGGGGGATTTTAAAGATTTTTATAGGTACATAATAATTACACATGATAATGGAATTCATTCTGACATACTTGGACATGCACATACATAATTTGGTCAATTTCAATCCTTAATACTTCCCCTTGCCCTCTATGCCCCACCTCACTCCATCTACTTCCTTGACCTTACTCATATCCTATATGTTTTCCTGAGATCCTTTTGCTTCCTTTTTGTCACTTAGAGTCCACATAGGAGAGAAAACATACAACCCTTATCTTTCTGAGCTATGTTTACTTTACTCAACATGATGTATGCTCTCCAGTTCCATTCATTTCCTGAAAATGACATATTTTTTTCTTCTTTATGTCAGGCTAAAACTCCATTATGTGTATATACAATATTTTTTAAAAATTCATTCATCTGTTGATGGGTGCTGAGGCTGGTTGCATAACTTGATTATTGTGAAGTGTGCTGCTGTAACATGGCTATGCATACATCACTACAGTATGCTGACTTTAATTCTTTGGATAAATACCGAGAGGCTTTTTATTTTTTTTTCATTAGAGGTTAAAGCAAGATAAACAATGCACCACATGATAGATAACATAACATATTCTTCTGAGTCAATCTTATTCTTTAAAAATATTTTTTCTAGTTTTAAAAATAATGTGTTATAGATGGATATATATACATATATATACATATATATAATAAACATTTACATTAGAACTAACTATGTGCCACATATTATAGTAACAGCTTAACATATGTGATGTCACCTCACTTCCAAAAAGTATTAGTTGAATGGAAATATTATCCCCATTATATTGCTATAGAAATATGAATCTTGTTTATATATTAAGTTCTGAATTCCATTAAATCCAAGAAAAAAGATGAGAAATCATCATGGGTTAATTAGCACTATGTATGAGAAAACAAAAGGCAATGTTAGATTGACTCTAGGGGAAGTTAGAAATTTCCCAACCAAATGGAAAAAGATGATTGAAATTTTTCCTGTTGCCAAAAAAGGGACTTTGAACATCCAATTATTTTTAAAAAACTTTTTTGCAGTTCTATTTCACATATCTTAAAGAAACACTATGAAAATAAAATAAGATATAATAATACTTTTCTGCTTTAGTAAGTGGTAGAAATAAATTACATGATTTTATACTTGCTTAAATTACAGCCAACAATGAGACTATTTATTTAGTCTCTCTAAAACATTTTTTTAAAGTTTTGATTCATATTGCAAAAATTGTCTCAACATGTTTGCAACTCACATTATAAATACGGATTAAAGAGGTCAGAGGTAACTATTCTACATAAAAACAGTTGTATTGAGATCAATGCATTTTCCCTGAAGTTTAAGGTTGCAAGATAAAAGAAAAATCCTCGTACTGGTGATTAAACCCAGCGATGCTCTACCACTGAGCTTCACCCCTAACCATTTTTTTTTTTAATTTGAGACAGGTTCTTGCTAAACTGCCCAGAGTGACCTGAAATTTGTGATCCTCCTGCCTCAGTCTCCAAAGTCACTGGAATTGCAAGCGTGTGCCTCCACACCCAGCTGCCAGGTTGAAATTTTGAAGTTGTTTTTCCTATCACTATTGTCATTCTAGTTACAGAATGAATTTTACTCAGACTAAGTACTCCTTTATTCCATCTCATACACGAGTCTTCAGTACAATAGCCAAGTGGCTGTTACCATTTCTAATGAAATGATTTACTCAAAGAAATCACCAGGTGGGAAAGATGCAGTGATTTAAACTCCCAGGTTATTCTAATTACTATGTCCTATGAAAACATATTTCCCTTATTTTGCATGTATGTCTGTGAATTAGTAGAAGACAAAAAAAAAAGAAAGAAAAAATAGGTGCCCAGAATACAAAAAATCAGCAAATGCAATCAATGTATAGAAAAGAATAGGAAGATCAAAGCTGAACATTATAACTAAATAATCTTAAGATATGAATCTGCATGTGCTCATATGTTTAGAAATCAGTATAAGAATAGGAAGGAAATACCACACTTTGAGAAACAATTTTTTGAATCTATGCATAGTAGTCTTTATGGTTAAAGTACAGAAGTTTGATTTTAAATTGAGTTTATGGTTTATCCTGAAATCAATCAATCTCCCTCCCCAATATCTCTCTCTCTCTCTTTCTATTCTTTCCTTTCATCATTTTATTATTGCTTTTTCTTCTTTTCCCTTCCAATTTTTTTTTTGCTTCCTTCTTTTTGCTCTTCTATCAGTTTTTTTTCTTTTTTCCTGCTTCTCCAAATTAAATCTTAAAGCATGGAAACAATGTACCCTTTCCAAGGACATAGGAGTGTATCAAATATGCTCTTCAGAAACAAAGGACATATAATAAAGCAAGTTATTTTTTACAGATGTATACACACATAGCTACTATGAATATATGTAAATAAAATCAGTTATTAGTGTAGCCAAGCAATTAAGAGTATACCTGAGAGAGAAAACTAAATGCAAAGATATAGTTTTTCTCAAAAAGTAAACTATTACAAACTATTACATGTGATGATAAGCTCAGATCACAGATTATATCTCACTCTGACCTTCAGGCATAAGGTGGATGTGCCCCTTTGAAGCCGGGTGTGGACAAGTGGTTTCCATGGTCTGTAATATTTTATTAGAAGTCACATATATCACTTTTGAACAAAAGCCTGAGATGGTGCGTGTTTTACCCCATGCTCTTTTCCCTGCTGTGGAGATTCTAAATCAAATTTCAAAATGGAGCAGTTCTCAGTCTGGGAGCCTGAATGCCTACAGTGAGCAAAAAGCTCCTTGTTAGACTGAAATAGAGATGTAGCAAACAGTGGGAGATAAGAAATTTTTTTGAGATGTTTTTATGAGATTTCTTAGTAGTTTTCTAACCATTTCAAAATATTTCTGAAGTTGAAAATGCATCTACAATAAGATATTCTGATTGAACTTTGAAAGAAATAAGATTATTAGAAGTGACTAAAATCCCAAATCAAAAGATTCAGAGATGACAAACATGTTTCTTCTTATCCACAAGTTTGGCTTTCCATGGGTATAGTTATTTATTTTCAACCACAGTTCAATAAAAATGGAAAAATAAATAAACAATTTATAAATGGTACATTCCATACTATTTAAGTGACATGAAGAAATCTCATTCTGACCTACTCCTTCTAGAGGAGGACATGAATTGTTCCTTTGTCCAGTGTATCCACACTGTGTACACTACCCACACTTTAGTCACTTAGCCATCTTAATTATCAGATGCACTGTCACAGCATCATAATGCTGTGTTCAAGTAACCCTGCTCTGGTAGCTTGAGTTGTGTCACATAGGAATTGTGTCATTTCACATCATCACAGAATAAAAGTGAGTACAGTACAAGATATTATAAGATACAGAGGAACCACATTCACAAAATTCATAAATTTTGTTTCAATATACTGCTATAATTGTTGTATTTCAGTATTGGTATGTATTGTTACCCTGCCTAATGTATATATTAAACCCAGAAATTCTCCTAAATTCCTGAAAATACTT
>NW_026000169.1:5939879-6000890 GCF_001458135.2 Marmota marmota marmota
ATATATATATATATATATATATATATATATATATATATATATATATATATATATATATATAAATAAACATAAAATATGTATAAGTTTCAGCACTATCCACAGTTTCAGGCATCTGAGTTTTGAAAATCATAAACCAGAGTTTATGTATCACATATATGGATATTACTTTAATCATCCACCTATTATTTTTTTCTCCAAAGAGTAGAAGTCTCAAAACATACTATTTATTTCAAAAGTTACCACAAATGGTGTATGTGTTGCTCCATTTAAATTGTTACAGGTGTCACACATCTAGGGCAATAGGGTTAACAGGTTAACCACATTGATTTCATCCCTTTGTAATTCAATTGTCTTCATTTTTTGCAGGCTACTATAAGGTGATATCATAATTCAGGTTTTGAAATAATTTGCCCTTGACAGACAAGTAAACTTGATTTAAAATAGTTCACTCAGAACATAGTAAGTTCATCTCTCTCCATATCAAGTTTTAAGTGAAGATATCACGATTTCCAAAATTAATGGAAGATAGAACATTAAAATCTACAAAGTGGCAGGGTTTTTATAAAATCGTGCAGCATATGTAACAACTTTGATTTAACTAATTACTAAAGGTTATATTTTTCCTTAATAAATTATTTCATATACTCCAAAACTAATTTTAGGTACATATCTTTCTCATATATATACACTGCATGAGAGAGCCCATGTGCATGTGTATTTAGATTACAGAAAATAATGTATTTAGCTTTTGTTCAAAAGAACAATCTTTACTACTAAAATAAGCTTTAAGGTGTCATTTAAATTTTTGGTGTCTTGGCTGAAAATGAGCATATTATATGATGGTTTTAAGTAACGGAAGATCATTTTCTGGTTTTGCATCATTTTCAGCCTATCACAGTGGAAGAAAAAGAGAGTTGCCCACTCAATACCGTACTCAGCTTAAAATAGATGATTTGAATTCTTCATGTCCAAAGGGAATTGAGTTATGGTGAATTATGGCAATTTATTGCTATAATCACTATGTTATTTTAATATAAACTACTGAATTTGTTTAAATATCAATATACACATTATATATAAATAAAATATGATATATATATATATATATATATATATATATATATATGCCTACACTGTAGGCATTTTTCATGATTTTCTCTCTGTTGGGGAGCTTACATTTTCTGTAATTTGTATATTGTTTTAATTCATTTTTAAAAGTTCTATGTTCTTTTTTCTAATATTTTGTAACTTGATATTTTTAGTGCCTAATGAATATTTTACAATTATGAGTTTTCTTCAAATATAGGATTAATTTCTCAACTGTTATAACAAGGACCAGATCAGTTTAGACAGTGTAGAAATATACATAGAATCTTTATCCTACTGGGACTGCAATGAATACTCTTAAGTGAAATCCTAGGCAGATTTTGGCCAAAAGGATTTTAAAACAAATCCTTACTGATTTCACCAATGTCTACTCTTTAATTTTGGAAAATTCCCCAAGATACTCTGCTGCACTTTGGCTAGTAACAGTGTTAGAACAAACAGGGTAAAGTAATTTTCATTGTTTAACCCATAGGGAGATATTTATGTCCTCAAGGACAAGCATGCAAAAAGTAGGCAGGCTCTGGATTAAACTATGTTTTAAGAAAAGGATCTTGAGGAGATAAAAGAGCATGCCTATGTTGCAGTAGATCAAATTATGAGGAGACAGCTTCATGATAAATAATCCTTAAAGGATTCTGTGAAAATCAGGTCATAAATAAAGTTGAAATAACTCAGTCCCTACCTACACAAAACCTACACAGCTGTAAAGTTTACTTGGAAATATCTTGTATCCTTTCAAAAATAACAAATTTTCTATATAGATTAAGATTTGAGTCAAAACTCAAGAGTTTTTTTATATATAAGTTAAAAATATTTATTATATTCTTATCTCAAAGAGCAAATGATCCAAAGAAACTAAGATACTTCTATAAAAGAAGCATAATGAATGGATATTGCCCTTACAGAAATCAAAGCTTAATTAAGACAATGTAGTATATGTGTTATAATAAACAAGCCAATCAGAGAAGAGAAAAGAAAAACCAGAAACAAAATATGTAGGCATTGTGCTTACAAAAGAGCTTTCATAGCATTTCCATATGGGCAACTGAGGAACACCAGTATCTGGAGCATGGACAGTTATTGCCATGATAACAAGATTGAAACATCATCCCCATTTTATACCAAACACTAAAAGCAATCCATATAGGTTTAAAAAATACATATCGCATAAAATACAAAAAAAGATAAAATCTTTATAATTTAAAATAAAATTGTTTCTAACATTATAAAACCATAAAAGAAAGTATCATTAAATATCATTGCTTGCAAGTTAAGCTTTCCATTTATTGAAATATATTCTAAGGAAAATACAAGAAAGACTAGACTAAAATACTTATTAATAATTATAACTTTATATAAAGAATTATAAAAAATATTTCATATCAATAATAAAAAGGTACACACCCAATAGGAAAAAAAGTGTGAAAACACAGAAACACAAATAACCAATAGCCATTGTTTATCAAGAAAACAGACATCAAAATCTTAATGAAATAATATTGAACACCAATTGGAGTAGCAAAATTTTATTTGAAAGTTTTATTATACAGAGCTTTGGTGAAATATGAAGCAGCTAAACATTGATAAACTGCTGATGATGTCAAATTTGCAGAATCATGCTGGTAAACAAGCAATTGGCTTTTTCTTTAATGATCTAAAGGTATGTATATATTATAACCCAGAAATTCTCCTAAATTCCTGAAAATACTTAAATTTGTGTACTTTAAAAAGTCCATAGAGCATTTAAAAAAAAAGAAAAAAGAAGGAGTTACAACATAAATATTTATCTATAGGAGAATGGATAAATATTATGAACTATTACATAACAATAAAATTCAATGAATTACAGTTATGTATGTAAAATATCAGGATCATCGAGAAAGAGAATTTACATAGTCTGAATAGTGAAAGTCAATGTAAAGAGTTATTAACTATAAGCAAACACAGTGGGGGAAAGAGTTAACTAGGAAGAAGTTATGAGAACTTTAAAAAGCACATGGGAATTGCAAATATAAAGAGCAGCAGGTACCACTCAGGCTGAGACAGAGTTTTGACAGAAGAGGCCTTACACAAAGATACACATACTAAACCTTGAGGTGAGAGCCAGACCCTGGAGGGCAGGGCAGGGCATTTCCACATCTCACTGAATGACAGATAAAAGGAGGTGCCACTTTGATGGAATTTGCCATTAATATATGAAGTTGCCTAAAAAATCTTCCTGGGAATAAGTCTCAGCACAGGTAGTCTGCTACAGAAGTAGCAGAGTTGGGAGCTGTGAGCAGTTGCAGGCTTCTGGGTGCTGCTGATGATTCATAGTAGGAGGTTGTGCTAGAGAACTTTGCTGCAGGAACCTGCCCAGCAAGCCAAGGGAAAGATCCCTGATTGGTGATAACTCTCCAGTTTTGACTGACGACATTTAACATGAAAAGACCTAGTGACACAGAAAAAAATATTAAAAAGATTCACCCATTTTTACTTATGTCCTGTAATTATTGTTTCTTCTGTCATATTAAGTTCCTTCCTTCCTTCCTTCCTTCCTTCCTTCCTTCCTTCCTTCCTTCCTTCCTTCCTTCCTTCCTTTTTAGGAATTTGTTTATGGAATCTAAACTAATTTTATGCCTGAAATTATTCATAGTATTATTTTATGGTCACTCTTTTTTTATGTACCATTATTAGTGGTGTCTCTTTATATTTCTAGTTTTAGTAATTTATTTTGTCTCATTTTTTATTTCATTAATTTTCTCTAGTGTTTTCCTCTTCTCCACCTCATTAAATTCTAGTCTCACTTTTGTCATTTTCTGCTTTACGTTTTGAGTTTAATATGGTTCTAATTCTCCAGTTTGGGGTATTGTTTATGATATTACCTTTTTGTAATGCAGACATTTATAATTTAAATGTTCTCTTAGCTCTCCTTTCATTTAACTTCATTTCATAAGTTTAAGAATGTTGAACATTCATTTTCATTTATCTCAAAATTTTTCTAACTTTCCTTATAATATATTTTTTCCTAAATTGGTGACTTGTCAAGGTTGAGAACAAGCTTTGATTTCAATCCTTTTAAATTTATTTAGAATACTTTCATGACCTCACATTGGATCAGTTTGGAAGTGTTCTATGTTTAATTGGGAGTGATAGGTGTTTTATATTGCTGGGCTAGTGTTCTATGGGTGTCTGTTAGGGATAGTAGATTGTAGCATTTTCAATTCTTGTATTTCATTACTGATTTACTAAGATATATTAATTGTTGAAAATGGGACATTTAAATCTCCAATCTTTACTTTAGAACTATGTGCTTGTCCTTTCAAGCCTGTTAGTTTTTGCTTCGTGCATTTTTGGTATTTTGTTATTAGGTGCATATAAGGTTCTTGTTAAATATTCCTGATGAATCAATTGTTTTTCCAATATAGTTCTTCTTTTTAAGATATTTTTCAAAAAGTCTGTTCTATATAATGTAAATAACAATAACCTACCTTTTTGTTTCAGTAATTTTTTTAAGTTCATAAAAATTTTGTCCACTTCTGTTTACTCTCTTTGTCTATGTATTTCAATACAGGGAACATCTTGGTTTCAATTGCAGTTGACTACTTAATTCCCCTGTATCGATCAACTTTCTGCTTCTTTGAATATGTAGCAATTTTTATTTTTATTTTATGCTAATTCTCACATTTTCAATGGACTGTTTCTTGTTTGACTTTATTATTATTAGTGGAGAGGTACATTTGTTAGTAAAGAGTTACTTTACTGATCAATTAGCCTAGGTTTTGAACATTATTTTCAATTTCTGGTAGATACCTATCCTCAGGTGTACGTTTTCAGAAGTGACAACTCAGTACAAGGCATCTTCAGCAGAGTGCCTCTTTTTTAGCTGTTCCAAAATCTTTCAATGTCGTGTGCCCTCCAAAATCCCTGTTCAGTTCACTGCCCACAGCAGCAGTTCTCTGCTGTGAATTATGAAGTCAATGGTGGTGCACAAACTAAAGATGGGGGTCATATGCAGATCTCTGGGATCTTTTTTATACATTTCCTTTTCTCTAATACTCTGCCCCTCAACCTCCAGCTGCCTCTTAAGTCACAAAATATGACTTCTGTCTGTTAAGACCTGTGATCTTCTGGGGCTTTAACTCACTGTACTGTCATCCTGAAGGGCCACTAGGAAGAAATCTCAATTAATTGTAGCACTAATCTCATGTGTTAGGTTTATCTCAAGAATTATAGTGCTACACTGCCTGATATAAAATCTCTGACAATAGTTGTGTATGTTTTGACTAGTTTTATAATTGTTTACTGTAGGTGGATGTTTAGAGTGTCAATTATACACTATGAAAAGAACAGAAGTCAATTCTTATATTTTATTATTATAAAAATCCAGATAAAATTTTTGAAAACAATTTCAAAAATGGTGACTTCCCTAAGTTTACTGAGATATTTTGAAAAATTGAATCTAGAAGTTTGCCCCACACATACTTTATAACATTTAAATTCATAGATTTTTAAAAAAAACATTTTATTTATGTAACATCTTCAGAAATGCATTAAATATGATACTATGAGACTGATTGGAATATACTTTATCACTTGTTTCTGGTTTTGTTTTGTTTTGTTCTTGTACATTACACAGTAAGTCTGATGTTAATTTTCAGGTATTAGGGTATTGTCTTGAGATTTATTCAAAATTTCATTATAAATAAAATATGATAGCTTACTGATTGAACCAATATCATAAGACATAAGCTGTAATACACTTTAAGTCACTTTAATACTAATAATTAAAGAATATTAAAATTTTTCAGTCCCTGGGATTTGATACAAGAGAAAAGTAAAAAACAATAGCATCAATTTAACCTGAATTTACTAGGAGTGAAGCAGCAATCAATTTTATACTTGTTCCTTTTATCCACACCTTCCCTTTCTTTAATTTCAGTAACCTAATCTCAATCATGATCCAAAAATATTAAATGGAAAATTCCAGAAATAAGTAAGTTATGTATTTTAAATAACATTATAGCATATTCTTATAATTATTCTATTTTATCATTAGTCATTGTTAATTTCTTATTGTATTCAATTTTTAAATTAAACTTTATTATACTTATGCATGTATAGGAAAAATCATAGTACATGTATGGTTTGGTACTGTGCGTGGTTTCAAGAAAACAGTTGGGGTCTTAGAGAATATACCCTGTGGATAAGGGGAAGCTACTGTGGGCAGAGATAAAGACAATTGTGTGAATCTGTTTTGATCCAAGTTTTTTTATTGAAAATAAAAATTTATCACTGGAGCAAAATGTAAAGGATCTTTATATTAAAACCTACATTTAGGATCATTTTGGTATTAATTTTCAGTTTATTCCTTCAGAAGATGGAGAAACATATTGTCTTATTTTCCATAGTGAGATCTCAAGACAGTATCAAGACAATTGAGTTTCTTTTTTTTTTCACAAAAGTGGTAGGAGAATAATGGGGAATGTTTGTTATATATGTTAAAATATTCATGTATAACACCTGATACTATTTTCTCCTTTGAATTCTATTTAGCTTATAGTCCCTTGTAATTGCTTGTATATATGCCAAAAGAACTAAGGCATGTTTTTTTTTTTTATATCAACCAAATAAAATGAAATTATTTCCTGAAACTCTCATGCTATATTTACTTGGTCCTGATTCTCTGCAACAATTGCTTCCAACATTAGATAATGTATTTTTAGAGTTTTTTCCCTGCCAGTATTTCAGTATCTCTGCATTTGTACATTTTCATAACTCCTTTTTTGTCCAAATGGTATTATGTGTTTGCACATAAATTCTTCTTTTTTCCCTTGTCATGTCTGCTAATCTTTTTGCTGTTGTTGCTACATTTGGCACTGCAAGTTCAATTTAACTTATGAAAATCAGGCTGTCTATTCTGCTTCATTCATCATCATCAACCAAAATCATTCTGGAATCAAAACTTGTTTTCTATTATCTTGTTATTTTTGGTGATGATATATGGAAAGGAAAGCAGACAGTGGCAGGGCATAGGATTGAACTGTAGTTTATAACAAACAGCTGCCTCTGGATAGTAACCTTCTGGGACTTGTGCAAACTCTTATGTACAAAAATCAAAATTCAGAGAGATGCTTTTTCCACCAAATGTTCTTTAGATGGAGAAATCAGTATGTAGCTTATCAAAAAAAGTCAAGTGTCAAATAGATGTAGAGTACTCATATTATGTATAATTGCAGAAGAAAAAAAAAAACTCCAGCATGGAGTATGTCCTAAGAGGAATGATAATGTAAATTAAGTAAGAAACTTCTATCTTCATATTTTTAAAGTAACACAATTTAATAGGTCATATTTTTGAGAAATGGTTTTGGAAAAAGATTGAACATAGTAGTTCTGTTTTACTAGGAACTTGGGTGAAGTACATCCTCAGCTCACTCTTCTAATGCAAACAAGCGGGCGAACATTCTTAATTTATTAAGGTCCAATAACAAATGTAAAATAGATAGTATGTTGTTCCTTGAGATTGTAAATGTAAATACAGCATTGATAATTGTCTTACCTAGACATGGAAGGTTGTAAATGGAAGTCACTCCAAGTCATTATCCTTTTATCATGCAGCCTTAAATATGACAGATTAAAATGCAATCATTTTAACTATTACACATTATGTCAGTCATATGAATGCTAGGTTTTAAAGCAAACATAAATTCTAAGTATTATAATGCATTTATTATCTGGGTAAGCTTAGGAAAGTTATTTAATTTGGTCATTCATCTATTTTATTCTTTTCAGACTTTATAGATTTGTAAAATCATTTGATAAAACTGAGAATACTTAAATTCTCAGGTAATAAATCACTTAAATGATGAGTGCTGTGAACAAAAATATGTTATGGATTATAGTAAGTAATTATTCAAAAATGTTTCTTATAATTTTAATTTTTATGGTACTTCATCTTTTTGTTGTTTTGACAACCAAACTTTCCTGAACACTGAAATTTCAGTTTTACTATATGTACTCTGTGTGTAAAATTGTCTCCAATTCATGCTGTAAAAGGTTTTTCAATTTGGTTGATGTTGTCATTTCAGCTGAATCTTTTTATTCCATTGTGAAAGTCAAAGCACTTCTTGGAGGACTTCTTAGAGATCCTAGAGTCCAACTACTGAGGGAGAGAAAAACTACCTAAAATATCTCAGGGATGTGATCACTCCATTTGAAAAGTCTCATGAAGCTCTTTTCTCAAAAGCAATATGTTTCAGTTGGGGTGTGTTATTCTTATTAAGCTCAAATTCTATCTATATGCCTGGATTTTTTCTTTGGGAATTAAACACAGAAAAAAATTGAATTATGAAACTATAACAAAATTTTTCATATGCTTAGGAAATTCATCATGTTCCAAAGCTTTCCATATATCAAATGAAAAATTCCTATATATATTTCCACTGGTCTTCGTTTGACATGATTTTCAGAGCCCCCTTTCCAAACATACCAATATTATGTTATTTAATAACTCTAGATTTCCAAAAATATGCAGTTTTCTAGGTATGATTTGACCTATACTAACCTTTTACATTTTATCAAACACCATATTTTCTTTACTTAAAATTGTAATAACATTGCTGCAATAATATTAGGTATTGTATTGTTCGTTCATGTTAAACATAATTATTATAAAGACATGGCTATTCCAATCATTTATGCATTTCATAAATATTTAAAAATAAATACTACTATTACTTCTATTTAAAAGTTGTGTTAGGGCTGGGGATGTGGCTCAAGCGGTAGCGCGCTTGCCTGGCATGTGTGCGGCCCGGGTTCGATCCTCAGCACCACATACAAACAGAGATGCTGTGTCTGCCGAAAACTAAAAAAATAAATATTAAAAGTTGTGTTAGGTGCTAGAAGATACAAATAAAACAAGAATTTAAATACAGTTATTTAAACTGATGAATTCCTTTAAAGTTCAATAAAATATAAATAATTTGCAATTAATTCACAGAAGTAAATTGTTTAACACAGTGTGAATCATAAATGTTTCCTTGGAGGTGCATCTTGAAGAATAAGTAAAAGGAAATTAGGGCAGTAGACAGAGCAAAGTGAAATAACATGATTCCTTGGACAAACCAAAGGAATTATAAGATGTGTTGGAACTCTAAGCTAACTAAAATAAAAGTCATGCTTAGACAATATTTTTTTTAAATTCTAGATTACACTTTTCTATGTTTACCTTTGTTAAAATATTTAACCCCTTCCATCCCACTTTTTGAAAATAAAAAAAGGAAAGAAAAAACAAAGCATTGAAAGACCACTAATAAAAGATGGTGGGATGACTACATTTACACATCATTTCTCTTTCCATAAAACTAAAATGATACAAGTAAAGGGATTAAATTCCATAAGTCCAAATCAGTCAAAAACTTAAGAGTGATGGTATAGTAGTATAATGAAGATTTCAGTGTGTGCGGGAGGATGGTAAGTAGATAGAGAAATGATTGTTGAAACTAGTAAGGGAAGGAAGTTGCATAGTCCTTAGGAGATTACGAAAATATCAAAGAGGATGACAAACTTGTCCTTTCTTCCCTTCCAAAAAAGAAAAACATTGAAGATGTTAGGTACTTGAGATGGGAAAGCCAAAGAGAAAAGGAAGGAAGGAATGAAGGAAGAAAGGCAGGCAAAGAGGGAGGGAGGGAGGGAGGAAGGAAGGAAGGGAAGAAGGAAATCAAATCTATACTCTAACACTCTTTCCACCACTACTAAAAGGAAAAGGAAGTAGATATTTGGATGTCAGTTTGGAATAAGATATTGTATCCAGAGAGAAGAATTGGGTCATGGAAATTTAATGTGGGGGTAAAATTAAAAAAAAAATTGGAAAAAATATTAATGAAAGAAGAAACAAATTAAATATGTTAGAAGTTGGAATTTAAAATATGGTATAAAATAATGAAATATAAATGCAAGGAATGAAATGTCAATCCAAGAGTTCTAACTTAGAATATGAGTAGAGACAGCAAGATATAGGTGAGAAAACTCTCAAAGAAATAATACAAGCTGAAAGTACTAGAACTGAAGGGCACATATCTTCAGAGATAAGGATCACAAGCTCTCAGGGAAATAAATGGAAACAAAAAAGTCAAACATGGAACAGCACTGTGAAATTTCAGGGAAAATCTGAAGTTTCTTTATACATCAGCCACAGAGGAATAATAATCATAATAATTTAAAACTTCTCAGTGTAGATTGTGAACATAGAATTCCATGTCTGGACAAACTACAAATCAATTACTTGAGATAGAATAGACACATTGTCAGTGATTTAAGCACCAGGAAATTTAACTCCTATTCATTTTTCCTTGGTAAGGCATTAGAGAATGTGGTCTTATAAAATAAGAACATAAATAAACCATATAGGCCTGGGGAAATCATCAATCCTAATATAGCAGCAAAAATAAGACCTGGGATATCAGCATTGATTGAGTAAGAATGGAAAAAATAAGCCCAATTAGGATCAAAAGAACACTGAATTTTTAAAGGTAGGATCTTACAATGCAAAATATAATAATGATAATAATAGATAAGGTAACTGGACATTAAAAATAGTTGATGAGGATAAATTAGGCAATTAATTTAGGAAAGACAGAAAACAACTGTATTCTCACAGAGACCAATAAACTCATGTTATAAGAATAGTAATTATGTATTATATCTTCTGTCTCTGTAGGGGATAACGTCTGCAGGATCACCACCAAATCCATCACCAGTTAGTGATTTCACAGGAAACAGGTATGTCTATGTTTATGAAAGATAAAGAGGGAAAAAATAAATGGTATAAGGGAATGCAACTGTCTATTATGACTGAAAGTGCAAAAGATGATGTCCGAAAGTGACAGGTGGTAATTCTTAGATGGCTCTCCTAAGAAAACTAAAATAATTTTCCTTTTAGGTGTGGGACAGAGTGGTCAGAAACAATTCACTGTGAGGCGTCCTCCCCTCATCTGTATCGATTTTAAACCTCACCTCTTACATCCTCTTCAACCCAACAGTCATTCTTCTATGCTGTCCTTTTCTAAGTTGAAAAAAAGTAATGGGCAACTCAGGTCAAGAGAAGTGTGCAGAGGAAAAATTTCAAGGGCCATCTGCATGTCAACAGGATGGAAGCGTCTAAACTAATACACGTTAAAGTGGCCAATCTGGACTTGAAGTCAGCTACATATTTGCTTCCACTCCTTTGGAATTCTATACATATACATACCACATCAATTATGATGCACTGGAAGCTGTCTTTTCCCATTAAGTCAGAAGAAAGAACATATGTCTTCTCTATTATTCCTGAAATGAAATTATTTTACAAACAGATCATTTCAGAAACCAAAATTATGATTTTGTACATTTGCTTTGAGATTTTTTGTCATTCTCAATTTGTTAGATGTCTAAGTTTTTATTTTATTTTTTTTGATCAACAGTGTAGGAGGTAATTACCACAGATTTAGTCACATATTTTATTTTCCTTTTAGCTATATATCAAGTCTGTTTAAATCTACACACACACTACTTTCACAATAGTTTCTATTGACTTGAGGGATAAGACTCTCTACTGATGCTCCCTGTGAGACAGAAAAGAAAGAAGCTTGTTCATAGATTCCCTGTAGCACATCACTACCATTGATCCATGGTTTTAAGGGCTTTAGTCACTAATTTCCTCCCACCAATGGAGAGACCCATTGCTCAGTGTGTTCATGCTCTTATGGCTGCCCACTGTGACTCCAGTTCTTAATCTGCCTGAAAGTGTCAAAAGTCACGCTGCTGTTTGGAAGGAAAGTGATTTTTTGTAAAAACCTGCTACTGGGAGTGATGTTTTTCTTAATGCTAAGATGCCCATGATAATGGATAAAGCTCTGAAATACATTTATTAGATATAGGCATTTCTATATTAAGCTCTGAAATACATTATTTTGTTCACTCTTAAATAAATAGCAATATACTTCATCTACATATGTCACAGAATATTTTTAAAAATATATTTACACTCAAGGAACTCCAGCATAAATATATGCATAGAAAATTTGCATGATAATTCCCTATCAGCAATTTCCAAATGTAACTAAAAATAATAATGCTATTAACAAAAGTAATAAGTTTGATATTTTTAAGATTCATGAATGAAAGTTCTAGGTTACTGTTTTTTAACTTCAATTCATGTAAAGTGGGTATTTGAGTAGTTTTTATCATTAATGGTATATCTGACTTCATACAAATAATTCAAATGTGTTAAATAGCATAACATATATAAATATGTTTAACCACACTGCTAATCAAATAAGCACAAATTGAAACATCAATGACTTATCATTTTTCACTTTTTAAATTAGAAATATTGGAAAAGTAATACTACTTGATATTGAAAATAGTTCTAGTAGGAGAATAAATTAGTTCATATATTTTACAAAGCAATTTATCCATAGCAATTTAAAACCATTAAAATGTTTATCCTTATAAATTAATCCTATATTTGGGACTCTATCTCATGATATTAACCTAACTAACAAAAATAGCAGTATAAATAACGGTCTATTTCAATATTATTCTAATTGCCAAAGGTTATCTCAGAACATAGAGATTAATTAAAGTATAATACAGCTATATTATTGCAATATATCAATTAATTGTGGGTCATATCAATTAAATTTAGAAGCTAAGATTGGCCAAAATTACTACTTGGGAAAAGAAATGAAACCAAAATGTATAGTTGCAAATCTGGCATTTTTATTGATCAGAACTCTTTTTGATGCAAATGAGATTCAAATTAACTGGTCCATGATGATTAGTAGAATTTAGAGTTGTCCATAGAATTTAAAAAGACAAAAGAAGAAACACTAAAAAATAAAATCAAATCTGCTAAGAAGGACTGAATCTGAGACATATGAGGGAACATGACTACTCCGACCAAGGACCCCAGAGCTTCCTGTTTTTCTTCATCTCCTTACCTTTTCTTTAAAGGTTCCCTTCACTTTCTTCTCCAAATGCAATGCTATACGTGGTGAGAGCTAGCGCCCCTTATGCCCTATGTGAAAATGTCTGAAAACAGAGAAGGACAGGTTCTTTCTAGGGAAGGTCTCTGGCTCAGTGTCATGGATCTTTCCTTCTCAAAATAGAAACATTTCCTCTAGACGAATCATTGTGTCACTAATACCACCTTGGTAGATGTTCCTCCTGGAATAAAATTAATATAATACAAAAACATAACTAAGGAAAAAAAGCTAGAAAGAAATATATCAAAAATGTGATTTTGGGGGCTGGGGATGTGGCTCAAGTGGTAACGCTGGCATGCGTGCGGCCTGGGTTCGATCCTCAGCACCACATACAAACAAAGATGTTGTGTTTGCCGAATACTAAAAAATAAATATTAAAAATTCTCTCTCTCTCTCTTTCTCTTCTCTCTCTCACTCTCTCTTAAAAAATGTGATTTTTATTGGATGTGGGATCTTACAAATAAAGTTGACTTTATATAAGTAGGTTAAATGTGTTAAATGGCATAGCATATATAAAGATGTTTAATCACACTGGTAATCAAATAAGCCCAAATTTAAACACAAAACCAATAAAATAAATAAACCCTCCTAATTGGACATTGTTCATATTTTTTATAATCGACAAACATCTTGCATTATTATTTCTAATTGTTCCATAACAATTAAATAATATTTTAGTTATATTTAGGGTAAGAATTAAAATAAATATTCAATAATATAAAAATGTCAATGCATCATATAAATGGCCAAACCCGCTTGAGTACTAACACATGACTTTCTTGGTGGCACATAAGAATTCCTAGGCATTTCTAGATCAAACCACCATATAAAAATAAGGTCTTTTGATCAATTGAATAATGATGCAGCTGGGAGGAAAGGTAGATAGAAACACATGAACAAATTCAACAGAAACAAAAAAGCCTTGTCTCTACTTTTTGATGAATAAAGGAAAAAATACAATTGTTTGCTGAGTAATTTCGTGCTAATTTGTATAATTTTGGCATTATAAATTAAATTCTGATCAGATGCAAACATTTTTGGATACTTCCTCATTAATGTCTATGTTGTGTACTTGAACACAAAGTCAAATTGTGGTAAAATATTTATTTCTCATACCCTGAGTTGCAGTGTGGAATGAGGAGTCTAAAGCGCCCTTCCTTAACAGTTGAAAATGGAACAATCAATGCTTAGTGGGACATTTAGTGATACATGAGATAGAGACAATATATTACCCTACATGAAAATTGTTCTCAGACATGTTAGAATAACTTTGACTTATAGATGGTAAAATATAGAAAAATTTGTTTCAAAATCCACCCATGTATCCACCTGTTATTAGTAGCAGGCAGAGACCACAGCCATTATGGACGGTGAATAAATAAAGAAGAAATGGAAGCAAAAGCTAGTTTTGAGAATTTGCCTGATGGCTCAGAAGCCTTAAAAGTCAACATGACTAATCACAAACATCTTCTGCACTTTACTCCACAAATTTCTTCATGGATAAGGTAAAAGAAGAAGGACAAAATAACATCTGAATAATTATGCCCAAATCCACTCCTCTCCATTTCAGGATCTACCTTCTACTTCCAGAGGACAAGGAACCAGAATTCTATAACAGTTGAAATATTTAAGACAGATTGAGTTGTTCAAAACCATGCTATAATGTCTCTTCCCTTTCAGATTAAAAAGCAAGGATTTTACAATGCCTTAAGAGATCCAATATACTCTCCCCAATCCTACCAGGGTCTCACCTCTCTTGATTTCAACTCACAGTTCTCATCTTCTCCTACACTATCCTGAGCCCATCATCACTCTGTTATTTCAAAATCATGCCAGAAATATTGTAATCTTGAATTTTTTTGTATCCACTGCTTATGTATATTCTTCCTACAGACATTGCTGGATTCTCTCACTTTTCTTTAAACCTTTGCTTAAATATTAACTTTTCAATCAGACTCTCTCAAAGAAAATGATTTGAAATGGTATACTCCACAGTGCCCACAATACTTCTAATTCAATTCTACAGTTTATTTCTTACTGCTTATCTGACATACCATAGTTCTTAGATGACACTAAGACAAGAATTTGAGTGCAAATAATTTATGAGGAAAGTGATCCCAGAAAGCTCCAGTAGAGGAAGAGAGAGGTGATGCCAAGAAGGAAGGACATGATTACAGGATTTATTAAAGAGCAGGTTGCTATGGGGGCCAACTGGGCCCAATTGCCATGGGAACATGTGTGCAACTACAGACAAAATCCCTGAGTTGTCCTAACAACACTTAAAGGAAAGTGGGCTATTTAATTGTGAATTTATTTATGTCTTTTCCTTCTCTGCAAGCATATGCAGAATATATTCAGGTATCCATAGAAAGCCCTCAGACTATTTGTCGAAGGTACTTACAGTAAGAAACTGTCAGGTCTAAACACACTGGAAAATTACTTGCTGAATTTATCTGCCATGCTGCACCTTTTTCACAACTAAGATCTACTCATTGCACAGATTAAATCCATTCAAGTTTAACTATTACTGATTCTTTGGTATGATGGTTAATCACTATCTCCAAATAATATGAAAAGCAGGAGGGTTACTGGGAACCATATTACTGCAATTGATTTCCAAAGTGTAATGTTGTTTCTTGAAATGTAAACTGGATTATACCTGAGGAGATTAACCTCTTATTTCCATGTTCTATCTAGCTGTGGCCCCTTCAATTGTGCTTTCATAGCCAAACCACCAAGCTTCCTACCAGCAAATTCCCTGGATTCACACAAACTCATCCCTACTCTACTCACTAGCAACAATTTTATCCCCTAATGATTAATAAAGATGAGCTATTTCTGCTAGTATACCTACCACCCTTCTTTTCACACTAGTCTTCCATCAAGAGAATCCCAAATAGCAGATATAGATTCAGTTTGACTTATATTGTTACAGAAGTATCCCATTTCCTCCAAGAACAAATATCCTTAATTATAAAGATTTTGAAGATGTAGAGGACTGGGAAGCAAACATTCTAGAAATGGAATGTGGGAAGAATGCAAGAGCGGTCATTTCTACCTCTAACATATAATCTCTGTAGCTATGGAAGCTGGCCATAAGGAAGGACCATATACTGGACATTGTTTTTCAAAACATGTGTGCATATTGAAGGAAACCAGATGCCATCCTCAAGATGGTACCTTAGATGCACCTTTAAAAGGCCAATCCAGAGTTTTATTAGTTTGTTAACTTGTCACTTGGTCAACAAAATAAGTACATTCTGAGTTATTTTATGTGTAAATTCTCTTGGTTTAGTAACATTAAAAATGATCTTGCTTTCAACAAACTAAATCTATTCATTCTGGGCCTTGTTTTTTTCCCAGAAGCATAAAGATTGACTTAAGTAATTTATCAGAACTTCTCTTGTTCTTACTTATTTTCTTGTTAACCAGATAAGCCAAGAATTATTTCTGCAGCACTTTGGCATTCATGCTATAGAGAAAATGCAAATATTCATTGAATTTGATGTGGTGATGTTTACTGTGTTCAGGTGTTCAGGTTCTCATCATGAACTCTCTCCTAAATTCATATGTATTTTAAATGGCTTGGTATGGACTTTTCAGATTAATCTTTAAAAATATAGAGCCAATTGATCCCAGAAAGATATTGTTAACGCTAATGAAATCTAACAAACTAATGATGGTAAGTTAATTCTGTAAGCAAATCAACATACCAGCAACTCATAATTGCCATTTTTAGTTATTATTCTCTATATTTTCCCTAAAGGATGTTGACTTGTTAGAAAAAAAAAACTTGTAGTATAATTCATAACACATTAAACCTTGAGTAATTTTCTTAACCCCTGAAACCCAATACAACTCAGTGTGATTTGCAATTTTAGTTGTGACTACAGAGCTGGAAAACCCATTTTCTACATGAGTTTTGCCCTTCTGTTTCAAGTTATCTGATTACATCTCTGAGGAGGTCAATACCATCCAGGACAGGCAAATCCTTATATTTATAGACAGATGAAATGCCCTCGCTTGTGAATAAATTATCATGACAATTAGTGGCAGAACTAACTTTTCCCAATAGGTAGGTCCAGCCCTCTACTGTTCATTAGTGGTAAAGATTATGAAGTCAGTGGTCTTGCAGTTATGATCATCCTTATCAGTTTAAGAATAAACTTTTGTTACCAAAAGCTTCAAGAGGCATACAAACATTGGAATAAAGAATTAGGCTATAGAAAGCGGACTGGAAAGCAGGAAAACACGGTTTAAAGCATGGAAAGCTTAGGCTACTGTTTATTAGGATTTTGTGCCTGATGTTCCACATTTATTTATTCATTCAACAAATGTGCATTGAGTTTCTGATGTATGCAAAGCACCCTGGCATAAGTTGGAGATTCGGTAGTAATAACACAATAATCCCTCCCCCAAGAATCTGATAATCTGAGAGTATTTTATGGAGAGACACAAATAATTTTTTTTAAAATATATTGTTAGCAAGGTATATGATATGAAAGATGGTGTGATAAAGTGCTATGGAAAATAAATGCAAAATAGGAAGAAGATCAATAATGTGGAGTAGTGAATTTTTGTTGAAAGAGTGTTCATTAAAACCCACATTGAAGTGCAGTAAATAAAGTTTTGAAGAGGTGAAACAAGAAGTCATGAGGATTACAGAGGGAGAGGAATCCTGGTCTTAGAAGATGAGTAAAGGTTCTGCCATGAGGCATTAAGACAGACAGGCATGGTAAGGAGAGCAAGAAGGCAAATCATAGGAGCCAATCAGAAAGCTAACAAGAAAACAGACCATGGAAGACCTTTAAGTTCATCGTCTGCTTGGAGTTAGGTATGAAGCCATTGGAGTGTTTTGTGCAAAAAAGTAGCATGATCTCACTCAAGCGCTAACACAACCCTCTTCATTTCTGTGTTGAGTAAACAGAAGGCTTAACTGGCTATGGAAGGACCAGTAAGGAAATTGTGTAAAAATTTAGGAACGAGAGACTTGTCTAAGGGCAAGTTGCAATCAGAGAAGTGAGAATAAGTTTTATCTTTTAAGAATCTTGAAAATAGAGGAGCATAGAATGATTCATAGAAAACTGTGGTTGTCATTTAATGGTATGTCAAAGAACATGTTTTTGAGGTAATATGAGTTTTACTGTTATATTTTAAGTTGAAAGTGATCGCCTATAAATTAGGTAGAAATATTGATTGGGCTATTGTATACATTAATCTGGAGTCCATAAGAGCTTAGCTATAGAGTTTAAAGCATTAGAATAGTGTAATAGCCAAAGGAGTGGGCACAGATGGAGGAAGAAATAAAGAACTGTAGTAACATTAGATCTTGAAATAGCCTTTTTCTTCTAAATTAGTCTTTACATTAAAAACATCACTTGATCTCACAGTCTATAGCTGAGCCAATAAAGTAGCCATTCATTTCCCAGCTATTAGTTAATAATTTAGTCATATTCAGCTTCCACAATAATTCAACTCTCATTTAATAATTCAGTGAAATTTCAAAATGGGTTTTTTTAATGCTTTCAGTTCACCCTTAAGGTGAATAATCTATACAACATGTGTAGCATAATCAGGAAGGAGCAAAAATACTTTTGAATATCTGATGAAGGCCACCAAGGAGATACATATATATATATATATTTTTTTCTTTCATTCCAAATAACTTTGCATCATTGGACTCAGGAATCATTACATGCAATGTTAATGCGTGAAATTATGTAAATTCATGGTTTCTACAATATGCTTTTCCTGATATAACTCAGGTGTAATGGATAGAAAAATAATAGTTCATATTTTCCTAGCAGAAACAGTGACAAGTATTAATTTTGCAGGTTTAAAAAAATATGGTAGTCATATAGGGAGGAGACAAGTTCCCAAAAAGAAATAGATGGCATGCTCAAAGTATGTAATTTGACAACGAGTTTAATAATGGGACAAAAGCAACAGGTAAGATGCAGAGAGATAACTTGGTAAATGTCATAAAACTAGTGCATTGTACAATTGTCATTAAAACATAAGTCTCACTATAAAAGTTCACAGATTTAACATTTCACACAATACATTCATATATGTGTGTGTGTTTGTGTATGTGTGTGTGTTTGTGTGTGTGTGTGTTTGTATATATACACACAATCTCACTGTTTCGAATACATAGTTTAAGAAAAAATACCCCAAATTTCATAATATTTTAATAGGTCAGTTCAAGCACCCAGAGATTTGGATGTTAATATTTTTAGAGTAAAAAATGGGCTGTCCAATAAGAACAATTAAGGTTATGGTCTGCATAGTATTTAATAAAACTGGAATTACTTAAAGAAAATTATCTAGATGGGTGCTGTTAGGTATGCCTGTAATTCCAGAGGCTCGGTTAGGCTGAGACAGGAGGATCTCAAGTTCCATCAGCCTTGGCAATTTAGTGAGGCCCTAAGCAACTTAGGGATATCTGTCTCAAAATAATAAATATAAGGGACTGAGGATGTGGCTCAGTGGTTAATTGCCCCTGAGTTCAATCCCTGGAACCAAATTAAAAATAATAATAATAAAGAATGAAAGAAAAAGATGGCCTAACATACTTTTTGCCTTATTTATAGAAAAAGAAATTTTCTTACCAAAATAATGTAGGTGGCGCATTGGGGTACTGGTAATTAGTTACAAACACTGGGATATTCTGAGTGTAAGGGGATGTTTTAAATAATGTTATCAGAAAATTTGTACCATGAGTGGGTTTGGTCACTCTTCTGCTTAGTTACTTTAGCAGTGCATTACACATTTCACCAGTGTTTTCCCTTTTCTGCTATCCTAATTCAACCTTATTTCAAAGTCAAATTCATGCTATCTAAGAACTGGGCCACACACACACACAAAAAAACAAATATGCACTTATACTGTCCTTAGCATCTATAGACAAGGGAGTAAGCAAGGGCTAATTATTTTTTTAATCTTATGGTCAATTAAACCCATCACTCCTTACATCCTCAGAATCATCCTCACAATCCAATATGAAAGATTGTCCACCCACCAATCTTTTTCTATTATTTATTTAATGCTCTGAGATTCTATTCCCTGACCAAACTTACAACTTGTCATTACCATTCAAACCATAATTAAAATTATTTTAAAAATCCAATGAGTATTATCTCCTCCAGCACTTAGCAGTAAATTACTGCAATCATACAAAGCTCTGCTCATACAGTCATTGCTGAGACCCACTAGCAGAAGCACCTTCTTTCCTCATCAGGTTTCTTAGGCAATCTGAGTATGCTAAATTGAGGCTTTATTCTCCTCTTGCATGCTAAGAACTGTTGGACAATTCAGAGTGTGAAGGACGGGAGCTCTCTGCCTAAACACCAAGCTTTCCTCACCTTTTTGGCATCATGGGGACCTACTACAAAGGTTTCTTTAAGTGAATGTGTATAATCCTTAGTTAGGCAAAATCAAAAGCAAAAAACTTGAGACAAATTTTTGAACATATCTGTAGTATAAGTAATGGCTTTTGGACCATTTCTGGTACCTTCAGAAATACTCATAATAAAGAGACTGTTATACCACTTCAGTTTCTTCCTCAAATGTTCTATGTACATTCTTATTATAATTGGAAACAGGATGTCTCCTTAAAACTGTACTTCCATTGGGACTCTGTCACTTGAAAGTGGTTCAATTTCTTATTTGCCGTATTCTATCACACACAAAATTCTGTGACTGGGGGTTTGCACTCTTACCTCCCAGTTTCTTTCAAACTATTAAATGCCCACACATATTAAATAACTCTGCTCCTCTTCAGGTTAATATCATTTAACCATGCCAACAACCTTTTCTTGTGATATGTTTTTATCTCTAATTTACAATTTATTATAATATTTAATTGCTGACTCATTATTTTATTCTTCTCTTAAGACTTCCTTGTATATATAGAACCCTGAAAAAAATCTGTGAGTTTGACAATTCTTTGTTTTTCTTCTCCTGTGCTTTCCCTATTTACTATACATCTGTCAATCATTTCCCTGACTGCTTCTTCAAAATTTATCCATCTTTGATACAGTAATTCTAGAAAACCAATAACTGCTTCCTTCTATCCTGCCTGTTTTCATTGAAACTCCCCTACACATGTTCTTCTGTATTTTCCTTAAAGAAGGGGTCAATAAAACAACATGTTTCTGAATACCCCCCTTTTCCAAAAAACCTAGCCAAGATAAGGGAACAATGACAGAAAGTCTGGACTGGAAAGTCCAGATACATATTATGTAGAAGGACACTGGCTTTCTTGTGTGCACATGGGGAATGAGGAAAAGGAGAAAGCTACTTTCTTGTAAGTCAATCAAGATGGTAGCTCCTTGGGATGGTTGGTCTTATGAGCAAATAAAGCAAGCTAATGTTGATTATGTCACTGCTTCTGCAGTCTAACGTATAATACCCCTCTCTGAGTGGAGATGACTGTGGAACTAAAGACATTGTGGAAAGAAGAAATACCACTTATCTAGTCAGGCACCACTGGACAAAACACCAAGAGGTAGAAAAAGCACTACTTGGCCAATTATCTTGCAGAAAAGGGGTGCAATCTATTTGGTCTCTTACCACTAAACTCTTCTTGGAGCAGCCACTGATTTTTGTAAGCTTTCCCCCAGTAAATCATATGTCTGGGATGTGGTCTTCAGCCACTTTTGGGGCCTTTCTGCAACCTACCCCATTGCCAATGCACAGCTGGGCTGTGGTTATGACTTCTAAGCATTAAGGTGTTTATTGTATATAAATTAACAGTATTCCCTTACTCTATTTAATATCTTCCATGTGTTGCAAAAATTATTACCTACATATGTCTAATAATCAGTTGAACCTACTATGAAATGTATCTCTATTGTCCTTTATCTGAGTTTCTTATGTTAAGTATTCCTGACCAAGAACATAGTACGATTTTCAAATTTTCAGCTTCGGTTTGTCATTTAATAAAATATTTTTTCCCGATGTGGACAGATGTCCTCTTATGAATTAATTTATTAAAAAGTGCTTCAAGGAACAACATGTTTAAAGGAGTGAGGGGGAAAAGGAACAGCTTAAACAAAGTAATAGATCAAATGCAGAAGCTTCATTTCTATATATATATATATTTTTTTTTTCTTCAATGAAAAACCTATTGTCTTCTCAGGATCTTTGAACCATAAATGGCCCTTTAGAACTACTTCAAATTGAGATAACAAGTTTGAGCCTCTCATCAGAGTCAGACTCAATTTTCAGAATGTTTAATAAGAGTTTTGGTAGCCATGTAAGTAGTCTACCTGATGAATTAATGTCCTTATTCTGGTTTCCATTGAATTATTTTTTCTCATTCATTTTAAGGGGCTTATATTTAATAGAGTATCAGTACTAATCCTAAACATTTATCAGTGTTTCAATATTTTTCTATTTTTTTTTACTTCATTTATGACCATTTTAATATAAATAAGTAAATAATTATAAAAAAATCAAAAGACAAAAATCAGTTTAGTAAAATATTTTTAGTTTTATAAAAAATACATTGAAACCTCAGTCTTGTGTCAAAATATCTTGCCACACTACAGGTTTTAAATTTTGTTGTTTTAAGTTTGAATTTTTGTGTTTTAGTCATTATTAAAGCACAAATTTACTTTAAGATAAAGTGTATTTCCTTACTCTTATTATTGATATATAGGCAATAATTCATGCATAATGGTTAATAAATATCACTTGAAAATTCTGATAAATGCTAAACTATAAGACCATCTCCTTCTTGACAGGTAAAACTATCTATTCTGATTCCAAAATAATGGTGTTTCTAATAGGGTCTTTACAGTTTTTCAGGTTTAGTTGATTAGAAAGAGAGTAACAATGAAAAGAGAAAGAATGGGAAGAAGTGGTCAGTATCTTTCTAATTTGAATAGTAAAAGATTTTAGTACCTTCATTGTTAAGGAAATAAAAGCTTAAAATAAACATTTTTGTTTTAAGGAGTTATTAAAATAATAAAAAACATTACCCAAGAGGAAGGAGGATGGAATTAAAATTTGTAAAAATTAAATTAATAAAACAAAAATTAAAAGGAAAAAACAAATAAAGAATGTTTAATTTGATTGCAAAAACAGGAGGAATTTTCAAAATAGAGGATGAGTAAATAACGACCACAGATGAGAATTTTTTAAAATTATAAGGGAACATCTAGGGCAATAATATAAAAAAGAATTGTAAATTGTAAAACTAAAAAAAGATTTTCAAACTGTAAGGAGTAAGCAAATCTAAGTATAGAACTACAAGAAAATTGGGCTCAATTATCTTAGGATAATTGAGGAAAATGACTAAACTTAACCTTTTTTAACGTTATCATTTCAAAGTATTTATCATAGTTACATTTCACCATTAAATAAGAGTTCATACCTAACAGTGATATTATATCATAGAAAAAAATAAAAATTTCCATTTAATTATGAGCCTAGAAATCTAAACAATCATAAACACATGTTACTACTTCAGAAACATATAATAATTAAGGTCAAAAGGAAATTAGATCTAATTTAGCATCCATTCCTAATAAAAACTCCAAACTGCAGAGATGAATCAAATGTGACAAAAATCATATAAATAAAAACAAAAAAAAACTTTATTTCAATGATAATAATTTTAAAGCCATATATTTTAAAATCTAGTAGAAGATAAGCTTAATGTCTATCACCATTATGTGACATTATTTTAGAGGCTCCAGCAAATATATTAAAATAAAAGAGAAAAAGAAGTACAAATATAAGAATAGAAAAAAAATCCTTTCTTTCCAAATATGTAATGATTCATCACAAAGAGCAAAGCTCTAGTTTTACATGGATCTGAATTTAATTAATAGTGGGATTTGTCAAGCTTGCTGCATAGCAGAAACTATTCAAAGCCAATATCTTTTTCAATATGAGTAATACATAATAAAAAATGGAAATGTAAAAAATTGTATTCACTAACATATGTTACTCAGGTCTAAAAGTAAGTGAATTACTCACACATAAATGTAACAACAAATGTGTAAGAATAATATTTAAAAAACAAAATATTTTATTAAATGACAAACAGAAGCTGAAAATTTGAAAATCGTACTATGTTCTTGGTCAGGAATACTTAACATAAGAAACGTCAATTTTATTAAAATCTGAATATAAATTTATAGTTTTTATAATTCCAAAGATATAATGTAACAAATTTTAAAGAGACTTTAAATATATGCAGTACATATGACAGAAGAGTTTCAATACCATGACAACAACATATAAAAATGAAGAATAGGAAAATGGGGTAGATTAATCTTAATTACTGAAAGAAATAATAAGCCTATTGTAACCTTAAATTCAATATTAATAAAGGATTATAGAAAAAGAAATTTAAAATCACATAATCAGTCCAGACTCCATTTTATCTAGGAAAGATTATTAAATTGCAATATTTATAATTATACATATACACAATCTTCAGTATATGCATACCCACAGACATATTCTGAGCACTATATATTTATACACATACATTAATATAGATATTTTTTGTATTTAGCATAACACTTCAGAATATGTGTGTATGTACAGATATAGATTTGTGTGTTGTATAAATTGTAAAAAAAAAAAACCCTCAAATATGTGAAGAACATGAACCAGCAAATTTGTTAAGCAACATTTATTTATTGCTTATTTTTTAATCACACACAGGATATGGGTGTGTCTATAGAAAAAGATGGAGATTTAAATAATCAGCTAACACAATTGTGGTGGCTGTCACATCTGAAAACTTTAAAAGTAGGCCCACAAGCTGGAGACCCAGTCATGTGCCTATGTTGTGTTCTGGTGTTTGGAAGCAATCTAAAGGCAGAATTGTGTCTTCCTTGGGGCTCTTAGTCTTCTAAGTCATCAACTCATCGGATGAGACTCATGCACATCATGAATGAAAATCAGCTTTTATTCAATGACTACTGATTTAAATATTAATCACATCTAAAAAAAATACTTGGCAGCAACATCTATATCAGTATTAATCAAAATTCGGGCATGACAGTTTAGCCAAAACTATCACAGAGGCTGGGTGAGTTGCAACTAACTTCCTTCAATTTATTCTCTGAGAGCCCAGACAAGAGGGGAAATCAAAAACAAAAACAAAAACAAAAACCAGCAACATGCCCTCTGATTATATCATGGACAGGGACATGAGGCAGGGCAGAGACCTGTCATTTTAGTTCTTTCTGTCAATGTACTAATATTAGGCATTAGAAAGTCCAAAATAGTATACTTCTAATACATATTCTTCAATATTGATTTTATTTGTAATAAAATAATATTTTTTAAAGATCTGAATACTCTTATCTCTCAAATGTTTCATAACTAGAGAGGAATGAAATTTGCAGTTCTGCTGGTCTTGACAAATTCCAAACAAATCAATAATGGAGCTTGGTGATTAATAAAATGAGTATGACATGTAACACAGCTAGCTTAGATTAAGAGATCAAAGATGAAAATATAAAATTAGCATTTAACAAGGTTCTTAAAAATGTAGAGGAACCAGTCAACAGAAGATATGGGGATAGAGTTCCCCAGGAAAAGAAGGAATGGGAGAATAATCTTTTCCTGACTGAACAGAGTGTTAAAAAAACAAAAACAAAAACAAAACAACAAAAACAACAACAACCACAAAAAACTCTGTCAAACTGCATTTACATTCTTCTTTCCCTGCTGCACTTTTTCTTCTTTTCATGGAAAATACTGTCTTTTAACATATGATGAAATTTACTAATTCATTAGGTAATCCCTTGCTGCCAGAAAGTAAATTTCACAGGCACAGGTGTATTTATTTATTTTTTAAAAGCTAATATAACACAAGAAGCTAGAAAATGTATGTATGTACTAAATGTTTAATAATATTTTGTTAAATGGTGAATGTAAGTAACCTTGAATTGAGTTTAAAAGAAGAGTAGAAAAGGATAAAAATAGAAAGATACATGGAACTACTTAATATTGGGCATTGAAAATATGGTAAAGAATTTGGCATTTATTTTACATATAAACAGCCTTTGAGAGTTTAAAGCAAATTAATGGCATGGTCTATTTCTGTTTTTAAACAAAAACAATTGTTCAGGTTTTCATAGAAAGGAGCCATAATGAAAGGCCCAAGAAACAAAACAAACAAAACAGAGAAAAGAGTTAAGAGGCTACATAATAGCCCAAAAGAGAGATGGGGATGGCTAGAACTTGTAATAGACAGAAGTTCTTGAATTGAGAAAATATTTCAGAAACAGATTCAATAAATTTCCATGCTGATGATGCAGGAAATAGGTAAAGTAATGGCAGTAAATATTAAATGATGGAATAAATCCACCTATTATAATTTCTTTTTTTTAATTTTTTTTATTGGTTGTTCAAAACATTACAAAGCTCTTGACATATCATATTTCATACTTTAGATTCAAGTGGGTCACATTAGATTCAAGTGGGTTATTATAATTTCTGAAGTAATCATTGAATAATAAAATAAACTCAACATAATATAATAAAATAAGGAGAAAATATGAATATATTCACTAAAGTAAAAATATAATGAGGAAGCCATAAAGACAAACTCATAAAGTGATAAATTACACAGAGAAAAATAAGGGTGAGCAAAGCCAAGAACTATTTCTCGGGGGAAGAAACTTATAAATATTAAACAATTAACTCAATCAATTAAAAAAGTTTAGCACAAACACATAAAATTGGAAATCAAAATAGCCAGAATACATTAAAATGATTGCTACTAAATAATTTTTAAAATGTAAACACAAATAAATTTCAACATTATGAAGTCATAGTTTATGTATTTAAAATGTAAATGACAAAGTATTTAAACACTTTAATAACCAAAAAGTAGGTATGGAACTCACATGCATTGAAAACTTTTAGCAAGCAATATGTTAAATTCCATATAAAATAAAACATAGTGTTAATTTTCAACTTAAAAAATCTTGAAAAAGCAAAAAAAGGTATTTTTTTAAATAAGGAATAATTGAATTCATGCAAAGCATATATAAAACTGACAGTGGAGAATTCAAAAGTTTCTTTGTCCGTATGAAGCCCTGTATGCCTAATTGAGATGTCCTTTTATGAGGCTTTGGAATGAAAAACTAGAAAATGTTATCATAAAAAGAAAATCAAAGAAGCCAAGCAGAATTTGAATGGAAGATTATCATTTGTTCAGAAGCTTTTTTCTTAGAATCTTTTAAAACTGATTCCATTGACCTCCATGGCTATAAGGCCTAAATTGTTTTATTTATCTGAAAGCAAGGAGAGACTATTTCAAGATAGTATTATAAAATAGGTGGTCATTTGACAAAAAACAACAGATTTCTTTTTTCCAATAAGATAATTTGTTTAGTGTTTCTAGACATTTTAAAAATATTTTCTCACCTGATAACACAACTGTTAAATTATAATTTATTATTATCAGATTTTTTCTAGACATCTAAGTAGGTACATAGATTGTCTTGCATTTTATTTCTAAATTTGTTTTTGAATTTTTACTCAGGTGATTATGAATTTTTTCTTGGAGTTGTCAACAATTTCCTCATTTCAATGAAGATTTTGCATTTGATTAAATCAATGACTAATATACATTTGTGTTTGTATGTATGTGTTTATCCCAGATATAAAGGGACATTTTTTATCATTGTAAATGTCTGCATTCTCTTTTGAGTGTTTAGTACAGGCAGTTGATGAGTTTTCTATATTTTACTTTCCTATGTTTCTTTTGTTTTGAGATTACATAATAGCACATTACACCAAAATCTTATAAAAATGTGATCTTTGGAGGGTGTTTAGTTTCTGGGTAAGCTAACTGAGTCATTATTGTGGTTCATTTTCCCCATTTATGATGTAGGGTAATGGTGTCCATTTTATTTTATTTTATTTTATTTTACAAAGAATACATGGGTACTAGTGAAATTGTAGATATGTAGCAAACATCAAAGCTTAGCAAATTTTCTAATAAACAATGATCTATTATCATGCATACAGTATTAGGAAAGTGAATGTTTCTAGTTTTTTTTCCTGAATGCTGTTAACCAAAACACTTCCCACCATTGAAGGTGGTTTTCAATAAATTTCTTTTTTTTTCTTTTCTTTCTTTCATTCTTTCTTTTTCTTTCTTTTTTAATTTTTATTGTTGGTTGTTCAAAACATTACATAGTTCTTGACATATCATATTTCACACTTTGATTAAAGTGGGTTATGAACTCCCATTCTTACCCCATATACAGATTGCAGATTCACATCGGTTACACATCCACTTTTTTACCTACTGCCATACTAGTAGTGTATGTTGTATTCTGCTGCCTTACCTATCCTCTACTATCCCCCCTTCCCTCCCCTCCCCTCCCCTCTTCTCTCTCTACCCCATCTACTGTAATTCATTTCTCCCCCTTGTTTTTTTTCCCTTTCCCCTCACTTCCTCTTGTATGTAATTTTGTATAACCCTGAGGGTCTCCTTCCATTTCCATGCAATTTCCCTTCTCTCTCCCTTTCCCTCCCACCTCTCATCCCTGTTTAATGTTAATCTTCTTCTCATGCTCTTCATCCCTACTCTGTTCTTAGTTACTCTCCTTATATCAAAGAAGACATTTGGCATTTGTTTTTTATTGACTAGCTTCACTTAGCATAATCTTCTCTAATGCCATCCATTTCCCTGCAAATTCTATGATTTTGTCATTTTTTAATGCAGAGTAATACTCCATTGTGTATAAATGCCACATTTTTTTTTATCCATTCGTCTATTGAAGGACATCTGGGTTGGTTCCACAGTCTTGCTATTGTGAATTGTGCTGCTATGAACATCGATGTAGCAGTGTCCCTGTAGTATACTCTTTTTAGGTCTTTAGGGAATAGACCGAGAAGGGGAATAGCTGGGTCAAATGGTGGTTCCATTCCCAGCTTTCCAAGAAATCTCCATACTGCTTTCCAAATTGGCTGCACCAATTTGCATTCCCACCAGCAATGTACAAGTGTACCCTTTTCCCCACATCCTCACCAGCACTTGTTGTTGTTTGACTTCATAATGGCTGCCAATCTTACTGGAGTGAGATGGTATCTTAGGGTGGTTTTGATTTGCATTTCTCTGACTGCTAGAGATGGTGAGCATTTTTTCATGTACTTGTTGATTGATTGTATGTCCTCCTCTGAGAAGTGTCTGTTCAGGTCCTTGGCCCATTTGTTGATTGGGTTGTTTGTTATCTTATTGTCTAATTTTTTGAGTTCTTTGTATACTCTGGATATTAGGGCTCTATCTGAAGTGTGAGGAGTAAAGATTTGTTCCCAGGATGTAGGCTCCCTATTTACCTCTCTTATTGTTTCTTTTGCTGAGAAAAAACTTTTTAGTTTGAGTAAGTCCCATTTGTTGATTCTAGTTATTAACTTTTGTGCTATGGGTGTCCTATTGAGGAATTTGGAGCCCGACCCCACAGTATGTAGATCGTAGCCAACTTTTTCTTCTATCAGACGGCGTGTCTCTGATTTGATATCAAGCTCCTTGATCCATTTTGAATTAACTTTTGTGCATGGCGAGAGAAAGGGATTCAGTTTCATTTTGTTGCATATGGATTTCCAGTTTTCCCAGCACCATTTGTTGAAGATGCTATCCTTCCTCCATTGCATGCTTTTAGCCCCTTTATCAAATATAAGATAGTTGTAGTTTTGTGGATTGGTTTCTGTGTCCTCTATTCTGTACCATTGGTCCACCCGCCTGTTTTGGTACCAGTACCATGCTGTTTTTGTTACTATTGCTCTGTAGTATAGTTTGAAGTCTGGTATCGCTATACCGCCTGATTCACACTTCCTGCTTAGCATTGTTTTTGCTATTCTGGGTCTTTTATTTTTCCATATGAATTTCATGATTGCTTTCTCTATTTCTACAAGAAATGCCGTTGGGATTTTGATTGGCATTGCATTAAACCTATAGAGAACTTTTGGTAATATCGCCATTTTGATGATGTTAGTTCTGCCTATCCATGAACAGGGTATATTTTTCCATCTTCTAAGATCTTCTTCTATTTCTCTCTTTAGGGTTCTGTAGTTTTCATTGTATAAGTCTTTCACCTCTTTTGTTAGGTTGATTCCCAAGTATTTTATTTTTTTTGAAGATATTGTGAATGGAGTGGTTGTCCTCATTTCCATTTCAGAGGATTTGTCGCTGATATACAGGAATGCCTTTGATTTATGCGTGTTGATTTTATATCCTGCCACTTTGCTGAATTCATTTATTAGCTCTAATAGTTTCTTTGTAGAGCCTTTTGGGTCTGCTAGGTATAGAATCATATCATCTGCAAATAGTGATAATTTAAGTTCTTCTTTTCCTATTTTGATGCCTTTAATTTCTTTCGTCTGTCTAATTGCTCTGGCCAGTGTTTCGAGAACTATGTTGAACAGAAGTGGAGAGAGAGGGCATCCCTGTCTTGTTCCAGATTTTAGAGGGAATGCCTTCAGTTTTTCTCCATTCAGAATGATGCTAGCCTGAGGCTTAGCATAGATTGCTTTTACAATATTGAGGTATGTTCCTGTTATCCCTAGTTTTTCTAGAGTTTTGAACATAAAGGGATGCTGTACTTTGTCGAATGCTTTTTCCGCATCTATCGAGATGATCATATGGTTCTTATTTTTAAGTCTATTGATGTGGTGAATAACATTTATTGATTTCCGTATATTGAACCAGCCTTGCATCCCAGGGATGAATCCTACTTGATCATGGTGCACAATTTTTTTGATATGTTTTTGTATCCGATTCGCCAGAATTTTATTGAGGATTTTTGCATCTAGGTTCATTAGAGATATTGGTCTGTAGTTTTCTTTCTTTGAAGTGTCTTTGTCTGGTTTAGGTATCAGGGTGATGTTGGCCTCATAGAATGAATTTGGAAGTTCTCCCTCTTTTTCTATTTCCTGAAGTAGCTTGAAAAGTATTGGTATTAGTTCTTCTTTAAAGGTTTTGTAAAATTCTGCTGTATACCCATCCGGTCCTGGGCTTTTCTTAGTTGGTAGTCTTTTGATGGTTTCTTCTATTTCCTCAATTGATATTGGTCTGTTTAGGTTGTCTATATCCTCCTGACTCAATCTGGGCAGATCATATGACTTAAGAAATTTATCTATGCCTTCACTATCTTCTAATTTATTGGAGTATAAGGATTCAAAATAGTTTTTGATTATCTTCTGTATTTCTGAAGTGTCTGTTGTGATATTGCCTTTTTCATCCCGTATGCTAGTAATTTGAGTTCTCTCTCTTCTTCTCTTCGCTAGCATGGCTAAGGGTCTGTCGATTTTGTTTATTTTTTCAAAGAACCAACTTTTAGTTTTGTCAATTTTTTCAATTGTTTCTTTTGTTTCGATTTCATTAATTTCAGCTCTGATTTTAATTATTTCTTGCCTTCTACTTCTTTTGCTGTTGTTTTGCTCTTCTTTTTCTAGGATTTTGAGATGAAGTATGAGATCATTTATTTGTTGGTTTTTTCTTTTTTTAAGGAATGAACTCCAAGCAATGAATTTTCCTCTTAGAACTGCTTTCAATGTGTCCCATAGATTCCGATATGTTGTGTCTGTGTTTTCATTTATCTCTAAGAATTTTTTAATTTCCTCCTTGATGTCTTCTATAACCCATTGATCATTCAGTAACCTATTGTTCATTCTCCAAGTGATGTATGCTTTTTCCTTCCTTCTTTTATCGTTGATTTTCAGTTTCATTCCATTATGATCAGATAAGATGCATGGTATTATCTCTACTCCTTTATATTGTCTAAGAGTTGCCCTGTGACATAATATATGATCTATTTTTGAGAAGGATCCATGTGCTGCTGAGAAAAAAGTGTAACTGCTTGATGTTGGGTGGTATACTCTATATATGTCAATTAGGTCTAGGTTATTAATAGTGTTATTGAGTTCTATAGTTTCCTTATTCAACTTTTGTTTGGAAGATCTGTCCAGTGGCGAGAGAGGTGTGTTGAAGTCTCCCATGATTATGGTATGGTGGTCTATTAGACTCTTGAACTTGAGAAGAGTTTGTTTGACGAACATAGCTGCACCATTGTTTGGGGCATAAATATTTATGATTGTTATGTCTTGTTGGTGTATGGTTCCCTTAAGCAGTATGTAGTGTCCCTCTTTATCCCTTTTGATTAACTTTGGCTTGAAATCTATTTTATTTGATATGAGTATGGACACTCCTGCTTGTTTCCGAAGTCCATATGAGTGATATGATTTTTCCCAACCTTTCACCTTCAGCCTATGTATGTCTTTTCCTATCAAATGCGTCTCCTGTAGGCAGCATATTGTTGGGTCTTGTTTTGTGATCCATTCTACTAGCCTGTGTCTCTTAATTGGTGAGTTTAAGCCATTAACATTTAGGGTTATTATTGAGATATGGGTTGTTCTTCCAGCCATATTTGTTTATTTCTGTTACTAAACATGGTTTGTTTTCCTCTTTGATTATTTCCCCCCCCTTTACTGTCCTACCTCCCACTGTTGGTTTTCATTGTTATTTTCCATTTCCTCTTCCTGTAATGTTTTGCCGAGGATGTTTTGAAGAGATGGTTTTCTAGCTGCAAATTCTTTTAACTTTTGTTTATCGTGGAAGGTTTTAATTTCATCTTCCATCCTGAAGCTTAATTTCGCTGGATACACAATTCTTGGTTGGAACCCATTTTCTTTCAGTGTTTGAAATATGTTATTCCAGGATCTTCTAGCTTTCAGAGTCTGTGTTGAAAGATCAGCTGTTATCCTGATTGGCTTACCCCTAAATGTAATCTGCTTCCTTTCTCTTGTAGCTTTTAAAATTCTCTCCTTATTCTGTATGTTGGGCATCTTCATTATAATGTGTCTAGGTGTGGATCTCTTATGATTTTGCACATTCGGCGTCCTGTAGGCTTCTAGGATTTGGGATTCTGTCTCATTCTTCAAGTCTGGGAAGTTTTCTCGTATTATTTCATTGAATAGATTGCTCATTCCTTTGGTTTGGAGCTCTGTACCTTCCTGTATCCCAATGACTCTTAAGTTTGGTCTCTTAATGTTATCCCATATTTCTTGGATGTTCTGCTCATGGTTTCTTAACAGTCTTGCTGAGCTGTCTATGTTCTTTTCCAGTTGAAATACTTTGTCTTCATTGTCTGATGTTCTATCTTCTAAGTGTTCTACTCTGCTGGTAGTATTCTCCATTGAGTTTTTAAGTTGGTTTATTGCTTCCTGCATTTCTAGGATTTCTGTTTGTTTCTTTTTTATAACCTCTATCTCCCTATATAGTTGATCTTTTGCTTCTTGGATTTGTTTATGTAACTCATTGTCGAAGTGATCTTTCATTATCTTATTTTGCTGTCTAATGTCTTCCTTGAGACTCCAGATCATCTGAAGCATGTAAATCCTGAATTCTTTATCTGACATTCTATCCGCTGCAGCTATTACCTCTTCTAAAGTTGAGTTGACCTGCATTGCTAGTGGTCCTTTCATTCCTGTCTTTTCATACTGCTCGCGTTTCTTTCTGCTTGGTGTAACTGTTGTGTTAATGAATTTTCCCCCTATATATTTATATTGCTCTTGTATAGTTGCAAAGTCTCCCTTGCAGGGTCGGGCGGCAGCTGTGATCCTCCTCCAATTGGGGTGATCTGTCTATCTCGCCGGCGGGCCGCTGGTCCCCTTCTCCAGGTCACGTGGTCTGCCTACCTTGCGGGCAATGGCTGGGCCCCTCCTCCAATAGGGATGATCTGTCTATGACTCTGGCAGGCTGCTGGGCCTGTTCTCCAGGTTGCAGGTCTGCCTACCTTGCAGGCGCAGGCGGCGGCTGTGCCCCTCCTCCAATTGGGGTGGTCTTTCAACTATGCCGGCGTGCCGCTGGGCCCCTTCTCTGGGACGCGCGGTATGCCTACCTTGTGGGCGGCAGCTGGGACCTTCCTCCAATTGGGGCGATGTGTCTACCACGCCGGCAGGACGCTGGGCCTGCTCCGCCGGTCGGTCGCAGGTCTGCCCACCTTGTAGGCGTGGCAGGCGGCTCTGCTCCACCCCTCCTCCAATTGGTGCAATGTGTCTACCACGCCTGCAGGCCGCTGGGCCTGCTCCGCCGGTCCATCTCAGGTCTGCCCACCTTGCAGATGCGGGCGGCGACTCTGCTCTGCCACTCCTCCAATTGGGGCGATGTGTCTACCACGCCGGCAGGACACTGGGCCTGCTCCGCTGGTTGATCGCAGGTCTCTGGTGTCCATTTTAATCTAGCTGTCAGAATCTCTACATGTATACATAGTGAAGTATGCTTGACCTATGATACAGAAGCTAAATATTAGCAATACTTTTCCTTGTGTGACTCATGTCTTAGTATCTACCATAAATATAAGAAAAATTATTCTCCTACAACAAGGAATAAAACTAATTATTTTCTAAAAGTGATTATAATTCTAAGATCTTTATTTTTATGTTCTTTTGAACAACTAAATGATATTTGGTTCAATACAAATGTATCATAAAGTTTAATAGTGTTTCATTACTTTCATCAGTCTCAAGAATGACTACTGCCTATTGTCTTATTACAAACAGCTATTTTTCATATTTAAGTATTTAACTTATAACAACTCTAATGCTCTTCATAGGTAGTTTCAGACAAAGTCCAGATTTGACATTCAAGATATTTCATATACCTGTGTCCAACTTTTCTTTCCACTCAGATTCCTAAGACTACAAATTCAGTTTCTTACTTCTCTCTATTTATACATCAATTTATATGATTCCTAACACCTCAAATAAATAGTCCTATTTTCAGATAAGTAGGCTGGAAATTCTTATGAAAATGCTAACTCCACACCACTTGTATTTGAGTATTCATCTCAAATATGTCCAATATTTTACCACCAATAAACCATCCATGCCTGGGCAATAAGGAGATGATTTTCAACCCTTCTCTAGATTTTTTTGGTGTCTATTATAGATAGCCTTGGCTAAAAAGGTGCCAAGCAGCACATAAAGAGGTTGAAAATTTATGATTATAAAGTTTACACACAAAGCTTGTTCCAAAAGCAAAACAAATCAAAATATAAGTCAAAATATAAGTGACAGAAGAATGATTAAATGGAAACATCATCATTAGATGCCATGTGGAAAGGTTTTTATCAGTAAAATAAACATTTAGTATCAGTATGGAATTTGAATCTTTGAACTGATTTATAGCAAAATGTTACATTTTCATCAGGGTGTTTTGAATTCAGGGAATATGTAGTTAAACAGATGCTTTCCCGTCTCTCCCACAGGGGGGGAAAAAATATATATATATATAAACAGAATATAAAAACCTATGCAGAATGTATAGCTAAGCAACTGAAGCGGTATGAAAAAGATTAAAAAAAAGAAGTAGTTTGGATACGAAAAGTGATCAGAATCCAGCATACACCAAATCTATGGGTTCAAATCAACAATGCCATATACTATGATCTGAAACCTCTAAAATGTTGAGCCAAAATAAACCATACTCTTTATAAGTTCATTACCTCAGGTATTTTGTCACTCAACAGAAGACTTACTAATATATTATAACATTAACTTTTTAATATTATTGATATTATATGTAGTGAAAATATAGCATTAATGAGAAAGAACAAAAAGTCTTACATGGTAGTAAGATTTTTACATTCAAATTCAAATGGTAAAGTAGTGTAGTCTTTGAAAAGAGAACTATATATTTTGAAATCCTTGCAAAATGCTGAAACAATAATAGAAAAAGATGTTATGAAAATCAAAGTGATTAAAAATAAAAATCTAGAATATTCAAACTACCCCCCAAAGCAAAAAGCAGAAAAGTGTAAAGAAGAAATAAAATCAGAAGAAATGAACAAAAAACAAGAAAATCATAAATGTAATTCAAATGTATCAATATGTGTAAATGGTCTGAACACACCTATTAAGAGACAGAGATTTTCAGATTGGGCTGAAAATATCCTTAATGTATAATTTCTTCAAGAATCTCACTTCAAGTATAATAAATATATTATAAGTAAAATAGTGTATAGGCTAATGGAAGGGAATAGAAACCCACAAGTAAATCTATGAACATATATTCAAATGATCTTTGAAAAGGATGACAAGAATATACAATGAAAAAAGTCTATTATTTCCAATAAATGGTTAGGGAAACTGGCAACCCACATACAAAAAAAGAAATTGGATCATTATCTTAAATCATCTACAAAACTCAATGCACAATGGATTGAGACCTAAAATTAAGGTGCAATCTGAAACCTTAAACTCTTTAAAGACAATCTAGAAGAAAAATCTCTTTGATAATAGCTTTACAATGATTTATTGTTTAATCATTCTAAAAGCTGAGGCAATAAGGGCAAAAGTGAATGTGGGAATACATCAAACTTGAAACTGCTGCACAGCAAAGGAAATAATAAAGAGATTGAGTAGGCAAACTATAGAATGTGATAAAAAAATACACAAATCCTATATTTGAAATGTGGTTAGTCACTAAAATATGTAAGAATCTCCTACAACTCAATAGTAAAAAAAAAGAAAAAATTGATTTTTAAAAAATTCATTAATAATTGAAGAGATATTTCAGTGAAGAACACATACAAATAATCAACAGCTATCTCGGTGAAATGCAAGTGAAGATGTCCATGTAATATAACTTCACACTGGCAAAATACTATTGTAAAACAAATAACAAACAAATAAGAAGTGTTATAAATATGGAAAAATTGGAACCCTTGAACAATTTAGAATTACAAAATGGTACAGTCATTATGGAAAACAGTATAGAAATTCATTTAAAAAAAAACTAAAAATAGAACTGTATATGATCCAGCAATCCCACTTTTAAGTATTTATCCAAAATGACTGAAATTGGGATATGGAAGATACATTAGCACTCCTATTTTATTTCACTACTGTTTTACAAAAGTATGATATGGAAACAATCTAAATATCCTTTGAAACATAAACGGATTAAGAAAATGTGATATATACATAATCTAAAATAATATTATGCCTTAACATATAAGAAACTTCTGAAAAAATATCATATCATAAATGAAACTTGAGAATATTATGCAAAATGAAATAAGCCAGTTATGGCTTATTTATATACGCATGATCTCATTTATATGAGTTATCTAATATAGTCAAATACATCAAATTAAGCAATAAATGTTGGGTTGTGGTAATCAGGGGCTAAGAAGTGGGTAAATTGGGGATTTTTTTAATGAAAGAGTATAACATTTCAGTCAAACAAGATGAACAATCTATAGATCAACTAAACCCTATTATACTTTAGTCAACAGCAATGTATTCCATATTAATAATCAAAAGTAGTGGATTGAACTCACTTCACCAGTATTTGTTGTTGTTGTTACTGGTGGTACTGGGAATTGAACCCAGGGGCACATTACCATTCAGATATTTTTTATTATTATTATTATTATTATTATTATTATTATTATTATTATTAATTTTGAGGCAAAGTCTTGCTTAATTGCTGATCCTTCTGTCTCAGTCTCCCTAGTTGCTAGGATTACTGGCATGCATTACTCTAGCTCATGTTAGGTATTCTTACGAATATACAATATTTTAAAAATAAAATCATAGAAAATGGTATGTTATGTAAATACCAACTAAAAGAATGCCAGAATGGTAATATCAAAATAGATTTCAGAGCAAAGAAATTTATCAGGGAGAGAGAAGCAAAGACACACTATATATTGAATGAAGTATATGTTTAATAAAAAGACTACCAATATTAAACACACATAAACCCAACAATATATTTTTGTTTCAAAATACATGAAACAAATGTTGACAGGGCTGATGGGAGAAATAGAAAAATCCACAATTATAGTTTGATATCTTAAAACTCTTCTCTCTGTAACAGAACTAGTCAAAAGAAAAATCAACAAGTTTATAGAAGAAGTGAAAAAATATCAATTGACTGGATCTATTGAAACTTACAGAACACTCCAAAGTGTCAAATTTTGTGTCTAAGAAGTGAGGAAATTTTCAAGCACACAGGAAAAATTCAACCTGCTATACTAAATGTCTGATCATAAAATAAACCTTAACTGAACTAAAAGATTGAAGTAATCAAAATATATCTTTTGAGCATATTGGGATTAATGAGAATAAATAACAGAAGATAACATAAAATTTTCAAATCACTTGGAATTTCAACAACATGGTCCAGACAAGTCATTGTGTAAAATAATAAGTTTCCAAGAAGATCATAATATTACTTAATTAAAATAGAAGTACCACATATTAAAATTTGTGCAATATAACTTGAGTGGTATTAGAGGAATGCTCATCTATAGTAAGCATTTCAAATTGAAAATCTAACATTAAATTTTGAGAAAATAGAAAGTAATGGACAATTTAATACCAGCATACAAGAAAGGATATAATAAACATAAAATCATATAAATAATTTTAATCAGTAAAATTGAAACACAGATAGAAAAATCAGTTTTAAAATGTTGATTCTTTGAAAAAATAGTAAAATTGATAAACCTCCAGCAGTATTAACAAAAAAGGAGAAAAACAAATTATTATTATCAAGAATGAAAAAATACTCTACAAACCTCATTATGATGTCATTGAAAACAAGTATCAATACATATCCCATTATAATATTAAAGATAATATTATAAAGTAATATTACAAACAACTTTATACACACAAATTTGACAAGTTAAAGTAGACCAATTACTAATAAATTACAAATGATTAAAACTCACTCAAAATGAAATATATGATTTGAATAGTCTAATAACTATTTAAAACTGAATTTATAGTTAAAATCTTCTAGAAATAAATCGCTATGCATATGTTATTTCACTAATGAATTCTACCAAACATTTAGAAATAAATAGCACCAATTGTACAGCATTTCTTCTAGTAACAAGGGATGAAGAGGAGGTAGTAATTCCCAACTCATTTTATAAGGCAAGGATTATGCAGATATCAAAATCAAGGACAGTACAGAAACAAATAAACAAACTACATGTTTCTGGCTCTTTGGTAAAAATAAAATTCCTCAATGACTACTATTAAATTCAATTCTCAGTTTATTAAAAAAAATATTATTCATGACCAAGTGGAGTTTATCCTTTTAAGGCTGATAGATACTTTTTTTATCAAGGCTGATATACTACTCAAAAATCAATCAGTACAGCTGGGCATGCACAAGTATAATCCCAGCTACTTGGGAGACTGAGGCAGGAGAATCGCAAGTTTGAGGAATCTAGCGGATCTCCTTCTCAAAAGAGAAAAAAAATATAATCCATGGTATTAAAAATCTAAAGAAGGAAGGACATAATTATCTCAACAAATGCAGGAAAATATTTGACACAGTGTAGCTTCATTCATCAGAAAATTCCCCAGCAAATTGGAAAGAGAATGTTTCTGTCTCAGCCTGATAAAATACATCTACACAAACGTACAGATAACATCATACTAAATTGTGAAATTCTGAATACTACCATCTGGAAGAAGGCAAAGATATCTTTCCTCACCCCCTCAGGCAATATTCAACATTCATCACTTGTATTGATTCTGTGTTCAATAATTTCTTCAAAATTCCATTTCATCCATACTAACCAAGTCCCTCTTTCCTCATACTCATATTGAGGGGTAAGGGATCAATAAAGGTGATTGCAATCCTGTCAGGAGGGTAATGACAAACTGGAGGGCTAAATGTTTCACCACCTGATCCTTGGTCAGCTAACTTCTACCTGCCCTAACAGATTGTTCCAATGCACCTCTACCATGATATTTTATCCACAAGATATTTTATCATCCCCAAGAACTAAACCACACTGCTTTTGCATTTTCTTCTTTTTTCAGTTAAATTTCTCTGTCAACATGGTTATAGATGTTCACAATCTCTCCATATCTTAGTGTTTAAGTATTTTAATTTTTTTTTCATATTATTTATATTTTTCTCCCCTACTGCATAAGATTTTTGAAAGCAGGGAGTGTGTGTGCATGTGTGTGTGTGTGTGTGTGTGTGTGCGCGCGCCTGCACATGCACACTGTGTATCTTTATGCAGAAGTTGTCTATAAACATGTTGTATACCTACTGCATGATTTTTAAAAATTCTAATTCTTATCTCTGGGACATTGAATTTAAAAAAAATGACTATTTTCAATCTTCTAGTTCATGTTGTTTCATTTAGATTAACCATATAAACTGAGACTAACCACCTATTTAATATTTTCACAGCATAAAATTTTCATTTTTGGAAAATGATTTTTTGTATTCTTTATGTCTCAAATATGGCTTTTGCTCTAAGCATATTCTGTACTACCACAGAAAAGCCAAAATAAGCATTCTCTCACACTTTCTAAAATTCTTCCAAGTATAAGACCATCTGTACCAAAAATGTGAGTAGGTAAAAAATCTCACTTTAACTCATCTCTCTCTCTCTCTCTCTCTCTCTCTCTCTCACACACACACACACACACACACACACACACACACACAAATGTACCTTAATAAAATAAAAATTTTCTAAGCCTTTTCTTCTGCTACCATGTGGTGGAGACAAATTCCTATCAATAAGGAAAATAATTGCTAGTATCTTCATTTTTCTTTTCTTCTGACTTAGGCAAAGTTGGGTTCTTCTTATGTTTAAAGTAAATGCATTAGTAACGAAATATGTAGTTATTTGCTATGTATCAACATAATTATTTTTTGTGGATAAAGGGGCATTTCAGGAGATTATTTTTAATATTTACCTAAAGTGTAATTACTACTTAAAAATCCTGATGTTTGTTTCTTTATCAAATAGCTTGAATTCTTAAAATCACGTTGACTCTATTGAGAGCTATTCTTTCTTTCTTTCTACACATCAGGACTTAAATCACATCTTATAGACTTAAGCTCTAACTGGAGTCCCTAAGACTATTCAAAATTCAAAGTTGCTTTCTGAACAGATTGCACCAGCTAGTTGATGAAACTTGAGCTAATTACACTAATGTTGACAAATGCACTGGCACAAAAGCAAATGTCACATTTTTCAAAAAATTACACCTCTTCAAAAGATGCTAACTAGATTCAGCGATTTGTGGGTGTAACTGAGCTATTTGTGCAAAAACAGTTTTGAAAATTATGATTTAAAATATAAAAAGTACAAGTACAGTATGAGTACTTGTATGTAATTTTTGAATGTATTTTAATGAAATATTTGAAGTTTTGGAACAATAAAGAAATTACTATATTTGGCACTGGAACATTTTCTGAGTTGTTTATTTTAAGTTTTGTATCACATACAGAAATAAAATCCTTCTATCTTAAGGAATGCGTTATGTATTTTAAAATAAGTTAGTATGGATATCTGAACTGGAAAAAGCGTTTTTTAGAGATTTAAATTTGTACACTCTCATAAATAGTATTTCTTGTATATTCAGCCATATTCTTACACTCTCAGAAATAGTATTTCTTGTATATTCAGACATATTCTCACATTTTCTATTACTTGGCAAAACAGCTAGTATGTGCTAAAAGTTTTGTGCTAGACATTGTGCTAAAAGTTTTAAGTAAATGGTTTAATAACTAATATAATAGTTTTAAGTAAATGGTCCTACAAAAAAGAATTATCATCTCCTTTTTAAAAATGGGATATGTTACAATAATATTAGTTAAAAGGACTGGAAATTTATCCAAGGTCTCCCTGACTTAAATTTGTATACCTCATGCTATCCCATCATAGATCAAGTGGAAAATGTTTATTGGAGTATTATGCATCCAAAATTATCAGCTCCCTTCTATTTTTTGTTCAAGAGAACATCAAAATTATGTTTCCAGAATATGTCAATGATTCCTTTAGAGTTGGAATCTGTCTATCATTTTTTTTTGTTTTGAACTATGCCAAATTGCTCTTGCACAATCTTAGAAGAGGCCTATGTAAGCTGGATACATTCACTGTTGCTGAAGTACTGTCTTGTTTAATTTTTTTCAATTAAAGAAATTAAAATGGGTTAGAAATTCTAATAACAGAAATCAATCGTGCAATTGAAGAATTAAAACTAATTTTTAAATAACAGAAGTTTTGTTGGGCTTCAATCAAAATTCTAGGGAGATAAGGAACCTAGTGACAAGAACTTGCTATATAGCAACAGAAGGATAGATTTCATTTGATTACAAAATTATTTGCCCTCATGAGCAGGTTTCATAATGGTTATTTAAACATCATTAGCTTGAAACAACAAAGTCACCAACAAAATTTACTAGAATCCTTGATGTATATGATTGTTTTGTGTTTGTTTTTTAATATTTTAGTATTACTTGTACATGGACACAATACCTTTATTTTATTTTTATGTGGTGCTGAGGTTCAAACACAGTGCCTTCCACATGCAAGGCAAGCACTCTACCACTGAGCTACAACCCCAGCTCTATATGATTGTTTGAGCTACAAATATTATCTACAATTCAAACGCTATAGCTATAAAGACAATGGCAGTTCTTAGCGCTCACATTAAAATGTAGTGCTGCTTTTTATTTTTCTATCACCTGTCATGATCCAATTCAAATTTAATTTCACATTTATTAAAACTTATCTTTACTTGACTAGATCTTGTTCTTATCTCTGCTGTACTTGGGCAGTTGTGTTTGCTGATGCTTTATCTTTTGCTTCCAACTCTGTGACTTCCAATTCAGTTTAAGATCTGTTTATACTTTCCTACCTACATAAGTTCTTGTCCTCTATAGTTCCATCCCTCTGGGATCTTCTACTTCAGATAGTTTGGGGAGATATGAAGCTTCTCATATACTACTCAGTTGTCCTCAGGCATATTTTGGTCTGAGCCCTTTGCAGACTAGTTATATTAAGGCAAAACATCTTTCTGGTTGGCAGGTGTTCAGGCCATAATGTATATCTGACATATAGCTTTGAGACTAGACAGCACTAATCTGAATCCATATGTGAAAACTATTTTCAGTTTTAATATAAGCTCAGGAAAAACAGTATTAGAAAAATTACTATCTTAGGTTCTCTGAAATCTTTACTTAGAACTTTCAGAAGTGATTGAATAAAACCAACACTCAAATAGGGTTTAACTTTATCAAATGAGGTAGATTATTTCTACTTTTTTAATTATATAAACCTAGTCTAAAGATCACTAATCTAGGGTTATCTAGTATAACTGCTTCATTTACTCCTTACTGTTTTTAATAGAGGAAATTTTTTAAACCTAGTGAGATAGTTGAAGAAGCAGTTAGTTTTTCCTTATTTTTCTTTTGGGTTTACATCAAACTGTAGGAAAAAGAAAACTCTTCATTTGCTGAACTTGGATTCTGAATTTCATTACCATACTGATTAACTAAATTCTGAATTTCTTGATTTGTGTGAGTATTCAATTTTTAAGTGGTCTAATATTCACCTATTCTGTGTGTTTAATATAGCACAATGAGTAAGCAAATACTAGGAAAAAAATTGAGTTCAAATTTAGAGAATGTGACCCTCATGAACCTATATACCATGTTAGTTATTTCATCTTCTTTGAGCACTAGTTTACTTGTCTAAAAACATGAAATTATTTCCTCTCTAAATTTTAATTACACAAAATCTTCTCAAACTATAACATGCAGCATATCAAAAACTAACATTTTTAATTAACAGTATTCAAATTTAATAGGATGCTAATGGAAAAACTACTGAAGTGAGGAATTTTGTTTTTACATAACCAAAATATGGAAGGGAAAGCTTATGATTGATATAGATTCAGGTGTATCTTTTTGGTGTATCTTGCATTTCACAGCTGTTTCATCAGTTTAGCACCACTCACATTCTTTGCTCTTTGTTATTTTTCTGAGTTTAGTATAAGTTTATGAGTAGAGTTGAATTCTCATATTTAGTTTGCCTGGAAATTAATGTGCAGCTATAGGAAGGTTATATTCTAATCAGCTATTTTAAAAGCTGAGAAAAATTCAAAAGCATACTGAACAAATCACTTTGGAACAAAGATAATGACTTTCTGAAAAAATAAATAATCACATTCAAGGTCATTTATGATATTCCACCATCAAGTGAATTTCAGAATTCATCCAATTACAAATATATTAACATAGCTAATTACAGCTGAAATTTCACATCTATATGAAAAGTGAAAGATCTAGACATCCAGATGTTTTCAAATATTTGCTATCATGAAGGGGAAAACATCTGGACAAGATTTGTTTTTTTGGCTGCTGCTCTTATTGTTTTTATTTTCCCTCCAAATATTTCAGTATTTTTTAGAGATGATCTAGATAACAATCAAAATCACATTCTTTCATGAAAATCATTATGTTACCTAGATGTTGAAAGTCTCTGGACTATTGATTTATACCAATGGAGATCCAGAATAAATATTCAGATGCATAGCTAAACTGATAAAAGCATCATAACTATTACTATTACATAAAATTTCATTACATAAAACATGGGACATTTGAAAAAAATAATCTATAAAGTTTATTACCAGATATTCAGCAGGTGAAAGCTACTCTGCTTCTGAGCTGCGTCTCTTTGATGGTGATATGTAGATTATTCATACCATTATGTGGAAAATCAAACCTGTCTTTAAGTTTGAATTTTGATGAGCCACATAGCTAAACACAAACATTATTTTAAAAATAACATTAGAAATAACACCTTTTGTTTTCAGTAGCTCAGAGATAACAGAGACAAGTTTTCTCTAGCTCTGCAGCAGTCCCACTTCTAATTTCTGTTTCTTACTATATTTGATTTTATTATAGAGAATGGTAGAGTTATTTTCTTTCTTTTTGTTTTAGTCTGAAATACATTATGATGACTCCCATCTCTCCCAACTATTTATTCTAGTAGTTTAAAATCATATGAGTGAATTATAATAAGATATAATTTTTTACCCATTTAGTATACACACCTAGTGATGTGTATATATGGCAACATACAAACATTTAAAACACTGGTCAACGCCATGTATTAATAATAGGTCCTTTAAAAATAAAACAAGATCCTTCTGTCAAACACACTTTTTTTCCGCTTGGATGTATTCAAAACTTCATTTATATCAGTTTAGGTACTTAGAATAAACTTCACTTAGATTTAAGATAATTATATAAGCATATAACTGGAAGGCTCATCTTATAAACACAATGCATATTTTTTTAATCTTGACCTTCATTTTGTCATTATAATTATAATAAAATGATTATAATAAAATAATTATCATTATAACAAGATAATTATAATTATCTTCTGATATTTATTAATCCAGATGGTGCCTAGTGAGTTCATACAATGGCTGATAGAAAACAAAATACTCTTTATTCCAATTTACATAGTTATTAACTACATTGAAAAAAGTGAAAATAGATTTTGCTAAGAGATTTACCTATAATTTTGAGGATATGTGAATTTTTTTTTCTTTATAAATTTAACATTAATTGACAGAGGTTAACTTGAGTCAATTACTCAGGTTAAAAGTTACTCATTCCAAAATCTTCATCTTAAATGCAAATATACTATGCAGACCACCTCTAACAGTCTGTTGTTGTAGTGAGACTGTACTAAGAATCAAAATAATAAAGCCAGCCTTAAAACAGTTAAATTTTGGGCAGCATCTTGACATAGCAGAAAGGTAAATCACTAAAAATTCCTATACCTGTTTACTTTATATATTTGAAAAGTAATAAATACTACCTGACTTTTAACCTAACCAGTATATTGGGCGAATAAGCAAAGAACTCAAAATTCAAGGCATATTTATTCAAATAGACACAGGAATAAGCTAAAGAAAAGTACCAGGCTCACACTTTATGCCCCTAAAATATAAAGGAAAATATAGATTAAGAGAAAGTTCACTTCGACCCTGACCCCATTTAGGACAGTCAGATTGGTCCATGTTTTTGAGACTCTCATCCTTAATTAGCAGGGCTGTCCAAGGTGTTTTGATATAAATCTCTAGAGAAAAATAAAATGTAAACTCCTTCCCTTATTGTTAATGCCTGTTTTATAGATGATGAAGTATGAAATGATTGATCATGTACTATAATGATGGATAAGGACAATTTCTGGAAAGGTCAAACCTATTAAATAAATCTTAGAATATATTTAAAAACATCTTATCTGCCTCACTGGAGCATGGTAACTCTTTTCAATGACAGGTGGCCTTCACATCAGACGAGTAACAGCAGTGGCAAACAATAGACATTCATACTTCACTAAAAGAGTGGTGCAAAAAGGAGTGAGGATTGTGAAATTACCAGTGCTAAAGTAAAAGGTTATGCTGAATAGAACAAAATAAATAAAGACCTTGACTACAGCTACATAATCCTGAAGCATCCTAATGAAAAGCAATGCAAAGCAAACAAAACAAGCCAAAACCGAAAAACAACAACAAATAACCCTTTGAAACACCCAGCGATGTTTATACATGGCAACATACAAACATTTGAAACATGGTTCAATGCCATGAACTAATAATAGGTCCTTTAAAAATAAAACAAAATCTTTCTGTCAAGCACACTTTTTTCTCTAGGATGTATTCAAAACTTCATTTATATCAATTTGGGATCTCAGAATAAACTTCACTTAGATTTAAGAGAACTAGATAAGAATATAGCTGAAAGGAACATTAGGGCTCATCTTGTAAGCACAATGCATATATTTTTTTTAAACCTGACCTTCATTTTGTCATACAACAAATTAGTCATTCCTCTCACCCTTATTTATAACTCAATGGGTATGATTTTCTTATCTTTAAACTCTGTATGAAAGATAATGGATGACTGGTGTTCACTGTATTCATTCATCAGCTCTACTGCATTTAGCAATTCTCTTTGGGATCACTCTATATATTCTCCAAATTCCAATTTCTTTGTAGTTGCTCAAATAGGCTAAGCTATTTTATGCTGTTGTATTTTGTATTTACTTTTTTTTAACCTAAAATTTCCTATTTTTACTTAATATTCTTAGAAATTTTTCTCCTATTTTTATAGTTTAACTCAGGCATCATCTCTTTCATAAAGATCTTATAGCCTTTCCCAAATAGGGAGAGAGTCTCATAGTGTTTGTACATGTATTCCTTTTTTTATAAGATTCAGAATATTGCCATAATTGCTTCTGGAATATCTGTACCTTCTAATAGGCTCCTAGCCCTCAAGGTCTGGTATAGTATAATAATAATTTGTATATCAGTAATTTGCATTGCTGAAAAACAGCAATTAACATATGATATGTATCTAGTTTATAAATGAATGTGTGAATGACTTAGAGAAACTTCAGATAATGTTGTCACATGAGGCTAAAAGAATGATATGCATATTGTTACCACAGCCACAGCTACTCCAATGTCTTGCATACTATATTAGTTTTCTATAGCAACTATAACAAATTACCACATACTTAGTGGTAATTTATTCTCTTACAGTTTTGAAAGGCATAAGTCTGCAATCAGTTTTACTGGGATAAAGCCAACAAGGTTGGTTCCTCTTGAAAACCAAAGGGAAAATCCTTTTTCTAGTCTTTTCTGGCTCCTAACAGTGACTGTATTCATCAACCTGTAGCACCTTTCTCGCTGTGCTTTTTGCTTCCATTTTCACACTTCTGATTTTGATTCTTTCTGTGTGCATTTTTAGGTCTCACTATAATTACATAGCTTCCATATGGATAATCCAGAAGTGTCTCCCCACCTCAAGATCTTTACCTTAATCACATCTGCAAGGTCCCTTTTGCCACATAACATCATAGATTCAGGTTCCAGGAATAAGGACATGGATATATTTGTGGACCATCATTCAGCCTATCACTAATCCTCTGTTGCATTCTGATATGGAATCATGAAAACATAGCTTAAACTTTCTTCTTAAGACCACAAGATTGCCATTACATGAATCAACCACTTCCTTAGCTGATGCAAAAGAGTAATAAACATTGCAGAAAAGAAATACCTTATCCACAACCAAATTTTCAAACATTTCTCCTGTGGGGTCACTATGAGCTGGTGGGAGGACAGTGTGTTCTCGTCAACAAGAACAACTTTTTCTCAGAAGAGTATTTTGGAAAGAGCTTCCATATATTAAGTAAATAAAAACAAACTTCTTAGATCGAAGCCAAGTAGAGAAGAAATTCGGAATTCAGTTGTGTGGCTTCTCCTCAAACTTGAAATTGCCTACAGGTGCCACTGTGAAATCCAGAAATGTGGAGGGCAGAGTTTGAAGAGTACTAACTCCCTGACCTATGTTTTTAAATGATGACTCCCTCCTTACTTGCTGTTGATTGTATTTCCTGGTAATTCTAGTAATATTCTGCTTTAAGCAGTGGATCGTTACTTAATAATTTAATATACTGTGGGCCAGAAAACTTGTTAGAAACTAAAGCTAGATTTTTTTCCCCAAATATCAGAGAAAATATAATTAATGACAATCCACTGGGTATACTAACAGCCTCACTATGTAGAACCTATTTCACATGTGTTGGTCTATTTCTGTCTATTACAGGAGATACGAATAAACTAAGAATAAGAATCTCCTATTCATCAAGCACATCGTATTGACTCTACAGATGAGTATTAGATTTTCATCTCATTTTTTTCAAATATAAAATTGACTCAAGGAGTTTGAGATTAATTTAAACATACCCAACATCTTAGCAACTTCAGAAAAGGAACATATTTAGTAGCATCATTTCCATCAGAATAAGCAGTCTCCTCTATAGGGTTGAAATGGTTGAAATTACAGATATGTGGTCTCCATAGTGTTCTTGTATTTTAAAGTCACTTATATTCTTAAATTTTTATTGACCCGCAAAACAATTCTGTCAAGTATATAAGGCAAGTGCCATTACTCCCCTTTACAGTTATAAAAATCTCATTTTCTAAGCAGTGATGGTTAATTCCTTCACATTTATAATAAAGATATCTTAAGAAACTATTACTATTAAAGAGCACTAAATAAAGCTATATAAAGAAACAGTACAGGGGCTGAGGTTGTGGCTCAATGTTAAAGCACTTGCCTAGGATGTGTGAAGCCCTGGGTTTGATCCTCAGCACCACATAAAAATGAATAAATAAAATAAAGGTATTAGGTCAACTACAACTAAAAAAATAAGTATTTTTTTTTAAAAAGAAAGAAACAGTACAGAATCAACCTCTTAAAGTAGTTGTACAAATTTAGCCAATTATATGGTTCCTATAATCTCAGAGTCCAGAGCTCTTATTAAAGGTATATGCTGATTTCAAAACCTATTACTAGATCTATAATACTCTCCTTTTAGCAACATGGATGAAATAGGTATGTATTGTCCACAAAATTGAGTATCTGGGTTGCACAATTGTTATATGAACTAAATATATAAACCCAACTTCCTACACTACAGTAAAATAAATGATAAGGAAGAAGCAGATTCCTGATGAATTGAGGTAGAGACAGTTAGACAAACACTGCTGACTTGAACCCATAAATCAAATCTTTTTTATGCTTAAATACCTTTTGATAACTTGAGATGGATGCAATATCTTTCAAAGATGCTCCTTTCTTCCAAAAGACACAAACTCACTACCACTGATTGACTCTGGAGTTAAATTCAAAGAGACGAAATTGCAAAATCTTTTCCAAGGGTGAATAGAGTACCTACAGCATATTTGTAAGATATTTCCATGAAGCATGTGTTAGAATACTCTATTGGTATTAATGAAATAAAAATTTGGTGTTGTAACAACATTCTTCAATGTTGACAAATTCACAATGGAATTTGGAGCTTCACATGTTCACTTGAGCACTGAGAAGGTTTTGGAGTTTGCCTGGTTGGTTATTTGAAATCTGGATTCAATAGTGGCTTATCATCAGTAAATTTAAGATTCTAATATTGTGAAGAAAGTGAAAGAATTGGAGCTGACTTACTGTATGAGACTTTCCTTGCCATCTCTGAAATGTATACACCTAGAAGGCTCAGAAGATATTCCGTTCACAAAGACATTAAGAAAAATATTTATAGCAGAGTACCAGCATTTGGGGGAAATTTTATTTGTGGCTTCCCAGTATAAGCTGAACATGTCATTATGCCACTTAATTGGACTCCCCAATTTTAGTGTGAATATGGGATCCCAAATTTCTAGAAACTGTGTGGTGACAACGTTTAATAATGGTCAGAAACAAGATGGCTACAGTTACCTTTAGAGTTTGGGGGACCAATGTAGGAAAATACTTTGAGCATGGGACATGTGGTAATAGTTAATAAGCTGTAAAATCCCATGAATGAAAGAGGTGAGTGATTATTATGTTGTTTATTAATCTATATTTTCAAAGCATCATATGTTTGGAGCTTTCACCAAGTTCCAGACCTGAGTCTGTTCAGGCACCTAGAACACCTAACTTGTTGGGCAAGGCTAATTCATATTGGGTAACATTCTGCAATCAAGCTTCAGTTGTATATTTTGAATCTCTTACAAGCCATTTCTAGAACTTGTAGTTATATACAAAGTATTGGTTTACTGATGAAATGGAAATGCTTAGAACCTTCTGAGGATTGTAAATAGGCTCTCTGAAGTAACATTAAATTCCATGGAATAAAAATCTTACTGTTACTTAATTATCTGTATGGCTGCTTATTGTGGTTAGAGACATATGGAAGGATAATCCAAGTCCGATTCATAGTGGATTCAATGGCTGTTTCTCTAGTGTCTGAAAGTATAGTTAAATTAAAAATAACTATGATCTGTTATATTTATTCCTTGACCTTTGTGAGAACAATATTGTTGGGAAGAATCAGGACAAAGAGTGATTCCCTAAAAATTGACTGCCTTCAAGCACTACAATAATGATCCTAAAATACATCAAATTGACCTATTTCCTACTATTTAGTATGCATTTATTGCCGCAGCTACTTCATTTGTTTTTTTTTTTTTCAATTTCAAATAGTGATGGCAATCAGAAATAGTTTATTTTCCGTAGAAGGAACAGTGGTATGTTTGCTTTTATTGTCTTAAATTTTAAGGTTCATTATGCTAGGGATACAACTCAGTGGTTGAACACTCACCTGCAAAAGACACTGGGTTTGGTTTACAATGTTGAAACAAACAAACTATAACAACAACAATAAATCCAACAAACAAAACAACTAAAAAAATATGTTCTCACTAGAAGAAATTATAAATATATAGGATAGTGGATATACTACTTGGCATGATTTGATCTTTCTACAATGAACATGTATACCAAAATGTCATTTTGTAGTCCATAAATATATACAACTAATATTTGTTGATTAAAGCAAATTTTATTTTTAAAAAAATCACTGATTTTAACCATTCTGGAAGAAGAAAAAAAAAACATACAACTAAACAAGATCTGGTGAGCCTTTAGGGATTGACACACAGTCTGCTTCAGATGTAATTTTTATTGACCTAAAGTTGGTTTGTAGACTCACAAAATTTCAGGGCTACAAAATTTCCAGAGATATGGAGTTGATTTGAAGTGTTCTCTAGGGAACTTCTATATTTTTCTATAAAACTAGTGAATGATTCCTCAATCCACTTATGTTCAAGGATCATATTTTCACTCCAAATTTTTGTGGTGATTTCTGTTATTTGATCTGTATGTATTTGGTTTTGGTGTTAATATTGGTACTTGAAATCTTGCTGCTTTACGCTTCTGTAGTTATAATAAATACAAAATAAGAATCTCTCAAAAAAATAGCCATCAAATTGAAAATAAATTCTGATAAATATTTTCTTTGGCCTTTCAAGGCTTAATGAAACTGACAATTTCTCTAGTCTCTTTTATATTTATATGTTTATGTCTATATCATTCAATTGTATTTAACTCAACCTTAAAATTATCAGTCTTTTATAACTATTGAGTTTATAGTATTCCATAATGCAAGGAAATAATATTGTAATCAGAAATTCAATTTTTTTATATCTTGAGGACTATAAGGTGAAAATTTTCAAGTAAAGATATGATTGGATATAGAGCTGATTCAATAAGTTGTTGAAGTAAAATGACAATTGAAATTCTTGATGTTATAAAGTGTTTAAAAGCACAATTGGACCAATGTGTCCCCAAATGAGTACATAATAATGTTGTCATTTATACAGAGTTCTAGAAGATAAGACTTGTTTGAAAAGTAGATTAATTCCTTGGAGAATGTGTAAAGGGGTCAGCAGGTAGAATTAAGGTACATGAAGAAATTTTGGGAATGATAGCTCTAATCTTTTTCTTTATTGTGATTATGGTTGATCCCAGTATTTACCTGGTCAAAGCTTATCAAATTGTACAGTTATTAAATATGTGCAACTTACTGTATATCAATAAATATATATTTTTACAGATGTATATCTGTAAAAAATAAATTAACATTTTTAAACATATAAACAAGTAATATATGTCAGATATACTCCCCCATGCCACATTTAGAGTAACTACCTTTAACAGAAGAAAAATAATGATTTAATCTATTGAGATGTTGAAATAAAGAAAATAAGATCTTAAAAACATGTGTGTTGGGGCTGGGGATGTGGCTCAAGTGGTAGTGCGCTGGCCTGGCATGCGTGCGGCCCGGGTTCGATCCTCAGCACCACATACAAACAAAGATGTTGTGTCCACCGAAAACTAAAAAATAAATATTAAAATTCTCTCTCTCTCTTAAAAAAATAAAAAAAAAACATGTGTGTTTGGGGAATAGAGAATGAATTCATACTTTGAAAAGATTTAAAAAGACCCAAATTATTAAAAAGAGAAAAGTATTTTAAAAACATAAATTTTTAAAAGAAATAAAATTTTTAAAAATTCCATAGAATAAAATGTTCACTAAAAATCATTAAAAATTAGAGAAATATTGATTTTCTCAATAAGTGCAGTATTTTCTCAAAGACAATAGAGAAACATTTTAAAATCCTAAGGGAGAAGTATAGTAGTTGACATGAGGATAAAATAAGGCATTTTGAGACATGCAATCATTTTGAATCATGTATCTTACATGGGCTTTTCATAGGAATCTGAAAAATTGAGCAACACAGAGTATAAGGGTCCCAAAACAAAGATTTAACCCTGAATAAAGGTGAAAGATTATGAAAAAGAAAATTGTGATGAAGAAAGGTTATTGGTAAGGTAGGTTTGTAGAGGGTTTGTAAGCACAGAGGGAGGCTCACAGGAATAGAGGCCCCTAGAAAACTAGTTGATTGAAGAAATTTCATGTTTAAATGGGTTGAGAGGAAATTAATTCTTAAGTGGGGTTTGAAGTTAAATTATGAACTTCCTACAGTAAAAGGTATTTAGTATTCAGAAAAACACAATAGACTCTACTCTCCTAAAAATAAAAAAAACACATAACTGTACAAGAAGTTAAATATAATCATAACACATTTTATGACTCAATTGTGACTCATGTTCCCATAATCATAAACAAATATTTAAACAAATATGCTACAACTCTGTTGGAAACATGGAGAAAGACCCATGTATAAAGAAGGGTAAATATAAAAAACCTTTGCATTAGTGATACCGCTGTTATAAGCAGGGTTTATTTAAAAAAGGGTAACATAGACTTCTCCCACGAGGGAGAAGGAGGCCATAGCTGGTGTCCTGATATCCTCAGAAGGGAGGTGTTCTGCCCTTCTTATAAGTCCTAGGCTTTCTTTGTTCTCCTGCCTTTGCCCCCTTATCCTTCTTCTTCCTGAATAGGTGACTAAGCCCAGGAATGCTCTGTGGGAGGCCAAAAGGTGGGAAACTGGTGGGCTGAAGGGAAGGGCAGGATGGAGTAGCCCAGGACACATTAATTACCTTATAGCTCCCTGTTGGGAGGGGAAATTCCTGAGGCAAGTTGCCTTGGAAGCAGGTTGGAGCAGGGGCAGGTTCTTGATAAGGGTGGAGGAAAGGCTCTGAAGGAATTCACATTTTAATCCCTCAGAAACAGTCTCCAACTTCCCAGACTCACTAAAAATTGGCCTCCTAGATCCAACCTGACTTGCTTTACCTATCTACACTGACTGCCTGTCTAATTCTGGCTTCAATATATCTAAAACCCAAATACTCAATAATGGGATCATCATGTTATTCAGAGACACAAGGTGAAAAAATTTTTCCCCCAAATTCAGATATGAAACATTTGTGAAAAAAAAATATCTTCTGAGGAGTGAAGAATTGGGAAAAAAACCTGACAAGAAAGTTATTTTCCTCCTATTCTATTAAGCCATATAGCACTTTTTTCACTTTTGAATTTATGCATGTATACCAGATAAGGTAAGTATAGAAATAAAAATGAAATAAAATTGGAAAAGTTCAGCTGTGTGTAATATGGTAATAACAATGAAATACATCATAGTTTAATGGTAATGATATCAAAAATTTAATAGTTTGAGGTAATAATAGCTTTTAGTTTAAATAAAATTATAATTTAGTAAAATGTGAATGATAACACTCAGTTGACCAGTCTTAGAAGGAAACTGATTTCTTTAAAGATATTTCTGTGTGTCTCTTCCTGAAACTTTAACTTCTTTGTAAGGGATATTTAAAAAGAATTCTCAGAAATATCCACACATAACACTAAAAAGAAGCTATAAGTCTCTTAGGCACTAGGCAGCTGACAGTTTTCATGAAGTCCCACTCTCAGTGGGTTCCACGCTAAGTTACTGTGTTCCTTGACTTGAGGCACTGCATTTTCAGATCTGTTTTACTTTTTCTTATGACAGATGCATTTCCGCCATTTTAGCAGTGGAATTAAACTGTGGAAGGCAATATATTATTGAGGAATGATAACTCAGCTACACAGCAGCACCATCTTTTGGTCTTCTGAGGAAAATGATCCAAACTTGTCAGTTATGAAGACTATATTTCTGGCATGCTATGTATGTTCGTTTTGTATGTATCTTTGCAGTGCAATTAAAGAAAGAACATGGCTTAAAAAATAATTAAATTAACATTTTACATGAGAAAGAGTACCCACATAAACAGATCTGAGAGGGAAAAAAAGCTATATTTTATCCTTTAACGAAAATTAAAATATTACTTTAGAAACTGTATAAAAAATATTAGTTGCCCCATTTTTGATTCAGAATTGAGAATGCATTTGCATTGTATAATTCTTTAATATAGTAATTTAAAATTGTTCTAAATTTCCAACTTCTGAAAGGATTCTATGCAATTTACTTATTTGTTGAAATGCAGGTCCCAAGATGCTCTTTCTTCCAATTGCCTTTAACGTAGTAGTAGAATATTTCTTTCAAAATTCTCACAGTTCAGTATGTACTAATTTTTATCTTTTCAAATTGTATTATCAAACATTTATTGAGGATAATTGCAGGAGGTGCAGATTTATGAAACTTAGATTTTAAGTTGATGTAAAGAATGAGACAAAAGCTGTGTTTTCGATAGTCATTTATTTTGTTGCTTATGATCTAAAGAGATTGAACATATGAAATATACAGAATGCTGTATTAGGAGATGCAAGTTTTAATTCTGACCTTAGCAATGAATAGCTACAGATGACTCCTACTTGGGCACTGCAAAATAGAATATTTTTTATTGACACAGAAATTACTATAGGGCAGCAGAGTTGACTATTTGGACATAAGCTAAAATAATAATATTATTTTATAAGTTAATAGAAATAAAATGTTATACCAGAATTCCAACAGAAAGTTGAAGTAAATAAGATCTCTAAACACAAGTTATTTTTAAAAAATTATGGGTAACATTCAGTAAACTATTAGGCATTAGTGTTTTAAGCAAATGAAGATATTAGCTATAAATTATATAGTACCTTTTTTAAATTAAAATTTTCCAAACTTAAAAAAAATCACAGAAAATGGAAAGGCCTGCTTAAAATATACATTTTCTTTTATTTTGTTAAATGATAAATGATTAGTATAAAACTTTATGGTAAAAGTTAGTTGTAAGAATTTTAAATCAATGAGAGAGTCTTCCATAGAAATTTACTAGCCTGAAGGAAAAAAAATCTCTTAAAATTTATCCTCACAAAATATTACACTCAAACTATATTTATAAGGGAAGAAAAACAATTGGTAATGGTTGATTATATTAATTGAAGAGGAGGAACTAAATTTTCTTTTTAATTTTTAAAAAATATTTATTTTTTAGTTGTAGTTGGACACAATACCTTTGTTTTATTTATTTATTTTTATGTGGTGCTGAGGATTGAACCCAGGGCCTCACACTTGCAAGGCGAGTGCTCTACCACTGAGCCACAACCTCATCCCCCTCCATAATTTAATAATAACAATTTTATCATTTATTGATATGTCTGGTACTAGTTTCTGCACTTTACATGCATGATATATATTTAATTCCTATCTCTAACTTAAGAAGTTATTATTCCATTTGTATATGATAAAGTTATGTCACTCAAAGCTTGAATAAACTTCTTGCATTTACATATTCAGTACATAGATGAACCCATATTTGTACCCAAGGAGTCCGAATTCAGGACCCGTAATCCACAATCAAACTTTTGAAAAAAAAACAACTTACTCTGTAGAACTTAACAAGTCACCTACACATGGCAGATACTAAGGCATCAAGTCTTGCTCTAGCCAACTGTGTGATGAGGAGGGAGTACCAGCTCAGAAATAGTATGGTTGCAAGTGTTAGATGACACTGGTTGAAAATTTGTCCTGAAGATGGGAAGATCCCAATTATAGAATCTATGAATATGACTTTATATGGTAAAAAGGGTCTTTGTGGCTCTGATAAAAGTTCAAGGTCTTGAAATTGGTGGGATTATGGAGGCAGAAATAAGAGTGATTGGTGGGAGCCACTAGAAGACGAAAGGGGCAAGGAATGGATTCTCAAGAGCTTCTGGATGTAGAATGCCCCGGATACTTCAAGTTCATACTAGTACAGTTCATTTTAGAGTTCTGGCTTCCATACCGCTATTGAAATATGTATTTCTTCCTATGACTTTAAATTACTATTTACTGTCCTTTCATCTCACACCACATGACGCGCTTAGTCTTTGTGGTGGTGATGAATTCCCTAGCTTTTGTTTTTTTGGGAGCATTTTATATTCTTCATTTTTTTCCATTTTTTTTACAATTTGTTTTACTTAGTTACACATGACAGTACAATGATCTTGACATATCATACATTTGAATCATATGGGGTATGATTTCTCATTTTTCTGAGTGTACAGGTTACAGAATCACATTGGTCATGCAGTCACCTACATGCATACAGCAATAATAATGTCTATTTTATTCTGCTGTCCTTCCTTTCCCCCTTCCTCTCCCCTCCCATCACTTCTCTTTACCCAATCTAATGTGACCCACTCTTCTTTTTTTCTTTTCCCCTCACATCGTCATACCTGTATTCTGTATAACGAAGGGGGGGTCTCCTTCCCTCTTCCATGCAATTCCCATTCTCCCTCCCTTTCCCTCCCACCTCTCTTCCCTATCTAGAGGTAATTTTCTTCTCATGCTCTTTCTCCCTACCCCATTTTGAGTCACCTCCCTTATATCAGAGAAGACATTCAGCATTTGTTTTTTGGAGATTGGCTAACTTCACTTAGCATAATCTGCTCTAATGCCATCCATTTTCCTGCAAATACCATGATTTTGTTATTTTTTAGTGCTGCATAATATTTCATTGTGTATAAATGCCACATTTTTTATCCATAAATCCATTGAAGGGCATCTAGGTTGGCTACACAGTCTAGCTATTGTGACTTGTGCTGCTATAAACACTGATGTGGCTGTGTCCCTGTAGTATGCCGTTTTTAGGTCTTTTGAGTATAGTCTGAGAAGAGGAATAGCTGGGTCAAATGGTGGTTCCATTTCCAGTTTTCCAAGGAATCTCCATACTGCTTTTTGTTGTATATTGAATTCTTGGTTGAGATTTATTTTTCTTTCAGTACATTGAATATACTGGCTTTCTAGCCTGGAAAATTTCTGAGAAAAAAAATCAGCTAATAATTTTATTATTTCATATATGTACATAGGAAAGTCATGTCAGAATTATTTTTACATATTGTTTATATATAATAAATTCCTTCTTGGTACTTTCAAGATTCTCTTTGTCATGACTTGTATGTCTTTTTTTTTCTCTTATTTGTTTGCTTGGTTTTGGTACTGGGCTTGAACTTAAAGATGCTTTAACACTAACTCTATATCTTCAGTCCTTTTTATTTTTTTATTTTGAGACAGGATCTTGGTAAGTTGCTCAGGCAGGCCTTGAACTTGTGATCCTTCTGCCTCAGCCTCCATAGTAATGGGAAGTATAGGCAAAAGCCATCAAATAAATCTTTTTGTTATTGACTTTTAAAACCTTAATATGTCTCAGTGTAGGTCTCTTTGGTTTTATTTACTTGAAGACAATTAAGCTGGTTGGATTTTTATATTGACATCTTTCATCAAATTTGGGGAGTTTCCAGTTATTTCATCAATTATTTTCTTTTCCCTTTTTACTTCTCTTTCTGAAATGTATATGTGAGTGTACTTGGTTATGACTCACAGATATCTTTCTCTTTCTTTGATTTTCGTTAATCTTTTTATCTTTCTTTTCCTTAGACTTTATAATTTCCATTGATTCTTTCTTCTGCCTGATCTAATCTGCCTTTGAATTTCTTTAATAAATTTTTCATTTTATTATTATTATTCTACTTTTTCAGCTTACAGTATTTTTATTAGTTTTTATCTCTTCAAATTCTTCTTAAATTTTTTTATCTCTTTATTAATATTCACATTTTTTCCTACATCACTTCCTTAATATTCTCCACAACTTCCTACAGTTCTTAGAGTTTCTTAAAGGCAGCTGCTATAAAGTTTATATGTTTAGAGCTGCACAATTCACAATAGCTAAGCTATGGTGCCAAAGTAGATACCACTCAGCATATAAATACCACTCAGCATAAGAAAGAAAATGGTGATATATATACATAATGGAATATTACTCAGCCATAAAGAAGAATGGAATTATGGCATTCGCCAGTAAATGAAGGGATCTGGAGACTATCATGCTAAGTGAAAAATGCAATCCCAAAAAACCAAAGGGTAAATGTTTTCTCTGATATGTAGAGGCTAACCCACAATAAGAAGGGAGGAGAGGAAGTACAGATGTTCAGAGATGCCGCAGTCTGGCTGGGCACAAATCATGAGCCACTCAAGCAGGAACAAACTTTATTTATGAACTCCACCAGCACACTCCACACACGCTCCCTGGGAACTCTCCCCAACACCACCCACGCGGCTCCTCCAGGAACACCACACACCAACCGGAACTCCCACCACCAGAACTTCACCAACCAACGTGAACTCTTCAGAAATCCCCATGAGAGCTCAACCGGAACTCAACAGGAACTCCTCGAGAACTCAAAAGTCATCATCTTAATGGCTCGCTGGCGTCATCTCTCAACCACTACTTCTGGCAAAAATGCCATGCATCATCCCGACTCAGCTGTGGCCCTCAACATCTCCCCCTTCTGTTTAATTAAACAACAAGCAATGTGGCTTAGGGACCATGCCTTTTAGGTTGTCCAATACTACATATGGTTCTTATCCGTCATTGGATGAGCTGACCTCAAGGCGTCAGCCTCCTGTCTTAGGTTGGTACCACTGCAATTGGATCATACCTGTCACTGACTACCGGTCCAGCATACAGCCATACTTGTGGATAGGCCTATGCACCAGTGGGGGGGTGAGGTTCTTTGCCTCACCTCTGTTGGCCCCCAAATTTGGCCTTGGTGCCAATGGGGGGGGTGAGGTTCTTTGCCTCACCTCTGTTGGCCCCCAAATTTTAGACCATCACTAGCAGAAGTGAGCAGGATGCAAAATGCCACAACATCACTCCAAATGACGGCTCTTTTTGGAAAAATTGTACCACCAATGACACCATCTGTAAAGATACACCAGGACTACCAAAATTCGCTGCACCAACAGATAGTTCACAATGCATACAAGTAATACATAGTCCAGGCAAGTTCTGCAAGCAGTTTAAAGCAGAGGAATCCATCAATAAGTCCATTTCCTCCCAAAGTAAATCAACTCCTTGATTGAGCATTACTTGTTGAGTTATTATTCATTGATGCATCAGTTTATACAGTTTGTTGTAATAGCTATTGTAGAAGCTGTAGTTTGGTTTTATTTTTGTCTTCACCGGCACTGGGATGAAGATAGGAATACTGGCAATGATGGCTAAAAAAAAAATTATGTAACATTCCAGCAGGCACTAAGTAAACAATTTTCTGAACAATTTACATTATCCTGAACAGAATTATTAAATATAATGAAAAGGAAGGGTGAAAGTAAACACACAGATCTGTTAACCTCCTTATTTGTTCACATATTAAAACAATCCTCAATAGCTATTTACCCAATTTAAATTAAACCATTTAAATCACGTGAATAAAAAAAATATTTGTATCCATTTTTTCATGAGTGCTCCTCATATATGATATATGACATATGACATATGCACATACAGACATACAACACAACACAGAAGTGTGCACACATAACACAATACATACAACACATAACATAATAGTAAAGGCCTTGTAGCTTTTCACAGGTGAACTCTCCATTGCAATGTTTAAAAACTCCACAGTCAAAAAATAGAACTGATCAAAAAAACATTAACCTAGGTCTGTATGAGCTCAAAAAATAAAATAGAACTTCATGATGTGGGAAAAGGCAAAATAAAATAGATATTCAAAAACACATCCTGGTTACCACCTGGGTTTGACTCTTTGTTGGATATCCCATCCTTTTCCCTGTAACTTGCATATGGGTCTGAAGGTATTCCCACAAGCAAGCCTCAAGGTTTTTTACATTTGAAATAGGCCTTAATGGTGTTCATTATTCATTAGCCTCCAGGTGTGGGAGAATCACTGTCTCGGATGTAAGAATAGACAAGCTGGAGCTCTGGATATCAGCTGTTATGGATTTGGGTCAAATCATCTTCTTTTTGGTCTGTAGAAATCGCTTT